>NC_066584.1:7322791-7695291 GCF_024323335.1 Lathyrus oleraceus
GATGTAAAAATAATGTTATTGAATTGTTAGATTCAATAAGAAGTGTATGTTGATCAACCCCGTGGGTTTCTAAAATTCTATTTTCCTAATAAAATCTTCAAGAAGAAAAAATCTCTCTACAGTTTGAAACAAACCTATAAAGCTTGGTATGAAGTTTTGAGCAAGTTTTTACTTGAAAATAATTTTCAATTAGGGAAGATTGATACAACTATTTTCATTAAGAAAATCGAGAATGAGATTTTACTTGTGCAAATAAATGTTGTTGATATTATAGTTGGTGCTACTAATTAATCCTTGTGCAATGATTTTTCTTATGTGATGCAGAATAAATTGTTGAACAAGTGACTTCAAGTACAAGAGGGAGGGTAAATTGTGGTATTTAAAATTAATGATTAATTTTATATTTTTCCCAATTAAGATCATATTAATAATTTCTGTTGAGTGAATTGTAGTGGAAATAAAATAATAAAAGTAAATTGTAAAACTTAAAAGGATATGGTTAAAGATATTGCATCATAGATTTATACAAGTTCGATCGAACGTTGACCCCCAAGATCTTTTACCCTAGGCTAAGCTAACGAACCGTTTAGAGATTTAAAGCTTATCTTAATAACCAAAACAAAACTATTTTTGGCAAAGCTTAAGAAACCAACTACATAGATTTTATGTCAAGTTTATTTCATATACCAAACTCGACCTCTTAAGAGTATCACACTCATAAGAATTTAAATGACTAACACGACCACTTACAAAACTTCTTACTCACAAGCAAAACTTCACTTACAAGCACTAAGGCAATATCAAATAAAAAAAATCTTTTAGAGAGAGAGAGAGAAAAAATAAATAAATTAGAGAGATAAATTTCGTCGCAAAATGGCGTGAGAAGAAGTGGACCTAAATCCACCCTTAAACATAATATTATTTCTAGATAGCCAAATTAATGCCAAACACATAAGACAAGAGACAAAAACATGAAGTATACCTTTTAAGGACAAGCAGAAATCACTTAAGTTCTTATCTAAGGATAGATCCTCCGCCCTACTCACACAAATACAAAGACAAACCAACTTACATAAGTGAGTAGAAAAACCCAACTTCTACTACTTTGACAATAAGGGGTTAACACAAATGAAAATATTGGGAAATGAAGATTCAAGAGGAACACTTCAGAGCCAAGTTTGTCTCCAAAAATCGATGGAATTTCTATTTCCCAACTTGCCTCTGATACTGTTTGAAAACCAGTTCAGGTTTTCATCAAGAGCAACACCCAAATCTATAATATCCCGCCACCATAACAAATGCTTTTTACATGAGCCAACCTGAACATTACTAAGCATTGTCATTTTGATATCCCATTACTGATAAGACACCAGTTTATACCAAATAGACTATTGCTCATTAAGAATGTGCCACTTCCATTTAGAGAGAGAATAACCTGATATGTTTAACACCGAGACTTCGCTTCTTTTTTACCTTATAGATCTGGTCCCACATGATCCAGTTAATATTTCTCCTTTTGTCACCTCCTCCCCCAAAGAGAATAATATTACAAATTGATGAGCTCATGAATCCCAAATTTAAGAGCTTTGTAGAATTGAAAAAAAATAGACATGGTGGAGTTAATGATGGAATGGAGAAGCACAACTCGCTTCTAATAGAAAGGAACAACCCCTTCCAAGTTTAAAGCCTACTTCTTCTTTTCTTAAACAACAAAAAGATTTTGATCAAACAAGGCATAAGATATTCCACCACCAGTACAAAAGGTTACAGTTTAACCTGGAAATTAAATACATATTGTAGCGGTAAATTCATGACCATTGAGCTATTGGTTAACTCAACGCCAATAAAACCAGAGTTACCACCACGCTTTTATTATTTCCAAAGGAAAAGGGAGAAAGTACGAACAAAACCCAGAGTTAAGATGTTTTCAAATCAAAACTAATAAAATGTCAGAGGTTACAGGTAAGGGGGTTGGTTACATAGAGGGAATGTATTAGTACCCAAAGTATCCTAGGTACTCCTAGGGAGCCCTTTTTGTGTGCATTTGTTTTGGTTGAAAATATGTTTGTTTTAAAAAATAGAATGATGGGAGGAGAAAAGAATTAATTATTTATATTTTTGTGTTTGATAAGACTTTTGGTCTTATGCCTATGTACCAACATAAATGAGGGATCAAAACTCGTAGTTCGTGGTAAAAATTCCAAAGATGAGTGCATTGATTTTAACAAAAGCTTAAAAATCTTTTGTTATCAACGAAAGAATACTCAACCAAGCATCCACTGATAATTAGGGCTTTACAACATTTAAGAGGGAGGGCTCCAACTTGGATTAAATCAGCAAGTATGCCATTAACCCCTAGTGAATGGAAAGCCTTACACTCAACATATCATGGAATGGGGGAATTACATCTCAAGCAAGGATAACTAAAATCTAAATACTTTCTTTTTGAAAAGTTTAAAAGGAAAAAGGCACAAAGTGGCCAAAAATGATTAGATGGGGTTATTAGTTATTTTTGGTATTTTTGAAAATAAAGTCAATAAGATTAAGTTATTTTACAAATTTGATTAAGAAAATAGTTTGAAAATTAATGGCATAAGTCCAAGGTTTATACTCATTAAAACAAGTCTAAGTTGAAAAAACAACAAGCAGAGAAGTTTTGAAAATGAGAAGGAGGTTTTGAAATTAAAGAAGAAAGAGGTGGAGATGGAGAGGCTATATTAGACAAGATTTTAAAGTTTAGAGTTGAAAAGATCTAACCCATGAGAAGCATCCACAAGACAATAGTGTCAGATAAAAACTCATTTCCTTTGAATTATCAAGCAAACAACAAAGCCATAATCATCCAAGCAATTAATAAGAAACCCAATGGTATCAAATAAAGATAACCAAACATCCAAGCTAGCACTCCCAAGTAAGCAATCTTCAATTCCCTCTATGTGTATCATATGAAAAATTCCTTGAAACATACTCAAAGAGAAAACATCAAATAATAACAATAAGATCAAACAACAATTGGACAAAGATAAATAGTGTATCAGATAAACCCAAGGGAATCTCTCAAGGCTTGTATCAGATGAATGGCATTGACCAAGTCCTTGGTCTCAAATTAATGGCATTGGCCAAGTTTCTTCCATATCTTAGGAATGTTGCCTACTCTACATCCATAGGTCCAAATCAAGTCACAGACAGAGATCCAACAGTCCACCATTATGTTTTTTAGTGTTTTTGTTTTTATTAAGTGTTTTAAGGTCCTAATACCACAAACAAAATAAGATCACAAGCACAAAATATAATGGCTCAAGTGAGCAAAATGAAAATAAGTGAAGTATAAACAAATAGGCCTAATTGCGCAAAGAGCAAATATGATGTGAGATGCTAAAATAAAAGCATAAAGTAAATAATAATAAATAAATACATGAAGTAAATGACACTAAAATAAAGCTAATATAACAAGATGTTAGTAAATGCTAGTGAAATAAGAAAAGATGTTTTAGCCACTTTTTGGAGAACACCCAACCATTCACTCACAAGCATGAAAATATGAACCTTTACATCCTTTATGAGAAGGGCTCCAACTTGGATAAAATCAACAAGTATGTCACTAGCTCTCTGTAACACCCTAAAATTTGCCCTCCTCATTCATGCATTCATTTTTAGGTCATTTAACATTTCATATTGCATTTCATCATGTCAATCAGAATCAGATCCAAGAAGTTTTTTTTTTAGAAGAAAAAAAAACGAAAAAAAAAATTAAATAAATAAATAAATAAAAGAAAAAAAAAAAGAAAAAAATCTCAGACTTGGACCTCTCTCAAAATCCCACTAAGCTACCAATATTATCCTATAAATACTAGAGTTTCATTGAAACAAAAGAAACAGAAAAAGGAAGAGAAGAAAAATACTCTGAGGTTTCCTTGGAACAAAACCCTGAGCTAACCTGGGAAAAGGATAGTGAGAGAAGAGCTAACAGAGTTCAGAGCAACCTCCAAATCCTGAAGGGAACTCAACTGCACAGAATCACCTCTGCCTCACATAAACCCTAAAGATTGTTTTGTAAACCTCACGGGTGCAACTCAATTTCAATCAAGCTCTCCAATCAGGTTTGCCCTTATTCCCATTGCCTTTATGCTCTTAATTTGGATCATCTGAATGTATGAGGTATGATGGATGAATTTCATTAGGTTTTTGCCCACGGGTTTTAAATGTATATGAATGTATAAATAATGCCTTGAATGCTTAATCCTTATCGTGTTTCACTAACCCTTTTGTTGAGTTTTTGTGAAGGCTCACATGACTTTTGCAGGGATAACTCGCTGGATATTCCACTTTGCTCGTGGGATACCATTTGGGAGATTTATTCCGATTTCCTTGTTGGCTCATTTACTTTATGCATGTTTGTTTTGTATGTGTTCGTATCCCCACAGGTAGCGCGGTTCCTTCGTCGAGGACTGCCCTTTTGCCCTTGAGCATCCCCCAAACCCTAAAACCCAAAGCAACACGTTAACTCCTTCTACTACAGGCGAGTAAGTCTCCAAAGGTCGAGCATCCGGTAGATTGCGTAGTGACGTCGTTCGTCCAAAACCCAATCCATAACCCCGTAGTTAGCCGAACTACGGCTTGCTCTGATTCTCATTCCAGATGAGATACGTAGGCATAAGACGCGATGTCTTAGCGAACATAATTACCCTTAACCCCTAGGTAGCCGAGCTACGAAGACTCTGATTCTCATATTCAGATGAGATACGTATGCAGTGGATGCGACATCCGTGCGAGCCATTTTCTTTTGACCCCCTTTTTTTAGTAAATAACACATTAGATAAACCCACACCCTTTAGACAAGAACTACAAAAGTGGATCCCGTAGAGTACTACGGATGCGTAGGGGTGCTAATACCTTCCCTTCGCATAACCGATTCCCGAACCCAAGATTTGGTTGCGAGACCTTGTCTTGTCCTTTCCTTTTTCTAGGTTTACTTCGAGCATTTCCTTTCCCTCCTTCGAGATAAATAACGCACGGTGGCGTCTCTCCTGTCTTTCTTCGCCGGTTGTTTTTTTTCGCATTCCATTTTTCAGGTTGCGACAGCTGGCGACTCTGCTGGGGACCCGGTTTCCCTAAGCGAGTCCCTCCTAGCTTTTGTAGTTTGTTTGTTTATTGGGTGTTCATGCTTCTGTACAGTTATTTATTTACCTGCTTTACCTTATTGTATTGTGTACATATCATTGTTGTATCTGTTGGCTGGCTATGGCTGCTTAGTGATCTTTGTGAGATGAGTTCTATACCCGAACTCGAGTGCACTTAGGATAGGAGAATGGCATAGTCTTGTCGACTTGTGTGGAGTTATTCCTTAGCAAGTTGACTTGCAAGTCCATTCACTTGGTGGAGGTCATGTTGAGATCAATAATGTCACACAAGTAAGTTGTGGTTAGATATTACTTTTTCCAATATGGACCTTAGAAGTCGAGGACCTTAGTTTACCAAACCCATCTTGGCCTATTCGTAGGACGTAGTGCGAAAGTCGTTCAAGTGTAAGATTTGATACGATTGTTACGTGATACTACACTCATAAGAGTCTCTCTTGAGAATATTTTTGGAATACGAGTAGTCGTTCCTCCGATAATATCCGAAAGATGGGATTATGACTATGGGAACCTTTTGTAGAACATGTTTGACAGGTTTAAACCTTAGTACACTCCCTTTGGGTGGTTCTTAACCTAAACTCCATGCTCGTGACTTGCAACAAACCCTTGATTCATGGTTGATCCGTTCAGGTATCCTTAATATCAATGAAACTTGGGTGTTGATAAGGTGTAAACCATAATCCACCAAAAATGGATGGTTGATATTAAGGATAACATGATCCATCCCATGACCTTTGTTTGGTGTGCTTTGCTTGATCCTCTTAATTTCTCTCCAGGCAGTGCAACCTGACAGATGTTCAAGCGGATCCAGCAATTCTGATTGACATGCCATTGCATTGCATAACATCATCTGCATATTTGCATCCAATATCTCATGCTTATTCATTTGCAGGGTATTCCCTTTTTAAGGGGGGGCCTTAAAATCGAATAAGCAGTGCATCGCATACCATACATACTAACCCTTGTTTGTTTTGCAGGTGCCACCGCAGTGTCTAATGTTTGTTCCCTGTTGTAGGCAATTATTGGTCCCAAGCGAGTTCACAGGTACCCGACAAAGGAAAACCGTCCACAACTAGCAATGGACCAGATACATAAAGAACTGGCTGATATGCGTGAAAGGATGGATCAGTTCATCACATTGATGACTGGTATGGCAGAAGGCCAGGCGAAGCTGAAGGAATTGGTTGAGCAACCGAGGCCCGATCCAGAGGCGGAAATACCAAGTGCTGAGGGGAACCCTGGTAACCCTGGGAACGCTGATAACCCTGTGAACACTGGAAACGCGGGTAACGCAAATGTTGATGGAAACCCGGGTAATGTTGGCAACACGGGAAATGTTGGGAATGGTATTGGCGGAAGGTACAATGTGAATCAAGGGATTCGGATTAACGGGCGCCCCGTTACTGAAGATTATCAGTATGATCAATTCTCTGTGCACGACGAGGCCCTCGAGACCACTCGCCGTATGGATGAGCTTGCTGAGAAGCTCAAATCTTTGGAGTCTCAAAATTCCTTAGGTTTTGATGTCACCAATCTTGGTCTGGTTCAGGGAGTAAGGATCCCTCACAAGTTCAAACCCCCTACTTTTGAGAAATACAACGGGGCTTCTTGCCCACGCACTCATCTCCAATCTTATCTGGGAAGGTTGGGAGCTCACACTGAAGATGAAAAGCTGTGGATGTACTATTTTGAAGACAGTTTAACTGGAGCTTCTCGTGAATGGTATTCTCATTTGTCTCGTACTACCATCAAGAGCTGGAAAGACTTGGCAGAGGCTTTTGTCAAGCAATATCAATACAACTTGGACATGGCTCCAAATCGGACCTTGTTGCAAGGAATGTCTCAGACTGCCAAGGAAACATTTAGAGAATATGCTCAGCGTTGGAGACAGATTGCTGCATCCGTCCAACCCCCTATGTCTGAAAGGGAGATGGCGGACATGTTCATGAACACTCTTCAAGGCAATTATATCGAGAGATTGGTTGCTTGCCCTTCAATCAGCTTTGCAGAGATAGTGATTGTTGGAGAAAGGATCGAGAGTCTGTTGAAGATGGGCCGAATTCAAGACAACAGTGCTTCCAACTCATCAGTTCCCAAGAAACCGTTTGCTGGTAACGGTCAGCGAAGAAGAGAAGGTGAGACGAGCGTTGTATATGCCGGCAGAGGCAGGGGCAGAGGACGCCCTAATTATTATCAAGATCAAGTGGCCGCAGTCACTATTCCAACACCTGTTCCTCAACCGCAGTATCATCCGCAACAACAACCCAGGTACAACAATCAACAACAAGGAGGTAATCCGGGTCAGCAGAGACCCTATCAACAACGTCCAAGGCAGGCGGACCGGGTCATTGAGCCAATCCCAATGCCTTATTCTGTATTACTTCCCAAGCTGATTGACATGAATCTGGTTACGTTGAGAACTCTGGCCCCACCGGTCGATCCCAACAATCTGCCTAGAGGTTATGATGTCAACGCCATATGTGCTTTTCACTCCAACGCACCTGGCCATACTACAGATAATTGCAAGGCTCTCCAGCTAAAGGTGCAAGATTTGAGAGATGCCCAGGCCATCAATTTTTCTCCGGTGCCTAATGTTATCCAAAACCCGATGTCAGCTCACGGCGGGCAGAGGATTAATGCTGTTGATAGTGGGGAAACTTTGAATTTGGTTTCTGATGTGACTAAAGTGAAGACTTCGCTATCGGTGGTCAAAGGCCGACTCTTGAAAGGACAGATTTTCCTGGGCTGTGGGGAAGAGTGCAGAAATTGTCAAGACGTCGAGAACGGATGTGATAGTTTGAGAAGGGGTATTCAGCAACTGATAGATGAAGGTTGTCTTCAGTTCGATCAGACTCGTCCAGTAAAGAATGATGTGTCGACAGTAACGTTTTATTTCACTCCTGAAGAAATATATGTTCCCGAGAGACCCGCTCCGACAACAATATATTTCCCAGAAAGTCCAACACCAATTTACTCTGATAACCCTCAACCGACTTTGATTGGTTCGGTCACCATCACGGTACCAGGACCTGTTCCGTATGAGAAAGACAGTGCTATCCCGTGGCACTATGGGGCTGATATCTACTGCCAGGGGCAGAAAGTTAACGAAGAAGACATTGACATTGGTAGCTCCGCTGTAGACAATGTTGGAGGAATTAGTGGCTTCACTCGCAGTGGACGCCTATTTGCACCATCAACATTACGCACGAATGTTGAAGCTGAGGCAGCTGCCAAGGCTAAAGGAAAACAGGTATCCGCCGAAGAGGTTACTACCGAGGAAGCTCCTCCTAAGACTGCATTCGAGAAGGAAGTGGATGAGTTTATGAGGATTATCAAGAAAAGTGACTACAAGGTAGTCGACCAGCTAAATCAGACACCCTCAAAGATCTCCATTCTCTCACTATTGATGTGCTCTGAGGCACACAGAGCAGCCTTGTTGAAAGTACTGAATATGGCCTATGTTCCACCAGAGATAACTGTTAACCAGCTGGAGTCGGTAGTTTCAAATGTAAACGCTAGCCATGTGCTAGGTTTCACCGATTATGACCTAACATCTGAGGGCAGGAATCCCAACAAAGCCTTGCATATCACAATGGAATGCAAAGGGACGGTGTTTTCCAATGTTTTGGTTGATACAGGTTCTTCTCTGAATGTTCTCCCAAAGAAAGCCTTAACGAAGTTGGATTGCGATGACGCCACCCTGAAGCCGAGTAATTTAGTTGTAAGGGCTTTTGATGGCTCTAAGCGAGTTGTTTGTGGCGAAGTTGAGTTGCCAGTTAAGATTGGACCGCAAGTATTCAAGAGTACCTTTTATGTGATGGATATCCAACCTTCCTATAGCTGTCTGCTAGGTCGACCCTGGATTCATGCTGCCGGTGCTGTTACTTCTACTCTCCACCAGAAGCTCAAATATGGACTAGAAGGTCAGATCGTCACCGTCTGTGGTGAAGAGGATATTTTTGTTAGCCACCTGTCTACATTTAAGTATGTGGAGATGGATGGCGAGATGCATGAGATGTTGTGTCAGGGCTTCGAAGCCATAAACATCAGTGAGGTCGCGCCCGAAACTGTTATTTCACCTGAGTCTGAGAAGGTCGGGACTTCTATCTCTTCATACAAGCAAGCTGTTGAAGTGGTTAAGGCTGGTAATGCCCAAGGCTGGGGCAAATTTGTGGAGCCAATCATAAAAGAAGACAAGTTTGGATTGGGGTATACTCCGGGGTCTCAGAAGAATGAAGTCGGTACTTTCTCCAGTGGGGGTTTGGTTTCTCCCCACACCGTCAATGCTGCAGATGAAGACAAGGCTGACAGCGACTGTGACTTAGATAGCTGGATTCGCCCGTGTGTCCCAGGAGAAAAGCTCGACAATTGGTCGTCTGAAAAAGTCGTCCGGTTTACTCTACTGAAGGAGTAATTTTATTGTTTTCCTTTTATCACATGCATAACAAAGTCTTACACTTTGACCAAGGTGTAATGACTCATCTGTAGGGCCATCCATTTAGTTACATTTCGCAATTATTTTCATCATCAACAAAGGACAGCTTTTACAAACAATTTTGTGTTCTCTTTCTTTCAATTATTTTTACTTTTACAAAAACGACAATGTTTCTTTTTCATGTTTCTTTTTCGTTTTTCTTTCCAAAAAACACCTCGTAAAACTGATCACCCGGATCTCACTGCTATGGCCAAGTATGACTTCGACAATCCTATCTATCAAGCCGAAGAAGGGGTTGAGGAAGATTGTGAATTGCCCGAGGAGTTAGCCAGGTTGTTGAAACAGGAGGACCGAGCTATCACACCTTATCAGGCGGTGGTTGAGATCATTAACATTGGTATCGAAGACGACAAGAAAGAGATCGAGATCGGGGCCAGTCTACAGGCCGAGGGGAAAAGACAGTTGATGATGTACTTAACTGTGTTAGAAAGGTCAATGGGTTGTGTGCTCGGTCAGCATGACGAGTCAGGTCGAAAAGAGCATGCAATATACTACCTTAGCAAAAAGTTTACCGACTGTGAACAAAGATACTCACTGCCCGAGAAAACTTGCCGCGCTTTGGCATGGGCTGCGCGCCGACTAAGACAGTATATGTTGACTCACACGACTCTATTGATATCAAAGATGGATCAAGTCAAGTATATTTTTGAAAAGCCAGCAGAGTTGCTAGGTGGCAAATGATGCTGACAGAGTATGACATCCAATACACTTCACAAAAAGCCATCAAAGGAAGTGTCTTATCAGACTATCTTGCCGCGCAACCGATTGATGATTACCAACCTATGAGGTTCGACTTTCTTGATGAGGACATCATGTTTCTCAAATCGAAAGATTGCGAGGAACCACTCTCGGAGGAGGGGCCTGACCCTGAATCCAAATGGATTATGATGTTTGATGGGGCGGTCAACGTCAATGGTCGCGGAGTTGGTGCAGTGTTGATCACACCGGAGGGGGTTCATATGCCATTTTGTGCCAAAAAACTTTTCCCTGCACCAACAATGAAGCCGGACGAAGCAGAATGGGTCCGTTCTCGATACAACCAGCTAAGCCTAGTTGAGGAAAAGAGACTAGCAGCTATATGCCATGGCCAGCTATATCAGAGACGGACGAAGAGAGCGTTTGATCAGAAAGTGCGCCCTCGGGAGTATCGAGTCGGTGAATTGGTACTCAAAAGAATTCTTCCTCCCAACACAGATCACAGAGGCAAATGGACACCGAACAACGAGGGTCCATACGTGGTTAAAAGAGTTTTCTCTGGCGGAGCTCTGATGCTAACAACCATGGATGGCGAAGACTTCCCGTCCCTTGTCAACTCAGATGCAGTTAAAAAATACTTCGCATAAAATAGACCCGCTGGACAGTAAAAAGAATAATCCAGGCAAAAAAGGGGCATCCCGACGAACCAAAAAAAAGAATGAAGAGGTTCGGGCAAAAATTAGGGATATAAAAAAAATGTACACCCGGTGAGTCGAAAACCCGAAAGGGCGGCTCAGGCAAAAAAGGTATCCCGATGGATTGAAAACCCAAAAGGGCGGTCCACGCAAAAGTTAGGGAATAAGCGAATAACTGCGATCTGAGTTCATCCGTGTTATATCACCATTTCATTCAATCCGGCAATCTTCGAAGGTAAAAGATCGACTAATCATCCACTTCAGAAAGCAAGATGAGCAGAGCGTCTTGAGGACATACGAGCCATAGCAGAGTCGAAACTCGGTGGGACCCCGTTTCCACATTGCCATTAGGATAGTTTCTCTTGTTCAATTTATAGCGATCACCTCTTTCCAGGGATCAGCTTCCTGATGTACTCGCCTATTCCTGGCACAAATTTTTCAACCAACAAAAGTCAAATAATTCAGTTAAAAAGCCTATTTACTTTTCATTTATCAGTTTGTTTGCAAAAGATGTTTGAATTCTTGAGGAAACATATTGCATCTGAATGTAATGGTGGCTTTTGCAGATGACTTGCGCAGGAAAACAATCAAAATTGCTTTGAATGTGCTTAATCCCGGACGGTGAATTCAAATCGAGTAATTCCCCGGGGCATACGTGTATTTTTTGGTTACAGGTCACAGGAACCGGATGCCAAGTCATGAATCCTCACCCCCAAGAGGTTGACAAAGCCTCTCCTTGCAGAGCAGGTTCCCCAGTAGAGTTGACAGTATCCAGACTGTATATCCCCAGTAGAGTTGACAGTATCCAGACTGTATATCCCCAGCAGAGTCGACAGTGCTAGACTGTATCTTCCCAGCAACAGCGGAGTAGTCGCATACCCAACAGACAAGAGGGTGGTGTTCCCAGTGTTCATCTCGTCCCCAACAGATTTTTTTTAACATATTTGTTTTAATCCCCAGCCTGAGGACGATTAGCAAGTTCATATCCCCAGTAAAGGTCGATTCCTACGACATTTCCCCAGGAAGTGCTTTCCTCACAGACTCTCCTCGCAGAGCCTCGCCAAGCAAAGTTTCCATAGTTGATACTTCCCCAACAAGGTCAACTTTTCAAAAAAGGCTGATTTATTTTCGGTGGCTCCCCGGTCCCGGCAGACGGATCGTTCCCCACAGAGCATTCAAAGATTGATACAGCGATCCGTTCCCTACCAGAGTTGCTTCCCCAAGCAGATTTCTTTTTTCTTTTGCACCATGCATAACATTTGCATTTGCATTTGCATGCATATCAAACATACACATAAGCTGATAAACAGGTTCTTCAAAGCAGATTGAAAAATTACTTTACAACCAAAGTCATGAGATTCGGCCAGAGGATCAAGTGTGTGTGTGACCCAGCATGAGGGTCATTTCGAAGATTCAGCCTGAGAATCGTTTTCCAGAGATCCAGCCTGAGGGTCATTTCGAAGATTCAGCTAGAGAGTCGACTACGAGCGTTATTTCCCCAGCAAGCCAGCTGGAGGAATAGATTGACAGCTCAACAGAAAATCAACCTACAAGAGGATCCAGCCCGCGGATCGCATTAAAAAAACAAAGTCTAATCGAAGAGTCGTTATAACATGTTCTAGCTTGAAGAATATGTACGAAGCCCAAAAGTGGGATATTCTCGAAGCTGCATATCTAACATGAAGACTGTAGATTTCGAAAGAGGGTTAACCAGCGCATGCCCCAGATGCGAGATCCTGATGATGGGAATTTATCATCAAAACAATCCAGATCTAGCTAGAAGATCAAAGTCAGGTCTAGCCCGAAGATCGGAAAATATATAGATTCAGCCAGAGAATCAAAGAAAATAGATTCAACCAGAGAATCGAAACAATTCAGATCTAGCCAGAAGATCGAAATAGAATCAGCCAGAGAATCGAAACAATTCAGATCTAGCCAGAAGATCGAAGAAGATCTAACCAAAAGATCGAAGTCAGGTCTAGCCCGAAGACCGGAAATAGATTCAGCCAGAGAATCGAAACAATTCAGATCTAGCCAGAAGATCGAAGTAGATTCAGCCAGAGAATCAAAGAAAATAGATTCAGCCAGAGAATCGAAACAAAGGAGATCTAGCCAGAAGATCGAAGAAGATCTAGCCAGAAGATCGAAGAAGATCTAGCCAGAAGATTGAAACTGTATCCAGCCTGAGGATCAAAATTAACATCCAACCAGAGGACTAAATTGAGTATAGATTCAGCCAGAGGATCGAAACTCCAGATTAAGTCAGAAGACTGATTCATATTCAGCCAGAGGATCGGAAGAGAAATATACAGCGCGATGTATTTCAGCATTTTTGTTGTGTTCTCGGAGCGCAAATTTTCGGTCTGTCTTTGGTATTCAATCACAGCCCACCCTGTTTGTCTGATAAGCTATTCGCTTTCATCCTACTCGGGTTAGCTGATGACTGAATAGGGGCAGCTGTAACACCCCAAAATTTGCCATCCTCATTCATGCATTCATTTTTAGGTCATTTAACATTTCATATTACATTTCATCATGTTAATCAGAATCAGATCAAAGAAGTTTTTTTTTTTAGAAAAAAATAACGAAAAAAAAAATTAAATAAATAAAAAAATCTCAGACTTGGACCTCTCTCAAAAGCCCACTAAGCTACCAATATTAGCCTACAAATATTAGAGTTTCATTGAAACAAAAGAAACAGAAAAAGGAAGAGAAGCAAAATACTCTGAGGTTTCCTTGGAACAAAACCCTGAGCTAACCTGGGAAAAGGATAGTGAGAGAAAAGCTAACAGAGTTTAGAGCAACCTCCAAACCTTGAAGGGGACTCAACTGCACATAATCACCTCTGCCTCACATAAACCCTAAAGATTGTTTTGTAAACCTCACGGGTGCAACTCAATTTCAATCAAGCTCTCCAATCAGGTTTGCCCTTATTCCCATTGCCTTTATGCTCTTAATTTGGATCATCTGAATGTATGAGGTATGATGGATGAATTTCATTAGGTTTTTGCCCACGGATTTTAAATGTATATGAATGTATAAATAATGCCTTGAATGCTTAATCCTTATCGTGTTTCACTAACCCTTTTGTTGAGTTTTTGTGAAGGCTCACATGACTTTTGCAGGGATAGCTTGCTGGATATTCCACTTTGCTCGTGGGATACCATTTGGGAGATTTATTTTGATTGCCTTGTTGGCTCATTTACTTTATGCATGTTTGTTTTGTATGTGTTCGTATCCCCACAGGTAGCGCGGTTCCTTCGTCGAGGTCTGCCCTTTTGCCCTTGAGCATCCCCCAAACCCTAAAACCCAAAGCAACACGTTAACTCCTTCTACTACAGGCGAGTAAGTCTCCAAAGGTCGAGCATCCGGTAGATTGCGTAGTGACGTCGTTCGTCCAAAACCCAATCCATAACCCCGTAGTTAGCCGAACTACGGCTTGCTCTGATTCTCATTCCAGATGAGATACGTAGGCATAAGACGCGATGTCTTAGCGAGCACAATTACCCTTAACCCCTAGGTAGCCGAGCTACGAAGACTCTGATTCTCATATTCAGATGAGATACGTATGCAGTGGATGCGACATCCGTGCGAGTCATTTTCTTTTGACCCTTTTTTTTAGTAAATAACACATTAGATAAACCCACATCCTTTAGACAAGAACTACAAAAGTGGATCCCGTAGAGTACTACGGATGCGTAGGGGTGCTAATACCTTCCCTTCGCATAACCGACTCCCGAACCCAAGATTTGGTTGCGAGACCTTGTCTTTTCCTTTCCTCTTTTCAGGTTTACTTCGAGCGTTTCCTTTCCCTCCTTTGGGATAAATAACGCACGGTGACGACTCTTCTGTCATTTTCTTTCGCCGGTTGTTTTTTCGCACACTGTATTTTTCAGGTTGCGACACTCTCACAAATGGGAAAGGATTAAATTTTTCACACAATACCATGAGGAATAAGAGACTTACAATCTCACTTGCAAAAATATTATTGCCTTTGGAACAAATTTAGTGTTATGTTAAGCAATAGTAATTGGACTTATGTAGAAGTCACAACTATCTGAGGTCGGTCAATAATAATGTTGGTGTTAATGCATGTTAGAGACAATGTATCCAACACCAAGCTCCCAAGGCACACCACACACAAAAACAATAGGGGATGAGCCTATCTTAATCAGGCTTATGTTGATTCATATAACACAATGTCATTGATGAATTAACTAGCTAATGATCCATGAGAAGTCACTGGCCAAGAAATGATTTGAGAAGAAATGAGATGAAGATGGAGAGATGAAATGAAAGAGAATCCCAAATTGGTCCAGGATGAACCTCACTTGATCAATACCATTCATTCGACTTGAGGGATGAAGTTCAAACTTCATCAACCCCCTAAATCCAATGGTATTGACCAAGTCAAAGTCCAATTCAACCAAGACCAAGGCCAAACAGAAGTAAGGTCACAAAGTCAATACAAAAGCTCATGAAAGCATTAACTCAATTAAATTATTTTAAAACAATTTTAAAAATGAAGAAAATAAGTTTTTAAAGATCAAAAAACCTTAAATCCCTTCAAAACACCAAAGAAATGGGCAAGGGATTTATTATAGGTCAAACAAAGTCAAATGATCATTGACTAATTTTTTTTGCATTTTTCAAAAGTCAAAAGTAATTAAAAACTAATTAAAACAAGTCAAAAATCACAAAATTCACCACAAATATCAAACTTAATCCAAAAATTAGTTTTAAATTAAAAATGGGAAATGGAAAATATTTGTGAATTTTTGGTGTTGGTCCCATAATTTTTGGATCAAAAATGAATTTATAATGAATTTTGGAAGGAAAAGCTATATTAAAAATAAATTTAGAAAATAAAATAAAAGAAAAAAAAACTGAGTCATAAGATCTCCTTCATTAATTGAGGTGGTAGATCTGATAGCCACAAGCGCGCGTTCCATGATGCACCTCACTCAACGCGTTACACAAGTAGTAATCAGAAACAAGGGTCAAGATTAAAACATGGAAGTGATATCCAAGGGTGAGGGACTTACCACAACACCACCGGAGCCCTAGCTCCGGTCATCTTCTTCGGTGAGGCTCACCGGACTGGCAGGATCAAACATCTCCAGAAATTAATGGATCGTATATCATTTTGAAGAGAAAATTGCAAGGATCACGAATATCACCTCCATTTGTTCCATCTCTCACTCTATAATAAAAAAACTTGAGATGAAATTCGAGGCGTCCAACCTGAGTTGCTTCTATTCAAGCTCAGAGTAACTCGGTCACATTGCCTACATTGGCAAGACTTCAGCCATCACAAAATTGAGTCTAGATCTAAAGTATTGAGGGAGAATCAAATAGAATAAGTTTGATGAAAATCACCTTCTGTCAGAAGCTTTTGAGCTCGATTCTTGATGCAATTCCAAGCGGTTTCTCCTCATCTTGCTTGCAGAAGTCCAATGGAATGAAAAAGGGATTGAATCCTTGGAGTTTTTATTCACAATCTTGAGTTGAACAAAAACTCGATTTCAAGTGAAATCTTCAAGGTATTCTTTGTTCTGAGGTTATAGAGGTGGCTAGCAAAGCTGGGGCAATGTCATTCCAATTATGAGCAAATGCTACTTCATTTATAGGCCAAGCAATTCATTTCCACACCTTTCAAAATTTGAATGGAAATTGAGTAACCTTTAGTGCGTGGGTGCATGTTCAGGCTTAAACAATGATTGAAATCCCCTCCAATTCGTGCAAGAAAGCTATTGAAGTCATCACATGAGGCCATGCAAAGTTGTACAAAGTTGGAGTTCAAGACCTGCTAAATTAAGCCATGGAAATACCTCATGTGCAAGTGCCTCATTCTTAATCCAAATGAAGTTATCTTAGACTCTTTGAAAAGCTATCATCATGAGGAACAACTTTCATGTTCGTACATTTTCAATTTGAAGCTTAGAACATAGAGAAAGTTGGCCTTGAAGTTGGAAGAATCAAACATACTTAGAAATTTTTCTAAGTTATAAGTCAAATGACCTCTTTTTCG
Source organism: Lathyrus oleraceus (assembly GCF_024323335.1). Classification (NCBI taxonomy): domain Eukaryota; kingdom Viridiplantae; phylum Streptophyta; class Magnoliopsida; order Fabales; family Fabaceae; genus Lathyrus; species Lathyrus oleraceus. The sequence goes on from NC_066584.1 coordinate 7,339,847, forward strand.
ACCTTGAATAACTTTTGATGTGAGATTCAAATGAACTTGGATCCTTCTACAAAGTTGCATCCCTTTAAATTCTATTCAATTTTACCATATATTTGGTAGCATTTGGAGTTTGGATGATGGAGTTGTGGATTTTAGAAGTTGAGCAAATTTGCTTGTTCAATGATGGGGACAAAAATGGACCTATAATATTTCCTAATGATACATGGTTTTTAAAGTAGAATTTGACCTTTCTAAAAGAAGAAACGTTGAATAAATAATTAAATTAAGTATTAATACTAATCCTACATCAATAAAAAATTAACCTAATAATAATATTTATTAAAAAACAAAAATAAAGAAAATGAATAAATAACTAATAAATAAAAACTCAGGGATGTATATTTACCTATACTATCAATGGACCTCTATCCGGGGGGTGCTAAAAGTAAAGGGAGAAAGCCCATCAGACTTTGAGCCCAACGTGTTGTCAGGGAGTCCATGGAGAGAGTCAACGATTGAATCTCATCCAAAAGCGTTAAATTAATCCAACAGAATGCAAGTAAATATTTTAGGACGCGTTAGATGAGTATACTTAGTCAAAGTAATTGCAATGGAGGAGCCAGATTGATAGTCAATATGAAGTGTATCTTAAACGTGTGGCAGGGGACTATCAATTGACTGAGATAGTCAACTAATCGAGAGCTTCACCGAGTGACACTTGGTAGGAATTAGAGGGAACATGGATGTGGTATTTATTCAAAAATCCTTTCATACTTTTCATTTTCTTATTCTTTTTCTCTCTCTACTCTGACTTATCCCTAAACACACTCTCTCTCTCTCTCTCTCTCTCTCTCTCTCTCTCTCTCTCTCTCTCTCTCTATATATATATATATATATATATATATATATATATATATATATATATATATATATATATATATATATATATATATATATATATATATATATATATATATATATATATATATATATATATATATATATATATATATATATTATATATATATATATATATATATATATATATATATATATATATATATTTATCTATCTATCTATCTATCTATCTATCTATCTCGCGCTCACCCCGATCCCTTTCCCCAACCATCGTCCTTAGCCTAAAGTCGTCCCTAAAACCACCATCAAACCCAGATCTCCGATTGAAGTTCAATCGGGATCTTCATACCTTTAAACCCCAACCCAGGAACTTTCCAGATCAAGAACCCTAACCCTAACCTCTTTGTGGATGAACCTTAACTTCAAAAAATGAAAAACCTTAACCCTCTTGGACGAACCCTAACCCTAGAAAAGATGAACCTTCATCTTATTCCTCAACCTAACCCTAACCTTAACCTAACTTAAACCCATATTCAATCGTAAACCACCCAAATCAAATCCCCGATAACCGTAAACAACAAATCCAACTTTTTTTGTAACCAAATTGCCCTTAAACCCTTAACCTGAATCAAACAGAACAAAACCCTAGATCTACAATTCACAAACAAGCAACATGCACATGTAGGGTAAACAACAATAATCAAATAGAAAGGATTACAAGCTACCAACCTACAAAGATGAGAAGTTCTCCATTCAAAAGGTACCAACTTTCTAATCTTCAAATTCTTTTATTTTTTCCTTTTGATCAGCCTCTTCTGACTTCTCATTCTTCTTCTTCTTCTTCTTCTTCTTCTTCTATTGCAAGGATAAAATGGAATTAAACTTAGAGGTTGAGCTCTAATTACTTAGGGCTTAAAGGCGAAGGATCCTAAGTATCGAGGTTGCAAACAACTTTGGTGTTTGGTTAGGTTTGCAATAGCAAGAGCTTTTGGGTTTAGATTTTTTTCATCCCTAATTATGTTTTAGATTTAGGTATTTATAGAATTAGAATTAGGTTTAGAGTTTAAGTTAGAAAGTTTTAAATTTGATTGATTGTAATTAGAGATTTAATTTAATTAGGGATTTTTGATTTAATGTATCTAGACGATTTTCCTTGTAATTTGTATCGTGTAATGTATCTTTGAATGGAATTAGAAGGTTTTGGTAAATTTCTAAAAGTTGCAAGTTTCGATCTGTTAATTTCCTTGATTGCGCAAGTTTTAGGGTTTATAGGAAATTGGGAATGAACCTTGGTCATGAGAATGACCCGATTCAGTGATAGACTTTGGGTCTTGCTTGACCCAGTTGGATTATGGGTCTGGACTTGATTTGGTCAACACGTTGATCGACCTCAACAAATAATAAAATCATCACCATTTTAATTAACTCTGAAAAAATAACTATCAATAAAATGTTAGTCCAATTAAATTAATTAATACTATAAATTAATCTAATCTAATCTAATTAACTTAATTAACCTAATCAAAAGTAATTTAATTATACATTAATCTAAAATCCAATTAATTTAATTAATATTGTATAAATTAATCAATATTTTATTAATTTAACTAATTAAATTCCAGTTAATTTAATTAATAAATATCTAATTAATTTCATAATATTAATCTTTCATTAGTGCAGATCCCCTAAACTATAATCCCTTAAAATGACTTATATGGGCTCTGGATATGTTAGCGATCTAGATCCTAAGTTAGGAGAAGGGTGGTCAAAGTTTTGGGTACGACAACTGCCTCTATTTAATCAGCTTCAAATTGGAAGGATGATGACAGTAAGCCTATATCCTCTCCGGATGAGCTGACTAAATATAGAGAGAGACCCTAATTTTGACCCCGTAGTTAATATATTATGGGAATGAGCAAGGATTAAACAATCCTTGATGCTCTGTTGGTATCCACACCAACCTATGATGGAACCCCGATTATACCTTGTTGATTAATTTCAGCCCATCCGGGTGAAACTTGCATACGATTTCCATGATCATCTTATCATTTTACAGGAATCGGGTAGGACTTTGACGATCCTCTGGTCGTTGCTTGATAAAACCCTGGTAGAACCCATTTGACCAGTTTCATCCCTTTCGGGTGAAACTTGCATGCGATTCCTATGATCATCCGATCATTTTATGGGAATCGAGTATGACTTTGAAGATCTTCTGGTTGTTGCAATTCCTATGATCATCCGATCATTTAAAATATTGGTAGGACTCTAACGATCATCAGGTTGTTATAATTCCTATGATAATCCGATCATTTTAGAATCTTAGTAGGACTCGGTCGATCCTTCATTCGTTGTAATTCCTATAATCAACCGATCATTTGGAATCTTGGTAGGACTCTGATGAACCTACGATCGTTACATGTTGAAGTCATGTGTATTTGATATAACTTATCCCATGTGTGGGATAAGTTGTTAATCTGGGGATGTGAGAGATGGACACATGCTCACTAGTCAATAATGATCATTGGAGATGACCAGTTTACTGGGTATGTTCTTTTGAATACTCATGGTGAGTGAGCTTATTGGGGAAATCCTTTGTTAGAAAAGGCTCTGCGAAAATGTGACCGGGGAAGGCCAATAAGCATCCATGTTCGGGAAATTGTACTAGTATAGTTGGGGATTTGAACTTCTAGTAGTTGTCTCAAATCTTATGTCATGTTATGCATGTTCATGTGGATGCATGTTTTTGAAGTGACGTACATGCTTATGCATGATGCATCATTTGGGCTAACGCCTATTTTATGATGTGCATGATGAATATGTGAAGTTATGGGAATTGTGGGAATCAAGGTTTTTATAACATTTTGACTCTCTGACCCCTTAAGACTTTGATATGTCCATGGAACAGGCCATGATATTCTTGTTTCTGAGACTGCTCTATATGACATGAAAGGAATAGACTTATGCGTTGGTTAAATTGTGACTATTGATTAGGAACCTCGTGTCTTACTTAGGATGAATTGCTGGAAGATTACAGTCCCTTCGATGTTTTCTAAATCAAAGTAAAACATGTTTTGAAAGCTTTTTATTATACCCGATGTTTCAATGCATTATTAAAAAATAATTGACATTTGGTAATTAAACAGGAAAAAAAGTAAAAACAAAGAATAAGGTTTGAAGAAACATAAAAATTATTTATTGAATTTGACCCGTAAATAGGCGATAGTACATAAGGAAATAATTCTTGTAAGAGGAGATTATTGAAAAAGGAAAAAAGAAAATGGCAATGTAAACATATTTATTCATGTACCTATTGAACCCAACACATACTATTATCCCTAGGTATTTGAGGTCACAATACTTTACTTTTGAAGATGATGATTAAATTGATTGGTCACATCTGAATTCCTATTGTAGTATGGCTTAGGTTCTGCAGTCATATGCCTTTTGGATATCCCTAATTTTTGCCTGGACCATTCTTTTCGAGTACTAGTCCACTGGGATGATATACCATTTTTTTGCCTAGGCTACCCTTTTGGGTTTTCGACTTATCAACTTTTTTTTTATACAAGTCCCTAATTTTTTTGCCTGGATTGCTCTTTCAAGTTTTTAATCCACATGGATGCCCTAATTTTTGCTTAAGTGGCCTTTTCGGGTTTTCGACTTAGTGGACTTTATCCTCTTTTTATATGCGTAGTATTTCTTGATTGGGTCGGAGTTCACATGTCGTGCTAACTCCGCTCCATCTATGGTTGTGAGAATTAAGGCTCCGCCAGAGATATCCTTTTTTCACGACGTATGACCCTTCGTAATTCATAGTCCATTTATTGCGAGGATCTTTATGGATGGGTAAGATTTTTCTTAGCACTAGGTCACCTTCTTCGAACAGTCGAGGACGAACTTTCTTGTCGAATGTTTTCTTGAGCATCTGTTGATATAATTGCCTATGACATACTGCATCCATGCATTTTTCCTCTTTGAGGTTCAACTGATCGAATCTGGTTTGTACCCATTCTCCCTCATCCAATTTAGTTTCCATCAGGACTCTTAAAGAAGGGATTTCTACTTTTACAAGGAGTACTGCTTCGGTACTATATACTAGAGGGAAAGGGGTTGCTCATGTCGAAGTGAAAACTGAAGTTCTATAGCCATGTAGTGCGAAAGGTAGCATCTCGTGCCAATCTTTGTAGTTTTTCTTACCATCTTCTGGATAATCTTTTTGATATTCTTGTTAGCTGCCTCTACTTCTTCGTTCATCTTTGGTATGTAGAGTGATGAGTTATGGTGTTCAATTTTAAAGCTTTCGCATAACTCGTCCATTACTTTGTTATTTAGATTTAACCTATTATCAGTAATAATCTTTTTCTTGATGAATGGTGTGATCACTTATCTCGTCACATTGGTGTAAGAAGTAGCTTCTACCCACTTGGTGAAGTAATCGATAGCAACCATAATGAATCGGTGTCCATTCGCATCTTTTGGCTCGATCATCCTAATTATTTCTATACCACATATGGAGAAAGGCCATGGAGTAGTCAGGATATTCAAGGTAATATATGGTATTTGTATTTTATCCACATATATCTAACACTTATGTCACTTCTTGATGTATTTGAAGCAATCAGAATCCATAGTTAACTAGTAATACCCTACTCTGAGAATTTTCTTAGCCATTGTATGCCCATTGGTGTGAGTGCCAAATGACCTTTCATGAATCTCTTTGATAAGTATGTCTACTTCATATCCACACAGACATCTAATCAAGACCATGTCGTGATTTCTTTTGTAAAGTACATCACCGTTAAGGAAGATTTGGGATGCCAATCTTCTGAGTGTTTTCTTATCTCCTCTTGAAGCATTTGCAAGGTACTTTTATTTCTGAAGAGACTATTTAATATCGTAAAACCAAGGTTTATTATCCATTTCCGCTTCAACTGCTATGTAGTATGTTGGATCGTCCATGCTTTGAATTGTTATAAAAGGTGCTTCATTGTGCCAATTGACCTTGAACATGGATGATAAAGTGGCCAAGGCGTCTGCTAGTTGATTCTCCTCTCGAGGGATATATTGGAAAGTGATAACACCGAAGTAGGTGATCATCTTCCGAATGTGGTCTCGATACCTTATTAGCTTAGCATTATGTGTCCCTCATTCTCCTTTTATTTGATTGATAGTGAGATCATAATCCTTGTATACTTCTAAGATCTTGATTCTTAGGTCGATGGCTTCATCGATAATTAGGATGCATGCCTCATACTCTACCATGTTATTAGTGAATGTGAAACATAACCTAGTTGTAAAAGGGATATGGTAACATGTCGGAGAAGTTATGACAACCCTAATTCCATGTCCTTCTGAGTTTGAGGCACCGTCAAATATAAGTTTCCATCGTGATCCTAGTTCAGGTCCTTTGTCTGGGCCAGGGGTCTCACAATCCTTTATTGCCATAACATCTTCGTCGGGGAAGTAAAACTGTATAGGTTGATAATCTTCCATTAGATAATGAGTGAGGTGATCTGCTAACACATTTCCTTTGATAGTTTTTTGTATGACATATTGGATGTCATACTCAGTCAATAACATCTGCCACCAGGCTATTCTTCCAGTTACTGTCGGATTTTTGAAAATATATTTGATATGGTCCATCCTGGATATCATCAGAGTACTATGACACACAATGTATTGTCTCAGACGCCAAGCAGCCCATATTAGAGCACAAAAAGTTTTCTCTAAGAGTGAATATCGAGATTCACAATCGGTGAATTTCTTGCTTAGGTAGTAGATTGCATGTTCCTTCTTTCCACTCTCATCTTGTTTCCCTAGCATATAGCCCATTGAACCGTCAAGTACTGTTAGATACATTATAAGTGGTCTTCCTAAAACTGGTGGTACTAGTATAAGTGGCTCTTGTAAATATCCCTTGATTCTGTCAAAGGCCTTCTGACAACCTTCATTCCAGTTGATGGCTTGATATTTCCTGAGTAACTTGAAGATTGGTTTGCAAGTGGTTGTAAGATGTGAGATGAACCTAGCAATGTAGTTCAGTCTCCCCAGAAATCCACAAACCTTTTTTTTCTGTCCTCGGAACTCGCATATCCTGGATAGCTCTGACTTTGTCTGGATCCACTTTGATCCCTCTCTGGATGACTATGAACCCCAATGATTTCCCTGATCTAACTCCAAAGGTGCATTTTGTAGGATTCAGACGTAACTTGAACTTTCTTAAACGATTAAACAACTTTTGCAAGTTGATTATATGATATTCTTCAACCAATGATTTGGAAATCATATCCTCAACATAGACCTCTATGTCTTTGTGTATCATGTCATGAAAGAGAGTCAACATTTCCCTTTGTTACGTTACCGTAATGTTTTTTAACCCGAAAGGCATTACTTTGTAACATAAGGTGCCCAAGGGGTGATAAACGTAGTTTTCTCCATGTGTAGCGGTAAATTTTTTGAGATTAAGTGATTGATTAACTTAACTTACAAAGCAGGAGTCTCCACCGTGGTTTTATTATTTCCAAAGGAAAGGAAAAAAGAACGAACAAAACCCAAATAAGATTTAAAACAAAACTAATAAAACATAGGTAAGGGTCTGGGGGCTGGTTATGCAAAGGAAACATACTGACACCCTAAACATTTATAGTAATATATAGGAACCTCTTTGAAAATTTATACATTTTGGCTTTAAAATGGTGTTGTTTGCAAAAGATTGGGGAGATGAGAAGAAAAATGTTTTTTATAACTTTGTGTTTGCTAAGACTTCCTTAGCCTCATGCCTACGTACCAACAAAGTGTAGTGGAGGATCAAAACATCATAGTTCGTGGTAAAAATAAAAAAATATATTTGTTTTAATTCATTTTTAATTGAAAATATTATGTCGGGTCTAGTACATTGAATGCACTTGCATATTCCAATTGAGCTACAACTCTTCCATCATCTTTTTTAAGTTTGACACTAGGATCAAATGGAGTGGTTACTTACTTAAAGCATAAGTGTTTGAACTTATCAAACATTTTCTCAATATAGTGTGTTTGACTAAGTTCATAACCCCCACTATTTCACTTTACTTTGATCGCAAAATTATCTCAACTAGTATAAGATCTTCCATCTTGATATGTGAAAGTTAGAAACCTTTTCGTTTCTAAAATTCCATTTATCTCGTTGCTAATGATCAATCATATAATCAATATGGAGACAAAATAATATCACAATATTCTTGCATAATTTTGTATACAAACAGTTGTCACAAGAATTAGATGAAGAAGATTTTTAAATGATCATGCACGATGATGCAAGAAGGTTTTTAGATGTAGTGCAAAATGAAATTATGAGCAGTTTAAAGTAATATAGTATGAATTTCAATGAGCACCTTAGTTGTGTTCACTTGTCTCAAATCTTCACTTGAATTTCTATGTTCAATATTTTGATCAACTTCATCATTGATGTGCATGACACTTTTGATCTCATTTTCTTCTTTGATATATTTTCTTTATCTTCATCAAAACTAAACTAGAAATAAAAATTATTCTTCACAATCTCCCCCTTTCGATGATGACAGACTCTTTGAATTATTGTTTTGAAAATGATTGAAAAGTATGCCCCTTAGTTGTGTGTCTCCCTTAATTGGTGAGTAGCGAAGCACATAGTTTTCCATTTGGTCCATGTAAATATTTAGGAATTCTATTTTGACATCCATTTTCGTTGTGCTTTCTACCAGTGCATATGTGTCGAAATAGTCAACGCCTTTATTCTGTCTAAAACTCTTTGTTACTAACATATCCTTGTATGTGTTTAATGTACTATCACTATGATACTTCCTTCTAGACACCCACTTGCATCTAATGGATCTTGATCCTTTAGGTAGATCGACAAGTTCCCAAGTATGGTTTGACATTATTTAATCCATTTCGTCTTGGATAACATCATGCCAAAAGGATGAGTCCCTTGAAGTTACTACTTACTTTGTAAATATTAGGATAATCTTTCACTTGAATAATAATAGTAATCTTACGAATAAAACTCATTATTTCCTTCTACTAGAAAAGAGAAATAAGTCAAAAATTGAATTTGTTCAGTCCTAGATCCTTAACTTTTCGGACTCTCTGGCTCATCCTTAGTTCGGGATATGTTTCAACAATCCATGAAGAACTTTCGATTTGTATTTCAATAATCCCTAAAGAACCTTTCTCACAAGACTCTTTATTTGTGGAAATCTCGAATTCCTTTTCCTCCGTGATAAAGTTCTCAACATTCAACATTCTCCGTTATAACATGCACATAACATAATATATATATAAATTAGGCGCTGCAGTAGAACTAAAATGTTGTAGTGATATTACCATGAATAAATAACAAACATAATAAGTCCATTCAAATTCATATTGAGTTACAGTTAAAAATATATTAAGGCATTTTAATATCTTTAAACACAATACCTTAGTATCATCTTCAAGTATAGTATCGTAGCATATCAGATTACTAAATTACTATTCAAACATTCAACTGTTTTGCCTAGAATAACACTTTTACAAAATATTGCACTGTTTCACTTACAACAACAGTTTTCAAAGGTTGCATTGTTTTGCATTCTACAACTTTTCACGAAGTGTTGCCTATTTCCAAATTCAAACCTACTTCAACACTTCACAAGTATTGTCGATTTTTGAGTTTAAACTACTGCAACACTTTACAAATATTGTCTATTTCTAAATTCAAAAATTAATCTTCACTTGAATATTTTCTTTTTATTTTAGAACACACTCAAAATTATTAATTGTAATTTACAACAACATAAAAGATAACAAAATAATATAAATTGATTAAATATGCTCCTTGCCATATCTATCTCTTAAACATACTCATGGCAATAAAGAAATTAATGACACAAAATGTCATTAAGTAGAAACTTGGATTTTACTGATCTATTGTTTTTCACTAAAAAACATACAAATACATGCAATAAATAAACCATGTTCATTTTGTTAGTTCACTTTATATATTTTCAATTAGGATTTTATTCTACGTCTCAACATTTTTAAAGATACAAAAGGTGCACATAATCAAACTAAAGTATGCAAAAGCTGAAAAACAAAATTTACATCAAGGGTAAGCAAGTTTTAAGTCTTTGGCTTCACAATAAAACTTTCCATAAATTATCTTCACTTGAACTAACCATATTCAAGTTTCCATTGATATTTCAACTTTGATTTATACCATTACATCAAAGTTATTGAGGCAATATAAAAAATCTTTACTTCGACCGCGATTTATAGGTGTTATTGTTCTTCTTTCCACCAAGGCATTGAAGATAAAATGTAACCCTGCTTTGAAGCTTCACACTAGATCCACGCAATGGGAAACCGCCTATTATTAGATGTCATCAAATGACTTTCTGTAGTCCGCACTGAAATGGATGGGAAGGATTATAACTGTGAGTGCACTATTCTTTTTAGAAATGTTTTAAATGATGTCAAAACTATGACACTTAATATTTATGTGCATTTGACATTTCTCTCTATGTCTAGATGTGCATTTTCATCTTGGGACACATAAAAGCAGGTTAGAAACATTTTTACAAGTCAAAATTATGGTTTATATGCAAATACATAGTTATGGGTCGACACATCACACATCCATGTTATGGGTCGACACATACTGCAGGCATTTTAAAAGAAAAGTTGCTACCTTGTATGTGTCGACACACAAGGCTCTTGGGTTGATACATAGCACGAGTGGATCGACATATGACTTCTTGAGGTTTGTTAGTTCCTTGTTGTTTTGATTGACAGTAATTTTGGTAAAACTAACTTAGCTGCAACATGTTGAACAAGATGTCCTAACACGTGGTTGTGACATCTTGTCTGAAACAGGTGATACAATTGGTAACGTTTGTGGGATTAACTATCTACATAATATTCTAGGAATATTAAGCTTGCCCATGTGACGTTTGTGATTGAGGAATCAGAGATTCCAACTGTGGTTAACAAATTCTATTTTTTTAATGTTGAGACATTTTAGGAAACTTTGATTGATAACCTAATGTCATGCAACTGATTCTTGTGAAGTACAAGATCCATATCCAGTTCATTCTATGGCTATATAAAGTCTGTCTCAAAACCTAATTGGACACACAAAAGAGAAAATAGTTGACCGTATTAGGGTTTGAGTGTTTGTGTTATTTGTGAGCCTCTCAAATATCTTCTTGATATATGAGTAGGATTGTGTTGATTGGTTGTAAGCATTGTCAATCACTCATAAGCTTTTAAGCATTGAGTGGTTGTGTGTCTGTGAAGTGTGACTTCTAAATTTCTTGAAAGTGTTTAAGTATCACTGTTGTGACTGATAGGAAGGTGAAAAAGGTCTCACACCTAGGAGAGTCTTAGGTAGAAGTTAAGCATGTGTAGTGATTAGGGTATCATTTGTAAATCGGAGATTGTTTGTAGAAGGCTATAAACTAATACTATTTAGTGAATTTCCTCCCTGGCTTGGTAGCCCCCAGATGTAGATGTTGTTGTACACCAAACGGGGTCGATAACTTTATGTGTTATGTTATTTTCCATTATCATATATGTAAGTTATCTTGTTATTGTATTTTGATCAGATATCAGTGTCTCGGCATCTCTTAGGATATCTAATATCTGCATACCAGAGTTTGAAGGTCGACTCCAGCTGATGCTTTGGCAAGCCAAATGACACTGCCTTCTTGGGGTCGACTCCTAGGCATTATAGATCGAGACGTAGAAGCTGGAAAACTTCTATGGGTGGACTCACACCTTATTGGGGTTAACACGTACTGTTCTAATTTTTCTAAATTTGTAATTTTGCTAAAAATCTTATTTTTTTCCTGTTATTTCTTTCTTACACACACACACGCACACATGCACACGCATGCACACACGTACATACACACACATACTCTCTCTCCCTCTCTCTCTCTCTCTCTCTCTCTCTCACACACACACACACACACACACACACACACACACACACACACACACATACACACACACACACACACACACACACACACACACACACACACACACACACATATATATATATATATATATATATATATATATATGCATTAACGCATCATTTTGAAAGCATTAAAACCAAGAACATACAAAGCAATGCTTATCATCTTCAATCTTCTTCTATCCATACACACAACAATTACACATAATCATTTTTGTTGGGTGCCATCTAGATAAGATTGATAAGATCTAATTTAGGATTGTTGTAATCAAATTGGATTGAGAATTATTTGGGAGTTTCATTGATAAAACCAGTTAGGGTTTTCCCCTTCAAGATCAAGGTTGATTTGGGGATTTTTGTACAAGATTTCGCAACGAAGATTCAACCGAGTGAAAGCTTTGTAGAAAAGAGTTTATGTCAAAGGAGTAACGATAACCTGATGATCGAATTGGAAGTCTTGGGTCACTTGGCCGTGCTTAAGATCAAGAAAAGAGAAGAAGATATAATCAACATCAAACATAGAGTTTGAGGGTTTGAGTTGCTATTTTTTCTCTTATATACAACTCTTGCAAAGGTTAATTCAATATCTAAATTCTATTTGGAATTAGAGGCAGGCGTACCCATAGTGAGGACAATTGAGGAACCGCTTAAACAAATCTTTGTGTTCTCTCTCTCTCTCTCTCTCTCTCTCTCTCTCTCTCTCTATATATATATATATATATATATATATATATATATATATATATATATATATATATATATATATATATATATATATATATATATATATATATATATAATTTGATAATACATTTAGTGTGCAATTTGATAACTTGATAATTCTGTTTGTGTTAAAATATTTCAAACTATGTAAGATAATTGCAATCTAAACAATTGCAATTAGTTTTTTCATATCAACACAAAGGAAAACCAACCATCTTGGTGTTTATTGCACATCAAGTGTTTGATAAATTGTCTTAGTTAATTTTTATTTCCTACTTCGTTTAAAATTGATTATAAAGTGTTAATTGTTCAAATGTTATTTTGGAAAATATATTGATATGTTTCATTATTTTACATTTTGTTATGGTTTATTCGTATATCCAATTATTTCGATAACGGTTCGGGATAGACGGATGTCGATCCGGAATTGCTTTCACTTGTCATAATAAATAATTTTTAAAATAGTTTTTTATCAAAGAAAATTTTATTTGCGATCTATTCACCCCCTTTAGATCGTTGCCCTCGTCTAACATTAACCACATCTCATATATAAGGCATCACACATGAAACTCGAGGTATTCTTAAGACCATACCTCCCATTAATTACTTGGATACTAGAGTGTTAACCTTACATGTCCACCTACACATCATAGCATCAAAGATCCTCTCCAACGCATTAAGACTATACTCTATCATTTCACCAAACATTTCTAGATCCTATAGGAACAATATTCAATTATAAGTGTCTCTTACCACCACTAAAAATAAGTAAACTAAAATGTCAAATTTCTCTTAGTTAAGATTTGTTGGGGGAATCTAGATTAACATAAAGAACAAGAATTGAGCAATACTCTTTGATTACAACAAAGAGTCAGAAAGACCACATCTCCATCAAAACCTAAAGACTTTAAAAATATGATTATCTCTCTTATATAACAAACATAAAAATTATTTATATTCAAATCAAAACTTATATTACGTTTGTTAGAGGAGTCCGAATGAGTGTCAACAGTAACATGTCAATCCTAATTTTTTTTTTAAATGACACATCATAACTTAATCTAACACTTTTATGCCATGTTTACTGTCGTTGTCGTAGATAAAACATGATATAATAATATTTTCATATTTTATCTCAATGGTAATTTTTATTTTGAATTTGAAATAATTAAAAATTAGTAAGATAAGACAAGAAAAATATGTCAAGAAAAAATATGTAATTTAAAATTAAAAAAAATTGAAAATTGAAAAAATGTAAATATAAATAAACATAGAAAATTGAGTGAATTAAGTATTTCTTTGAACAAGTATCATTTTTTCCATTAAACAAGTTGAATAATCAAGCCGTAGTTAGAATTTCCAAGTCAAAATAATTTAACGCGTTAACAGACAACTAACAGATAAACACAGCTGGAAAGTAAAAAAATTTAATAAAAAATAATACAACTACTTTTGTTAAGATTCCGCGGGTACCAAACCAGAAACAAGATCATTTTTCTTTCAAACTTTTTTACCCTTCGCAATTTCTACTATTTTTACTTTTATTCATCACGTGAATGAAAAAACAAAAACCAAATAATAAATAATAATAATAACAATAACTTCTCTTTTGAGGTTTTGACTTCAAAGATCCATCTATCGTTTCTTCACCCTTTTGTTTCTAAGGTTCGTAACTTCTCTTCCATCAACGCTTATTCATTTCCACCTTTTCTACTTTTTTTTAATTTGATTTTCGAATTATATTAACTTATTATAAACCTTAATCGATTCCATAGATAATTGCACTTTTTCTGTGATAATCGTTGTTTAATTCGGTGTTATAGTTAAATTGAAATTTGAATTAGGGTTGTGGTTGTTTCAATTTCAATTTCAATGATGTCTTCGATCCTAATCGATTTTGTTAAATCTTCAACAAAAAAAAATTAGGTTAGTTGATTTTTCCATAATTTTTTTTATCCACTATAATTTTCTTATCCTCTGTTTCTGAATTATCTGTATTCGGTTGCTTAATTTCAATTAATTAATTAATTGATTTAGTTTAATTAATTTTAATCCCTCACTGGTTTATGAAACTATGGATTATTTGTTTATTCTAATATGATATCATAGATCTAATGTTTTTTAGAGTTTTTATATACAGGGCTGTTTGGATTGACTTACTTTGAGCTTATCTATTAGCATCAAAAATACTTATGAGATTATATCAGAGAGCTTATGAAAAACAACTTTTAACATGTCCATAAGCTGTTTTTAAGCTTATTTCCCAAGAGTCTCAAGAATAGTTTATGAAAACAGCTTATAGTTTTTATGAAAAACCATTTGACTTTATTTTATCTTTTGTTATTAGAAATGGTTTATGCATAAGCACTTATTCTATAAGTGCTTAATTAAACTGGTTTTCTTAACAAGGCTGTTATCTGACGTTGGGTTTTTATTTTATTTTACAGATGGCAAGTGGGTTTGGGGAATCAACAAGCAGGTCACCCCCAAGCCCTCCGTATTCGAGCAACAATAATAACAGTGATGCTGGCAATTTTGAATGCAACATTTGCTTTGACTTAGCACAAGATCCGATAATTACGTTGTGCGGTCATCTTTTCTGCTGGCCTTGTCTTTACAAATGGCTTCACTTTCACTCGCAGTCGCGAGAGTGCCCGGTGTGTAAGGCGATGGTTGAGGAGGAGAAATTGGTTCCTTTGTACGGGAGAGGAAAAACGTCAACTGATCCGAGATCAAAGTCTATTCCTGGTGTTAATATCCCTCATCGTCCTGCCGGACAGAGACCTGAGACTGCTCCTCCACCTGAATCAAATCCTTTTTCTCAACATGGGTTTGGATTCGCAGGAGGGTTGGGGGGATTGGGAGGATTTGCACCTGCAGCAACTACAAGATTTGGAAATTTCACTTTTTCTGCAGGATTCGGTGGTTTTATACCATCTTTATTTAACTTTCAGATGCATGGGTTTCATGGCGGGGCCATGTATGGTGGAGCAGCTGGTTTCCCTTACGGGTTTTCTAATTCATTTCACGGTGGTCATGTTCATAGATATCCTCTGCCCACAGGTCCAGGACAACAAGATTATTATCTGAAGAGGCTGCTGCTGATTATTATTTTTTGTGTGGTACTTGCTTTCATTCGTCAATAGATTGGGTAGAGTTGAAATAACTGATAGAATCAGACTTAAGCTCTTGTCAATCTTCCTGTGTGCCTTTTTTCATTATTATTTTGTAACTGTGGGGTTGTTCATATCATACTCTCTTGTTACTCTTGTAGTTTGTCTCTAATTAGTTTATTGATCTTGATTTGCATCCTCATGCAAAATTTCATTTCAAGATCACGAAAACAAATGCAGATATAGATGTTAGTTTGATGATTATTTAATGAATATATATACCTACCAGATGGTTATTGAAATTATAGTTTTTCCCTCTTCGATAAATACATCTTGCTATGGTCATCTTATATGAGGAATCATTTAGATATTTACTGCTTTTAGTCCATTAACTCTATTGTTCATCAGGGTTATGCTTGTTAATTCATTTGCTCTTAAAGATTAGGATATAAGAAGGAGAGCCTTGACGGAATGGTTAGAGTTACTTCTGCGTGACTAGGTGGTCACATGTTCAAATCAGTCTATTGCAAATGTAAGGTACGTCTGCCGATAATAGATCTACAATGGGTTTGGCCCTTCCTTGGAAGTCATCATGGCAGAAGGTTTATAGCACTACTTGGTCGCGTCTTTTGCTGTTACAGATGAGGGTAAACATATGCATTATTGATTTTATTTTTTACTCAACATAAGCAAAGAATCATTTCTAATGCCTATGTACTGAAAATTTAGCTCATGTGCTCTTGTTGTATTTTATAATTTGTTAATTTCCTTATAAGGGTGTTACCCTGATCTCAATTCTGAAGGTCTTGCTCTCTGGAAGAGTCTCAGTATTGTGCCTCCTCTTCAGAGCAAAGCTTCTATATATGTCCCATGAATTTCAAACCTTGTTATTGCAATCAATTTGGTTTGTTTAGGTTCTTAACTTTTATGGGTGTGTTGGATTTAGCCTTAGCAGTATGGAAGTGATGTTATGTTATTGAGCTTGCTGGCTTTGTACTTGTGTTATTTACTTACTCCTTCCAATGAACCACGGACACGATACGAGGATCCGATACAGATATACGTCAGGCATTGAAAAATCTAGGATCCGAATTAAAATTAAATTTGCAAAATTAGTTAAATCATTCTCTTATCAAAAACCAATTGAGTTTGCAAATTTTGATAGGAATTGGTAAATGAATTATGAGAAAAAGAAAAGATAGTTAAAGTTAAGAGAAAATTAATTGAAAAGTTGGATTTTTGTAATAGAAAAATGAAACTGACGAGGGAATTAAAGTTGAGAAAAGAAGAATTAAGGATGATGAAGATTTATTCATGTTATAGAAATATGAATAGTAGTCTGTAGTAGTGTATCAGAGACGTGTGTTACAAAACATATAGATTGATATTTATCGGATACCTTTAAACAAAGCTATTAATAAAAAGATTTAATTAATAGATTACATAATAACAGTATATTTTTTAAATTTGATCTTAAATCTGAATATTATCAAATTCAATCAGAAGAAATTGATAAATATAAGACAATTTTTGTAGGATCCTTTGGGTAGTATGAATGAAATGTTTTGTCCTTAGGATTTAAAAATATTCACTCAGAATTTCAAAATATAATGAATTCTATTTTTAATGATTACTCTCACTTTACTATAGTCTACTTAGATGATATTTTAGTTTTTAAAAAATACTCTATTAGTCAACATTTCCAACATCTTAATCAGTTCTATGAAATAATCAAAGATAATGGTTTAGTTTTGTCCGAAAAGAAATTAAATTTATTTCAAAGTAAAGTAAGATTTTTGGGTTTGATATTAGTCAGCGCATATATACCCCTATTAGCAGGTCCTTAGAATTTGTTAGTAAATTCTCCGACGAATTAAAGGACAAAACTCAATTACAAAGGTTTTTGGATTGTCTTAATTATGTTTCAGACTTTATTTCTAATCTTAGAACTATTTGTCTTCCTTTATTTAAGAGACTTAGAAAGAATCCCCCACATTCGGATGATTCCATGACCAAAAATGTCACCCAATTAAAGCAAATAGTTAAGAGATTATCTTGCCTTGGAATCCCTGATCCAAATGTCAATCTTATTGTTGAAACAGATGCCTCGGAACTAGGGTTTGGTGGTATATTAAAACAACTACTTCCGTGCACGGATAAGGAACAAGTTGTTAGATATTACTCTGGAACTTGGTCTCCAACCCAATTAAATTATAGTACTATTAAGAAAGAGATTTTAGCCATTATTTTATGTATTACCGAATTTCAAGATGATTTGTTTTTTCAAAATTATTTTTTATTAAAAATAGACGGCAAAACTGCTAAGAGTGTTTTAAAGAAAGATGTTAAAAATTTGGTTTCAAAATATATTTTTTCTAGATGACAATCTTTGCTATCATGTTTTGATTTTGAAATAGAACATATTGAAGGAATTAAAAATTATTTACCAGATTTTTTAACTCGAGAAATTTTACAGGGTAAAAATGAGCAAAAAAACAAAATGATCCCAGAGATAATTACGGACTTCCATTATCATCAAATAATAAAGCTATAGTTTTAGGATCACCTTCATATATTACAAAAATTAATTCTCCAATACCTTATTCCCTCAGACCTTTGATTAAGCCTGTATTATTATCTCCTTTATCTTTTACTCAGAGAATTATTACTCCCCCGTCTTGTCAAGGTAAACCCACATCAAAATTAGCTTTTTACACTCCTCCATCTTCTACAAAATCTTCTTTCATTCCCAAAAATCTGTCAGAACCGATTATCCCTTTGGAGCCTATGTATTATCTTTCAGATGTATCATTATTACAAGTTATTTCAAGATTTTTTCCTCCTGGATTTTTCTTTTTACCAAAAGACTTATTAAAAACCTGAGAATATTATGAATTTATTTTGGTTGATACTGATTCCATTTCTCTTACTCATCAATATGATGAGAATGATAAATAAAAAATTAAGTTCTCCAAATTCAAAATTATTAAGGCCCCAAATAGAAGAAAAATCCTTCTCAAGGTCTTACTCTCCTCAAACATACAATTATCTGGATTACATGGACGTCTGGTCCAATTTTTTTAGCAATTGAACCATTTAACCATACTTGGTTTATTTGGTTTAGTAAAGATATTTCATTAAACTTTCCTTATTGGTTTATCCAATGGTTTCAGCTTATTGGACCCAATTTGGATATTTTTCCCAATTATGTTTCTAAAGCCTTCAATGACTTTACCTTAGCTACTACTTGTCCTTCGCACAAGGCTTTATTATCTTTTTGTGCAGTTTTTGGGATTACATGGATTACCTCCTGAACCTTTTCGTCTGAGCAGTTATGACAAGATTGTCCAGCTTCTCAATTAATTAAGAAATTTTCTATTAAGTGGTGGATAAAGTTTAATCCAGACATGTTATCAACATCAAAGTTGGAAGTCTAGTGTAAAGCTCATCCCAACCTTTGCAAAAATACCAATATTAGTTCAGAAGATACTACTTTTCTTATGGATCGATCTAAATTACTAGCCACATTATCAGCTGCTACTAGCCATAATGAATTTTTAAATAGATTGAAAGATGATATGTTTACTATATCAGAAAGTGATAGTGTTTCCAGCACATCTGACCATTTGAATGATAATGAAGATGACTGTTATGGAATTACAGATCTCGAAGGATAAGGTTAATGTGTAAAGATAAGGTTGATGTGTGAAGATAAGATCAAATTATTTTTCTAAAGAAGATAAGATGATATTATTTTTCTGAAGATAAGGTTGACCTTTATCAGACCATACTATCATGTTACTTTTGGCTTGTTGTATTCATTAAAGGCCACGTGGACCATATTATCTTTGATTATATATTTCATTATTTGGTCTTGTCGGCCACTTGTTTGTATAGTTTTAGGGTGGTTTGAAATTTATTTGAAGTCCGTCTGTTTTTCTTCTCTATATAAGAGAAGACAGTTTGTGGTGAAAGACATTCGAAAATTGAGAGATTCAATTAAAAAACTCCGAGATTGCCATCAACTTTTGTAAGTATTTTTAATAATAAAATCATGTGTTTAAATACATTCATCCTTACATCTGCATTTATTTTAATTCGGATTATTCAATCTATCTTAATAATCATCTTCGTTATTTTTAAAGTAAAACTCGTCTGATATATATATATATCCTTACTTCATTAGTTCTCTTTCTAATAGAAATGAATTGCGATTTGATGTTATAAGCCATAGGCATGAAGCCAAGAAAAACCTAACTACAAAGCCAAAATTGTAAAATTTTCATTTACTTGACTGCTATATACACCATCATTATTGTTGTTAAGCTAAAAATTTATTAAATAAATAAAAGAGAAAGGACGAAATTAAGTAGCTCCAACTTTGAGTCAGAATTGATTATGTATTTTTCAATAATAAAAGATATTGACTATGATTTCTATTTTATGTTGTCAAAAAAGAAAAGATTTTTTTTAAAAATATTTGTCACTGTAAAAAAAAATATTTTAGTTATAAATCACTTTACAATTTTAATAAAACATTGTTAAATACATTATACTCCTGCAGCAGCTTCACTTAAACCTCAAAATTATTATACAGTGTTAAATGAAAAAGTATTCCACACTTTTGAAATTAAAGTTCAAAGTGCTTTCATGGACTTGCACTAGCTTACATTATATTGTTTTCTTTGTACGATCTGGAATTTATTTTTGAGTTTATTGGCCATAAAATAATTTGATCCATTTATTTAGATATTTGTTGTGTTACATTGTTACTAATAGGGGCCTTATGTATAAGAAGATACTAAAAATTAAGTTCTATCACATGGCTTTGTTTGTTTGGGTAAGGTAGGTAATGATAAAGACTGCACAATATTTTCTTGGTAGCTTTTTATGATCAATTTTTATTAGACTTTTAGACTTTTAATTTTTGTCCAACCAAATAAAGTGTAATCATAATCGTTTTATATCCATGGACCGGTAGGTTTTAGATTATGTTGCTATAAATACATGGCTAAGTCTTGTTTTGCATTCATAAATTACAAGTGTTTGTTCTTGGTTTGCATTGAGTAGTCCCACAACATGTGATCCAAGGGAAGATTGGTTTGATTCGATTTTTGAGAGAAATAAATTTGAAATAATTCTAAAATTGTTAATTTAGTTTGTTTTTGTAATACTTATTACAAAATGAAAACATAAAATATATAATGGGCTATAATTGGATATATCTAAAATTACATATGCCTATTAGTAATGTCCCCTTCAACAATTGAGTAGGGTTTAGAGATGATCATCTTTGCTTTCTTGCTAGAGTGACTATATTAGATATTTTTAAAATTTGATCAAAGAAATCTCGAATTGGATCAAACTCAATAAGGAGTGGTATCTGCTTTCTTCTCCTTAAGCTAAAGTGATTGTGTTTGGGATTAATGATGTATTGGCGTTTTAGTAAAGACAATACGCATTACTCAAATGTTAGAGGATTTAAAATAATTTGGATATCTAAAATTATGACTTAAATTTATAATGGTGGTATGATTTACAATATAAAATGCAAAATGATATTGATAGTGATTGTTCAAAATATATGATAGAAGATAGATCTATGTTCTTTTCTTTCTCTCTTAAAAAGAGAGGCTTTGTTTTTTACAGTGATAATAATAAAGAAGAATTATTGATTTCGATACTATTGGTAGGGGTGGAAATAAGCCATGACAACTAAAAAGGTCTAAGGGCTAACTTACACAAGTTCAAGTCAGATTAGCCTTTTCTTATGCAATTTCTTTTTATACCCTTATGCTTTCTCACAAACCTTGGTGAAAACCCAAAAATATCCATATAATTTGAATATCCATCTCCTGACACACTCATTTCCCACAAAGTTGAACGCCAACGAGTGAGTCACCCATATTATACTTAATTTTAGTCCGAAGATGCATCTCCGAAAGTGCATTTGGTATAATTCGGAGACACATATCCGAAAATGACCATGATACTTAATACCAGAAACAGAGACAATATGAGTAAGATCTAAAAACAAAAACAATTTGACATTAAGTTAAAACACCCAACATTACATAGACAGTTGTTAACATAAATTTAACATTACAAATCATTATAAGTGGGTAGTTCAAGACGTTGCAACATATTGATAACAGCGGATCTTCCAATCTTCGCATCCACTTCAATCAGATCCTTTGATACGTAACCGCAAATGTACTCCATATGACCTTTAAATATTCATCCGTCTTCAGTTCAAAGCTGGTGAACTGTCCTCCCTTCGCTGTCAAACGAGGGTGATAATACTCGAGTTTGACAACTCTCTGATTTTCTTGATATCATAGGAAAGTATTCAATTTAGTTTTTAGATCGTCGAGAAGTATGTCACCGTAGATCCGAAATTGAAATGAGGATTTTGTGGTATTGAAATACACAAATGGAAGATGAGGATATGTAGTTATTCTCGGACTTTGGTGTGTTTTTTAGAAAATATGAGATGAAAGATACCCTATTTATACAAGTTTTAAGTCACTTTGGACCTTAGAAATCGTATCCTTTATCAGGGAGCTTTTCGAAGATGCATCTCCGGATAAACCCTATTTGTTTTTACAAAAAAATGTGTTTACGGATAAGCACATCCGTAAAGGGTCATGTTGTGTTTTTTTTAATTTAGTGTGGAATGTATCCAGATATGCATATCCAGAATCACCCTGAACCAGTTTCACACCAGAAATTGTGTAAAACAAAAACATAAAATGTAAACCATAAAATTTGTAAACCGAAACAATCGACATTTACACCATCATTGTTGAATATGTATTATTTATGTATTAAATCGTATCAAGATTACATCGTTAACAATAATACGTTCAAAAAAGTATATCGATTACAATCTAAAATGTATCAAAAGATACATCACCATATAAATATACTATCGGTTCCTCCTTCAATTTTTCCTTATTTGATTCTCTTTCAAGGTCGCTCAATTTTGTGAACTCTTCCATCCTTTCCAGAAATTGATTCGACCAAGTTTCCACCTCTTTTTGTGGAAGGTGTCGTCCACTCCAATGATGTACTTGGTATAGGACACCCCGATTTTAAATAAACCTCAACAAAATGTAGCAATTTCGAAAGTCACCCAATACACATGATGTGTATGGATGGATCTTGAGGTGGACCACTCCAAAGTGGAAAAAATGTCCCAGAGAAACCATATCTTGTCAGATCGATGCATACTCTGTTATATGCACTTGTTATAAAATGACTCATATCAGAGAAGCACATCCATTTTGAGTCCGATATGAGACCGCTAACACAAGGAATAAGAGCATTATGAATTGCATCAAAATGTACTTTTTTCCCGTATAGCAATGAGTATAATTCTCTATGCGATGTCAACTCTTTCAAAAGTTGTTGGCGGACAAGAAGTGATTCTTCTCTCCTCTACAGAGGAATCCAATTACGGCATGATAACCATAATTACCATCACCCTTAACATTTACAATCCACTCTATGTGTTTGTGAATAAAAAGCGACATTTCTTCAATGTAAATTATTTTCGAAATCGACGGTGAAAGAGGTGGTTTTCTAATGCGAGCACCCTTGTAAACACTTTTTTTGAGATTTCAGAGTTGGAGAATCTGGGAAATATGAATCAACATGTTAAAAGTACAAAGGAGGCCGTTTCGTTGAATTGTCATCTTATGTCGATTTGACCTTTTTAAGGGCACATTTGGTTTTAACTGGTTCTGAAGGAGGTTTCAAATATGTGGTTTCTGGATAAGAAATCTTCCCCAACCACTCTTTGATGTGCAACTTCATGGTGTCATATGTTTTAGAAAATCTATCTTGTATTATTTCCCACTCAACCACGATAGTCATACCTACTTTACCATCCTTCATTACATCATTGTCATCAAATTAGTTCCTTTTCCAATGACTGTAGACTTCATCCATACGTATCGTGGCATCAAGCTTCATCTTTTTTGAAATGATACAAACACATGGAAAACCATAAGTTTTCCTAATTATATATCCACACTTCTACCTATCCAAACCTATCTTCTCTGCTCGCTTCACTTCGTGAAAAATGAAATTCAATCCCGCCAGACGTATGTTGCCAACCAAGTCCGAATAAAGAGTAATGTCTTTGAATCGATGTTCTAACACGGTAATGCTACAACCAAAAATTGTTTGTATTTTATTATGTTGGTTTTGGAGCATTTGGTTCACGGTGTCCCACTCTCTACAAAAATCACCCTTGCTATCACCCAACCATTTCTTCAATGCTGAATGTGCATATTCAACTCTATTAGTTATTGTTTTGTCGAGGTGTCTAACTTGACAGGTCAAAGCATACACAACCTTCTCTTTCAGTTGATCCAGAATAGTACTCTCAACATATTTCAGGAAATCTGGATATCTTACACACACACACCCCTAAAATGCATTGTAGAGGAAGCACACAAGTCTTCTGTGGATGCATTTAATATACCATTTCATGCATCAATTATCTTTTCCAACACCACACCAGGTTTGACCATTTTTTCGTCTTCATCCTTGTTTTTTTTTGTGCCTACCGCGAGTTTGAGCTGACTTCTCACATTTTTTGTTATGTGACATCGACAAAGTAATGCATAGTGTAACACCCTTCTAAAATACCCCAATAATAATAAAACAACAAATATAAATCAGAGTAGATATGCAATTTCAGGGTGTCACACTTGACACTTCACACCATTCACCAAAATAGTTTGTCATGCTCATTTAATAATCAAAATAAAATATTGCACAATTCGCAGCGGATATGCAAACCATGTAACACATTACATGTAAAATTATTCAACAACCAAATGAAAACAAGGTAAAACATCCCGTCCCGATGTTACATATACCAGAGCATGACCCACTAAGGAACTACACTAGACTTCAAGCACTAGCTTCTACTCAATCACTGCTCGTTACCTGAAACATAGTTGTAAGGGTGAGTTCCTCAATCGATATAATAAGCATTATAAAATATCATGTAATGCTAAGTAATTTAACACATTTCATCACCCAAATCAGATCACACATTCAGCAACGACAACATCAACTCAAAATCATAATCATACTCAACCCAACACAAAACACACGTATAATATTGGAATACATCCATTCATATTATACGCCATACATACATTATGCAATGAGACTCTATGCATGCGGTACCGACTATTCGTGAACACATAGTTCAACCTCACCGATCAAACCCAGATACGGCT
Source organism: Lathyrus oleraceus (assembly GCF_024323335.1). Lineage (NCBI taxonomy): Eukaryota > Viridiplantae > Streptophyta > Magnoliopsida > Fabales > Fabaceae > Lathyrus > Lathyrus oleraceus. The sequence goes on from NC_066584.1 coordinate 7,364,761, forward strand.
ACCAAGCTCACTAGTCCCACTCATTTGAGACCTAGTGACTCACTCACTAATTCCTCACCATGGGAATTAGCTACCACCATAAAGGCCATGCTATGCACGCTAAATCACCTAGCATGCAAACATCAACAACAATCCACAACAACTCACTCACTAATTCCTCACCATGGGAATTAGCTACCACCATAAAGGCCATGCTATACACGCTAAATCACCTAGCATGCAAACATCAACAACAATCCAAGATAGACATATGCTCACACTCTAAGCCATAACAGTCCATTCACAATTGCATACATAACAGATACATTCACAGCATTATGCATACCATCTTACATCATCAGCATATTTATCACAGAATCATATTCATATCATGTCAAATAATAAATCACAGTATTAGCACACTCTACTAATACTTATACTGCTCAAAACAACGAGAAATGATCCCTACTATATCATACACCAATATAGGCCAAACGTCAAATATGTACACAATATTTGAATATCAATTTTCCACTTTCCAAACAGTGTTAACCGGTTAACACCCTGGGTTAACCGGTTAACGCAGAACAGAAAACTGTTCCTGCGCTAACATCAAAGGTAAATAACAATCCCAAGAACCTCCCTTTTCCAAAACACAAGCCCTCAAAAGATCCTCCAGTGACTGAATCGTCCTCTCAGTCTGACCATCAGTCTGCGGATGATATGCAGAACTCAATCTCAGCTTAGTTCCCAAAGCCCTCTGCAAACCTTCCCAGAACTTCGATGTAAATCTAGGATCTCTGTCCGAAACAATACTCGACGGAATACCATGCAAACTTACAATTTTCTCAATATACAACTCAGCTAATCTCTCTAACGGATAATCCATTCTGATCGGAATGAAATGAGCCGATTTTGTCAATCTGTCAACAATCACCCAAATAGCTTCAAAATTCTTAATTGTCCTCGGTAAACCAGAAACAAAATCCATACTGATACTATCCCACTTCCACTCTGGAATAGCCAACGGTTGCATTAGCCCAGACGGCTTCTGATGCTCAATCTTTGACTTCTGACAAGTCAAACAAGAATAAACAAAACTCGCAATTTCTCTTTTCATTCCCGGCCACCAAAATAACTTTTTCAAATCATGATACATCTTCGTAGCCCCAGGATGAATACTCAGGCCACTACGATGTCCTTCCTCAAGAATACTCTTCTTAAGTTCGGTAACATCCGGAATACACACCCGATTACCAAATTTCAAAACACCATTCTCATCAACTCTGAATTCACCACCTTGACCTTGATTCACTAGAGTCAACTTATCAACCAAAAGCACATCGGATTTCTGACCCTCTCTAATCTCATCTAGAATACCACTCGTTAACTTCAACATTCCCAATTTAACACTATTGTGAGTACTCTCACACACCAAACTCAAGTCTCTAAACTGCTCAATTAAATCCAATTCCTTAACCATTAACATAGACATATGCAATGATTTCCGACTCAATGCATCAGCCACTACGTTTGCTTTACCCGGATGGTAATTCAAACCAAAGTCATAATCCTTCAGAAACTCTAACCATCTCCTCTGTCTCATATTCAGCTCTTTCTGATCAAACAAATACTTTAAACTTTTATGGTCACTGACAACCTCAAATCTTGACCCGTCCAAGTAATGCCTCCATAACTTCAGAACAAATACCACAACTGCCAACTCTAAATCGTGTGTCGGATAGTTCCTTTCATGAACCTTCAGTTGTCTCGAAGCATAAGCTACAACCTGCTTATTCTGCATCAAAACACCACCCAAACCCAACAATGAAGCATCACAGTAAACCTCAAATGGTTCCGATGGACTTGGTAATATCAGAATAGGAGCAGTAGTTAACCTTCTCTTTAACTCTTGGAAACCTTCTTCACATTTTGAATCCCAAACAAACGCTTGCCCCTTTCTAGTCAACATCGTTAACGGTAATGCCAACTTAGAAAATCCCTCAATGAATTTCCTATAATAACCTGCAAGTCCAAGAAAACTCCTTATCTCAGAAACTGACTTCGGAGCTTCCCACTTAGATACCGCTTCTATCTTAGAAGGATCAACAGCAACACCACCTCTTGAAACCACATGACCAAGAAAACTAACCTCTTCTAACCAAAATTCACACTTGGACAGGTTAGCAAATAACTTCTTTTCTCGTAGAACTCCTAAAACCACTCTCAAATGTTCAGCATGCTCTTCTTCAGATTTCGAATACACCAAAATATCGTCAATAAACACCACAACAAACTTGTCTAGGTACGGATGGAAAATCCTATTCATATACTCCATAAATACCCCAGGCGCATTAGTCACACCAAAAGGCATTACAGAATACTCATAATGTCCATACCTTGTTCTGAAAGCAGTCTTCTGAATATCCTCAGTTTTCACACGTATCTGATGATACCCCGATCTCAAATCTATTTTGCTGAACACACTCGCACCAACCAACTGATCCATCAAATCATCAATCCCCGGCAAAGGATACCGATTCTTGATCGTCACTTTATTCAGTTGCCTGTAGTCCACACACAACCTCATAGTACCTTCTTTCTTCTTAACCAATAACACTGGTGCGCCCCACGGTGACACACTCGGACGAATAAATTTCTTATCCAACAGATCTTCCAGCTGACTCTTCAAATCAGTTAACTCAACAGCAGACATACGGTACGGAGCCATCGATATCGGCCTAGTACCAGGTACCAAATCAATCGAGAACTCAACTTCACGCTCTGGCGGTAATTCATTCACTTCTTCAGGAAACTCATCAGGAAAATCACACACCACGGCTAGATCGCAAATCACCAGTTTATCTTTAGCCTCCAAAGTCGCTAACAGCATAAACAACTCTGCCCCATCTGCTACTGCCTCATCATAGGGAGTGTAATACTTCGACAGCTCTGTGAACTTAGCAGCATACTCAGTAACAGACCGGTTGCCCTGCTTCAATTCTAAGAACTCTATCTCTTTCTTTCCTCTGACATCCTCTGGAAAGTACTTCCTCAGGAATCTCTCTCTGAACACCGCCCAAGTGATCTCAGCACTCCCAACAGCTTCCAACTTAGTGCGGGCAGCAACCCACCAATCATCTGCTTCCTCTGACAGCATATGCGTACCGAACCTGACCTTCTGGTTATCGGCACACTCAGTCACTCGGAAGATCCTCTCGATCTCCTTCAACCACTTCTGAGCACCATCTGGATCGTATGCTCCCTTGAACATTGGAGGATTGTTCTTCTGGAACTCACTCAGTTGACGAGCAGCTCCCAATCCCACAACATTCGGATTCCCTCCAAGTACTCCAGCTAGCATACCCAGAGCCTCAGCAATCGCAGCATCGTCTCTACCTCTTCCAGCCATCTCTATTCTGAGAACCCAACAAGCTAAAACAATAAGTACGGATAGGGTTACACAACACCTATCACATACAGGGAAACAGAATAATTACGACTCGACTCGACCGACTATGCTCTGATACCACTTATGTAACACCCTTCTAAAATACCCCAATAATAATAAAACAACAAATATAAATCAGAGTAGATATGCAATTTCAGGGTGTCACACTTGACACTTCACACCATTCACCAAAATAGTTTGTCATGCTCATTTAATAATCAAAATAAAATATTGCACAATTCGCAGCGGATATGCAAACCATGTAACACATTACATGTAAAATTATTCAACAACCAAATGAAAACAAGGTAAAACATCCCGTCCCGATGTTACATATACCAGAGCATGACCCACTAAGGAACTACACTAGACTTCAAGCACTAGCTTCTACTCAATCACTGCTCGTTACCTGAAACATAGTTGTAAGGGTGAGTTCCTCAATCGATATAATAAGCATTATAAAATATCATGTAATTCTAAGTAATTTAACACATTTCATCACCCAAATCAGATCACACATTCAGCAACGGTAACATCAACTCAAAATCATAATCATACTCAACCCAACACAAAACACACGTATAATATTGGAATACATCCATTCATATTATACGCCATACATACATTATGCAATGAGACTCTATGCATGCGGTATCGACTATTCGTGAACACATAGTTCAACCTCACCGATCAAACCCAGATACGGCTACCAAGCTCACTAGTCCCACTCATTTGAGACCTAGTGACTCACTCACTAATTCCTCACCATGGGAATTAGCTACCACCATAAAGGCCATGCTATGCACGCTAAATCACCTAGCATGCAAACATCAACAACAATCCACAACAACTCACTCACTAATTCCTCACCATGGGAATTAGCTACCACCATAAAGGCCATGCTATACACGCTAAATCACCTAGCATGCAAACATCAACAACAATCCAAGATAGACATATGCTCACACTCTAAGCCATAACAGTCCATTCACAATTGCATACATAACAGATACATTCACAGCATTATGCATACCATCTTACATCATCAGCATATTTATCACAGAATCATATTCATATCATGCCAAATAATAAATCACAGTATTAGCACACTCTACTAATACCTATACTGCTCAAAACAATGGGAAATGATCCCTACTATATCATACACCAATATAGGCCAAACGTCAAATATGTACACAATATTTGAATATCAATTTTCCACTTTCCAAACAGTGTTAACCGGTTAACGCAGAACAGAAAACTGTTCCTGCGCTAACACGAAAACAGAATGCAGATTTCCCGCATTTCTCGCCGTCGGAGGACTTCCGGACCTCCGATTTCAATTCCGTAAAAAGCTACACGTCCAGAAATTTACGACTCACCCACATATAGATTCAATTACAGTTTTAACATAACTTATTCATCACCATTTACAGCGTTCCTCATCCCAATTAGGGTCAATTCAATGGCTTATTACTACCCATTACATGTTAACCCATAATACCCATTAAACGACGATAAACCCCCCTTACCTGAGTTAATCCGGTAAATCCTTTACTTCAAGCTTTTCCCTTCTTCAACCCTTGTTCTCTTGCTCTTCCTCTTTGCCCTTTTCTCACTTTCTATCGCTTCTCTGGTTTTCACGTGAAAAACCCTTTTTACCAAATGGAACTCCTTATATATATTCCAACTTTATTATTCCAATAATAATAATCCAATAATATTCCAATTATTTAATTAAATTAATAAATATACTATTAACTTAATTTAAATAATTATCATATTTTATCGGGGTGTTACACATAGGATGTAGGAAACACCTTTGAAACTGAACTTATCGGTGTGGTGTCTCGATCAGTGAAAATTACATTCGACATGTTTTCTGGTCCTTCAGCAAAGTCTTACACATTTCCAAGGCCCGTGTAACATTTACCTCTTTTAAAGATTCAAAAAATTCAAATCCCATTGAAAAAGTATTCTCGGTAGAAGTAACACCAATAATTTCCAAAAGCGGAAGCCTATACTTGTTAGTCTTATATGTTGAATCAAATATGAGGACAATGTGAAATGTGTTGAATAACTTGATACTTTTGGGATGAGTCCAAAATATGTCACGAACAATGACTTTATCTCACAAACTTTGTACCTAGAAACATAGTGTTTATCATCCAAAAGCTTCAACAAATGTTGCATTTCGGATCTAGGATCTCTTATCACTGTGTTGTTTCGATAACACACATTGTATACCTTCTTGATATTCGAAACACTTTCAGGTATTTTTTGTTTCAAATATGCAAGTATCTTTTTTGGCATCACCTTAATTAAAGACATGTCTGAAACAATTTCCTTCTCGTTCGATTTAAGGCGACATACGCTGGGATGACTGACTAGCTTGGTTTGCAAAGCATGATTATGTATTCCAAAAACCACATTAAATTTTCATGTATCATTCACCTTATAGTATCCACACAATTTAAACAGACATACATATTTTCTCGTTCTGGTATCATCACGTTTCAACTTCCGAATCGGCGAAACATACATGCCACTTCTCTCACATCTCATGGCTGCAAATGCTTTCCTTCTATTTGAACTATTATCAGACTTTCCGATTATAATGCCAAACCCCAATTTTATGGCCTCTATACAAACCCATTCAAGCATATGTTCACGAGTAGTAAACAATTGTTCACTTCTAAAATGTTGATCAACATCTATCTCGACAAGAACCAGTTTAACATCATCCTTCACTTCATCCGGTTTAACATCACCCTTCACTACTTCAGATTTTGCATTATTACTGACAGTAGCTTTGGAAAACATATCTGGTTGCATCATATCTAATACGAAACAAAACAGAAAAATAGTTTTAAAAACTCACAGTAGCAGGAAAATCCAGATATACACCTCAAAAACATGACCACGTAAATTCGGATATGCATATCCATACTCAACGTTCATTTTTCAGATCAAATATGAGATCAATGCAAGCAATGATGGATGAAATGAGTAAACTTTACCTTAAATTGCCACCTCTTTTACTCCCTTTGATGTGATAAAACACAAGAATGTTGATTTGGAGTCGAAAAGTTGATTGAGAATGATTTTTTAAGGGTTTTGGGTTATGGAAGTGATATGCAGTATGGGAGAAAGGATCATGCAAGGTGGTAATATATTCAATTTCCCGCTTGACCCTTTCGGAGATGCATGTCCAAAAATGTCACTAAATGGTTAAATAAATAAGCTCAATAAAAAATGCGAAGTAAATGGGCTCAAGGTTGTTTTCAGAGATGCATCTCCGAATACACTCTAGAAAGTTTCACAAACGCATCTCTAGAAAAATTTTGAGAAAAAATGTGGTGGTTGCTTGATTTACGAAAGATGGGGTGTTTTAAGGTGCGCCCAAAGATGCATCTCCAAAAACACCTTAAGGGAAATTTGGATTTTCAGTGGTGTGAGTCACACCCTAAGGGTGCGAAAAGAAATTCCCTTTTTTAAATAAAAAATGACTAGGCTTTTTATAAGTCTATTTAGTTAAAAATACTAGACCTTATAGAAAATTTTACCCCAGCCCCGTACATTTATCCATATACTCATACATTTTATAAAAAATACCAATTTTATCCTTATATATTTTTAACTAATTTGTTATTTTATTTTTTATTTTTTTTTAAATTTATTTTATTTTGTGTACCACTTTCCAAAAGAATTCCGGTAGTCATTTTTCAAGTATTTTTTAAATATTTTTGTGTATCAGAAGACTTTGGAAAAGAGTTTCGGTACACAAAAATTGACTACCGAAACTCTTTTGCAAAATCTTCCTGTATACACAAAAAAGTTAAAAAATATTTGAAAAATGAGTATTGGAACTCTTTTACAAAAAAATTCGGTACACAAAAGTTGACTACCGAAACTCCTTTACAAAGTCTTCTGGTACACACAAAAATGTTTAAAAAATACTTGAAAAATGACTATCAGAACTCTTTTGCAAAGTCTTCTGGTACACAAAAATTGACTACTGGAACTATTTTGCAAAGTCTTCCGGTATACAATTTTTTTAAAAAAAATGCTTGAAAAATGACTACCGGAACTCTTTTGCAAAGTCTTCTGGTACACAAAAATTGACTACCGGAACTCATTTGCAAAGTCTTCCGGTACACACAAAAATGTTAAAAAAATATTTGAAAAATGACTACCTGAACTCTTTTGTAAAGTCTTCCGGTACACAAAAATTGACTATCGAAACTCTTTTGCAAAGTCTTTCGATACAAAAAAAATAATTAAAAAATGCTTGAAAAACAACTACCAGAACTCTTTTGCAAAGTCTTTCGATACACAAAAATAAATTAAAAAAAATATTTAAAAAATAAAATAATAAATTAGTTAAAAATATATAAAATTAAAATTGATATTTTTTATAAAATGTAGGGGTATAAGGATAAATGTAAGGATATGAGATAAAATTTTCGGCCTCATACCATAGAAAAACATTTTAAGTCTATCAGGTTGACCTATTTAAATAAATATGAATAATTTTATCATTATCATATTATATATTGTACTTTGATTTAAATACAAAAATAAAACTTAGTTTTATTGAAGAAACTATGAAAATAGACGGAAAAACACCTTATGAATAATGTCATAAGTTTTTCTAAACAAATAGTCGCATAAAACTTATGATACTAGGTAAGCTCAAGTAAGCCAATGCAATCAAATTTTAGTGTCATTGATCTTTTAGTTCTTTAGTCTATATAAACATTAATGAAATTGCTTATTTACATATTTTTAAATAAAATAGACTTTTAAGTAGGCTAGCATGTCAGTTAGGCATTCGAAAAGGTTAGACTTATGCATAAAAATAAGCCTATGATAGACTACAAGCCAAACATAGGTTTTGATAGTTTTACCATGCTAGGTTTAGCTTTGGCAAAACCTATCTTGACCCGGCCTATTTCAATCCCAAACTATTGGTAAGTTTTCAATCCAACGATTGAGATGTTCTTTGATGGTTTAAAACATAATTTTCTAAGCATTAGTCAATTATATGACAAATGCAATAATGCGATTTTTGATTCGTTTGAATGCAGGATTGTAAAATGAGAAACAAATCAAACTCTTAATATCAGTTTAATAAGTAGAAATACTTAAATTGTTAAAATGATGTATGTTTTATTAATGAAGACGAATCATGGATATGACATAGGAGAATAACTCATATTCACATGGACCGTTTGAACAAGTTGGGTTGCAAGGATATAGTAACTAGTTTGCCAAACTTGTGTTTTGAAAAAAATAAGTTATGCAAAGCATGCCAAAAGGGTAAACAAGTAAATGTCTCATTTAAATCGAAAAATTATATTTCTACAATAAAGTCTTTACAACTGTTGCATATGGATATTTTTTGCATTAAAGTTGTGAATTTTTTGCGGGAATTAATATGCCCTTGTAATATGGGTGACTATTCTCGCCATACTTGAAAGCTATTCATATCCCATAAAATATTCGTGTTCATTGCCTTTTAGAAATTAACCAAATCCAAAATGAAAAATGCTTAAGAATTGCGTCTATCCGGAGTGATCATGAAGGTGAGTTCCAAAATATGAAATTCAAAAAATTATGTAATGAGAATGAAATTGAGCACATCTTTTCTGCTCCACGAATTCCCCAACAAAATGGGATAGTGGAATAGAAAAGTAAATCTCTTGAAGAGTTAGTGAGGACAATACTTATCGGAAAAACCCAAGTCCCACATTGGTTAAAGATAAAGTCCGCAAAGACTTTATATCGAGTGACACCCATCACCTTACAAGCTAATTTTGTATGAATGAATTAGGCTAAACTCTAACTCTATCATGGAATCCATATCCTATTGATTCAGACCAACCACCATATATATATGCACACCAAGCCCAAAAAATATTGGGCACAAGGGGACCAACCAAGCCCAATTTGTTTAGCGTGAAGGGGTGTATTGAGAAAAAACCCAAGTCTCTCATTGGTTAAAAATAAAGCCCACAAATGATTCATATAGAATGACGCCCCTCACTTACATGTCAGTTTTGTGGGGATGAGTTAGGCCAAACTTTAATTCTATCAATACTCAATGAAACTAACCTTCCTTTTGAGCTGATGCACTAAACACAACTCGCTATATAATGAATCGTGTCTTGATAAGACCATTGTTGAAGATGATATCCTATGAGTTATACAAGGGAAGAAACCCCAATATTTCTCACCTTCATTTTCAAATGCAAATTCTTTCTTCTTAATAACGGTAAGGATAATCTTGAAAAATTCGATGTTAAAGTTGATGAAGGTTTATTCTTACAATACTCCACCCATAGTAAAACTTTTTGAATATTTAATAAAAGAAAATATATATATATATATATATATATATATATATATATATATATATATATATATAATAATAATAATAATAATAATAATTAGTCCATGTTACACTAGAGAAACCTAACTCCAAGTCGATGGAGATAGAGATCAGACCCGACCCTGTGTCTCTGCAACCAGTGCCATAACACAATGCCTAAAATATGTAAGGGGCCTCAAAATAAAAAGATATTGTAGGTTTGATGTAATATCTCATATTCCCTTAAATACTCAATTGATTGTCAGTTGAGACCAACTGGGTTTCTATATACTTCATTTCTTGTCATTTGAAACAATTTAAACTCCTATGTGCTATAAATATTGTCAGTTGGGACAAATAGAATAATCAGTAGATTTTGAAGAGATCAATCATTTTTAAAAGAGACGGATAATTTTTAATAAGTACCAGAGATAACATTTTGGTAACATTGATACTAAAAGACAAAATATCAATTGAGATATTATATATATATATATATATATATATATATATATATATATATAATATATATATATATATATATATATATATATATATATATATATATATATATATATATATATATATGAGTGGGGATCAACTTACTCTAAGAGTAAGTTTTTTTATCTTACTTCACATCATAATCTTTGAATTGAATCTAATATAATGGTTAATTAAATATAAAACTAATTTAAGCATTATATTAGATTCAATTCAAAGACTGTGATTTGGAGTAAATTAAAAAAAAATTGAAGTAAGTTGATCCCTATCTTTCACACACACACACACACACACACACACACATATATATATATATATATATATATATATATATATATATATATATATATATATATATATATATATATATATATAATGTGGTAGGAAATTAAAAGGAAAAGAAGAAGTGGATAAGAAGAGAAGAAGATAAGAACAAGAAAGAAAAACCAATAAGAGAGGAAAGAAAGGAAGAGGAAGAGAAAGAGGGAAGAAATAAGAAGAAGATCCATGGATAATCATCATCACCATCTCCTCATCTCAATTTCTCCATCATCTTCATCGATCTAAGGTGGATTCCTAGGTAAATTTAGCTTTGATGGGGATAATACATGTTTTGTGGAGTTAGGTTTTTGTGTGAAATTGATCTTGATGCATGCTTATCTTGTTTTTGTATGCCTATTTGTGATAAACCATGTTGTTTTGGGTAATTGGGTGCATTAGGTTGTTTGGTGTTTTTTTTCTTCATTTAAATGAGTCCTGATACTGTTCTTGTTCTGTAACATTCGCTAGAGCTCACTAAGCGAGCATATCAGTAGTGAAGCAACAGATTTTCTGGTATGTTCGCTACCAGCTAACTACAACTCGCTAAGTGAACTTGACAACATTGAGAAAAATGCTTGATTGTCGCTTACACTATAACTCAAGAATCATAACTTTGATTAATACGCGATCAAATATGTTGGAAAGCTCTTTCAATGCTTTATTTGATTGAAGTAGAAATAAGAGATTATACCAATGATTAATAGGATGGTGTTTATAAAATATCATGTATGGTATGATGAAATTGAAGTGAATGTAAATACTTTGTTTCCATGTTTCCACCATAAAACGGGAACGATAACTACGATTGTTACGAGAACCAATGTGTTAGCTAACATAGACTACTATGACATAAAGACAAATCTCTATGAGTTATTCCACTATAATTTCCCGTTTAATCCATTTATTCCCACTATAGTATGATCATATAGACGTTTTCCTTATGGCGTGAAAGTGTGATAAGATAGATTGATATTGATTGTGTAATAGATTGACTATGATTCTTATACCATGTTATATTACTTTGTGTGTGCTTTACGAATGCTATGAACCATATTATGATATATGTTAAGTATTGTTTTTGTGTTTATTGTGAAATAACATGATTAAAACCTTATGGTGATGAGTGAGGAAACCTTAGGAGAATAACTCAATTAATGACTTAGAAAGATAACTTAGGTTGTGAATTGACTTAAGCGGTGATGCTTGGACACAATGGTACCTCGGTGTGTATCCCGGACAAGCATTCAGTTGATTAATGAACCAATAAACTTTGTATGGAACATGTGAATAAATGGATATGATTACATGAGAATTTGTGTGTAACGTGAGAATTGGAGAATGTATCGCCTAGTATTTGATGGATACCATGCGGATTGGTTGACACTTTAGTGAGAAACCTTTGTTCCAAAAGACCTATTTGGTGAGGAGCCTTGCTCCAAAAGTCCTATTATTGTTGTGAATCCTAATCACATATTTGAATAGTGATGTGCACATACCATTTTAGAGGCTTACATAAAACGGTAAATGGGGATGTGGCACTAATGATTCATGCCCAAATTGGGTTTGAGTCTCAACAATGGCGGATATGAGTGAAATGTGGATACCTAAGTGGTTTAGAGTCTCATACGGTGAAAGATACTCCAAGCGGGTGCGAGTCCCATACGAATGACGATTGCTCTAACGAGGTTTGAGTCTCATAGAGGGCTCGATATTCACCGTGAAAGTCGAATCATACGAGCATGCGTGAACCGAGTCTAGCCTAGACGTAGGTCCATTCGAGGATTAATGCTTTATGGCTTCCAAATAGTGATAGACTGAGTTATGAGAACTCAGGTGACATGCTTCCATACATTGCGAATATCCCTTAGACACTTAAGTTTTGGTCATGTTGTGTGAGTGATACACAATTAATGAAAGATGAAGACCTGTGTTAGGAATCAATTAGAAAATCATGTAGAGCCAAGATGACCCATATGATAGGAGAACTCACTGATATTATTATCTCACCCCATTATTGTTGTTGCTTTTCAGGTGTTGTTTGCAGGTTATATACAAGAGGAGTTGTGCATTGATGTTTAGAAGGATTCTGATTATTGTGATCTTTCGTCGTGGATTGTGTGCAATGAAGAGATTGTACATATATCTTAGTTTTTATTTTTAAGCACTATTGTATAACATGGATCATAAATGTATTTAGTTTGAACATGTGTATATAATTATGCTATTAGGCTCTTATGTTGTGGCAGTATCAATTTTTTTAAAACATTTTACGATATTATTCTAGATATATATTATACAGGTTGTTACATTTGAACACATATCTCTACATTTTATGTCTTTGTACAACTATCGGCTGAACTGACTTAACTTTATATAATATAAGTTATTAATAAAAATGTATCTAATTTTTAAAGAGAAATTTTAGTATATATGCTCTACTTTGTTTTATTAGCGGACAATTATAAAAATTAGAACAACGCTTCCAATTTGTTTGGGCTGACCTTGGTAGAGGTATTTGATTGTGCATGTATTATGAAGAATACTCTTTTAAAAGACAATGATCAAGATCAAGAAAAAGATAAAAACCAAGATAAAATTCAAGATCAAGATCAACAACAAAATCAAAATGAAATAAATCAAATTGAAGAATTAAGCAATACTCATCATGATCTACTAAAAAAATTGAAAACAATAAATCATTTAATTCAAAACGTCATGGTAGATGCTTTTAAAAGTTTCATAACTCGACACTCTCTTAATCAAATATATAATTTTATAAATTTAATTTCTCAAATTGAGATTAAAAAAACCAGGAAAACTCTCATTTAAAAACATTGATTTCTTCCTATACAGATGTATTTTATAGTCTAATCTATTTTTGGTTGGCACTTTATCAACTAAACTTATGACCCAACTTTGTTTCCTCAATAAATTTTCTTAACTTTGACATTGATTTGATCACTTAGAAATTAACTTGTGGCATATATGCTTTATTATGTGTACCACGAAATCAACCCGAAAGGGAAATTAATATGAACAGTTTGCTAGTGTGCTACATTACACCCTGAAAGTAAGCATATCCATAACCATTAATTGAATTGTTCAGAACACATCACCGACATTACATTCTTCCAACATTTTAAAGTATGGGATTGATACTGATTCATACATAGTATAGTATGTAGCTAAGCTATGACAGACTGTATACTATGTATTCACTTTATACACATACAGACAAATCATTGAAGTTACAACAAGAATCACTTATCAACAAAATGGCTTTTAAGACTCATGTGAGGTCATAGCTCAAACGCGTTTTTTACTTTTGGAATGTAATTAATTTCTTATAGCTTTTGTACTTTGAAGTGTGAACACTAAACATAGCATTTTTGTTTTGAGAAACAAACAAAGTGTACTTATGGTTAAAAACATGTGCTTGCTTACAAACCTTAATCCAAAATTTTGTTCTTATTCATAATACGTTTGTTTGTTTCTATTTATAGACATTGGAATGGATTATTCTCTCATGTTGGAAGCTTCTTAATATATGTTTGGTTTCACAAGAGAGGTAAAAGTAGTTCTAGAATTAAAATTTTCAACTTTGATCTATTTTAGTGTATGTATAGTTTAATTTTTGAAAAAAACAAAAGTAATTTTAAAAGTGTAGAATTGAATTTGTAATAATTTTGAGATGTTTAATTCTTTTAAGATCTATATAGTATTTTGGTCTCTGTAAGTTAGCGAACTTTTGATTTTGGTTCCTGTAATTTTTGTTGTTATCTGAGTCCTTATATCTCACTTTTGTGCTGGTTTTTGTCTCTAAAAGTAAAATTTGCATGAAAATCCACAAGAAATCTTCGGATTTTGACTTAGGGACTAAAACCAACACAAAAAATGAGATATAGGGACTCAAACCAAAATAAATAAATTACAGGGATCAAAACCAAAAACTCGCTAACTTATAAGGACCAACCAACTATTTTAGTCTTCTTTTAAATTAGAATTGATTATACTGTTGAAATGTAATTCAAATTTAAGTTGTATTTGTGTTTCAGTTTCATGTCATTTGGATTTGCATTTTACATTTGAATTTGGGTGAATGTATATAAACGCAAAGTTAATTACTTTTGTAACAAAATTGCGAATTTGAGTTTTGAGAAATTGAGTTTTGAGAAATTGAGTTAGTTATAGTGAATCTCCCCCCCCCCCCTCCCCCCTCTCTCTGCAATTCTCTACAATTCTTTCATCTTCTTCTTCCTCTTGTGCAATAATGAAGGTTCAGAGTTAACTTCAATAATTGGTATCCAGAGCTTCGATTCAGATTCACAAGGAAACACGAGTATACTAAGGTGTGTGATTGATTTCATTCCTCAAATTCGCGTTGAATTGAAGATCGAAATTGAAGAGAATCAAAGATATTGACTCTCAGGATTTAGGAAACACGAGTGTTGGTGAGAATTGAGTGATTTGCACAATAACAAAGATGAACGGAAGAAATGGTAGCTTGAATACAAAGCTTATAGTATTTGACAAAAAGAATTGGAATTGGTCGTCGATTCAGATGCGTGTGTTATTTGACACTCAAAATATTTTTAATCTCGTCAATGACGGTTACACCCCAGTTGTAGAAAATGAAACAGAAGTGCAAAGAAATGTGTAACGTGAAAAGAGGAAGAATGATCAGAAGGAATTGTTCTATATCCACCACTGTGTGGATACAAAGGTGTTTGAGAAGATTGTTGATTCGACGACGGCGAATGCGACGTGGGATACACTTGTGCGGTGCTATAATGGTTACATATAAGTGAAGAAAGTAAAGTTGTAGTCCATTTTCAAGAAATATGAGAGCCTTAACATGAAGAACAATGAAAAGGTGCCTGATTACATCTCCAGAGTGATTGTGGTCACGAATGAGATGAAGTCTTGTGGTGAAATGCTCTATGAACAAGTTATCATTGAAAAGGTACTAAGATTACTTACCCCTTAATTTGATTACATAGTTGTAGCCATAAAACACTCCAAATACACTGGCACCATGAGAATTGAAGAGCTTCAGAGTAGTTTAAAGACACAAGAGTTGCGTTTGACTGAAAGAAACTCTGAAAGGGAGACAAAACAGACTCTAAAAGCTCATACTCTGAAAGCTTCTTTTGTCAAGAAGAAATATAAGCAAGCATGGCTAGAGAACAAGAAAAAGTATAGTGTTGGTGCTCAGACCCATATGAGAATAAGAATGTTCATAAGGGAAATGAGAAGTTTGATAAGAGAAAGGTTCAGTGTTACAGTTGCAACAAGTTTGGGCATTTTGCTGTTGATTGCTGATTAAACAAGGTTAACAAGAGTGAAGAAGCCAACACAACCAGAGGACATTCTGATGATGAACATGTGCTATTGATGACATCTGAAAAATGTAGGTGGAACAATGGTAGACTAGTGGGATATGGACACTGACTGCTCAAATCACTTAACTGGAAATAAGAAATGGCTAATTGATTTTGACTCCGGTAGAAAGACTAAGATCATATGTGCTGATGACGAGTATCTGAATTCCGAAGGAATAAGAAATGTCAGAGTGAAATTGAAAAATGACAAAATTGTACTTCAAGGATGCATGGTATGTTCTTGGCATGAATAACAATCTGATGAGTGTAGGTTAGCTGATTGAAAAAGGTTTTTCAGTAACCATGAAGTACAATCTCTTGAAGTTGTATGACTATAATTAGAAGCTGATTATGCAGTATTAACTGGGAAGAAATAGGATATTTAAGTTGAATGTTGCAACAGAAAACACTCAATGCCTTAGTGTGAGAAATGCTGAGGGGGAAAGTGAGTTGTGGCACAAGAGATTGAGACATTTGAATTTCAGAAGCTTAGGGCATTAGATTTCAAAGAATCTGGTATATGGAATTCCAAAGATTGTGTTACCAGATAAATCATGTGATATATGCATGAGAGGAAAGCGACCAAGATTGTCATTCTCATCAGAAATGCCTCCAAGAGCAACTCATGATTTAGGTATGGTGAATTATGATGTATGTAGTCCATTTGAGGTACCTTCACTTGTAGGAAATAAGTACTTTGTGTCATTTGTGTATGAGTTCACAAGAATAACATGGGTAACACTCATAAAGTTCAAACATTAGGTGTTTGCTGAGTTCAAGAAATTCAAAGCGAAGGTTGAAAATCAAAGTGGACTAAGATTGAAGATCTTCAGAAACGATGGTGGAGGTGATTTCAATTCAACAGAGTTCAAGAATTTTTGTGAGGAACATGGTATTGAGCATGAGGTCACTGTTCCATACACTCCACATCATAATGGTCTTGTTGAAAGGGGAAATAGAACTTTGTTTGACATGACAAGGAGCATGATGAAGGAGAAGAATCTATCTCACACATTTTGGGGTGAAGTAATTGTCATGTCAATATATATGCTCAACAGATGCCCAACAAAGAATTTAAAGGAAGTAGTTCCTATTGAGAAGTGGACTAGAAGAAAGCAAAGTTTTATCCATTTCAAGGTGTTTAGTTATGTATGTTACAAACATATACCATATCAAGGTGTTTGATTATGTATGTTACAAACATATACCATATCAAGGTGTTTGGTTATGTATGTTACAAACATATACCATATGCTACTAGAAAGTATTTGGATGACAGAAGAAGAGTCATGTTGCTTATAGGTTACCACAATACATGTGCTTATAAGCTTTATTGCC
Organism: Lathyrus oleraceus; assembly: GCF_024323335.1. Lineage (NCBI taxonomy): Eukaryota > Viridiplantae > Streptophyta > Magnoliopsida > Fabales > Fabaceae > Lathyrus > Lathyrus oleraceus. The sequence goes on from NC_066584.1 coordinate 7,382,105, forward strand.
CATTCACCAACAAAGTTGAATTCAATAGAGATGTCATATTGAAAGAATTAGAAACATGGGATTAGAGAAAGTCTCAATCCAACTATAATGAAATGTCAACACTATAGTTTTATTATGCCTCTAAAGGAGATTCTTTCTCTGAAGGAGGTTCTGACTCTGAAGGAGGTTCTGACTCTGAAGGCGTGTCTGGCTCTGAAGATGACTCTGACTCTGAAGGTGTGTCTGACTCTGAAGATGACTCTGACTCTGAAGGTGAGTCTGGCTCTGAAGGTGACTCTAACTCTGATGGTGGACCTGACTATAAAGGTGATCCAACCTTTGAAGGTGGAGCTTCTAAAGGTGGTCATGCCTCTGAAGGTTAACTTGCGCCGTTTCAAAGGCCACAAAGAATGAGACGAGACAGATACCAAGGAGACTTGCAGACTTTGAATGCTGTATGATACTGAGACTGACTCTGAAGGAGAAGTCCTACAGAATGCAATGATGATGGACTATGAACCTATCAACATCAATGAGGTTCTTAAGAAGAAGGTGTGGGTGAATGCCATGAAGGAAGAACTTGAGTCCATTGAAAGAAATAAGACATGGGAAGTGACTGTTCTACCTCAAAACAAGAAATCCATCGGTATGGAATGGGTTTTCAAGATATAGCTGAAGCTAGGCGGTTCTGTTGCCAAGCATAAAGCAAGGTTAATAGCTATAGGATTTCTACAAAAGTATGATTTAGACTACTTTGAAGTGTTTGCACCTATAGCTAGACATGAAATCATAAGATTGATTATTACTACAACTGCAAATAGGAATTAACCTGTGATACATTTAGATGTAAAGTCAGCTTTTCTAAATGGTCAATTGCAAAAAGAAGTGTATGTGTTACAACCTCCTGAATTTGTGGAAGAGAACAAAGAAGAGATGGTGTACAAGCTGCATAAAGCCTTATATGAGTTGAAACAAGCTCCAAGGGTTTGGAATATGAAAAATGATTCATTTTTCAAGCATCTAGGATTCAAAAAATGTGAAATTGAATATGGTGTGTATGTGCAGCATACTTCTAATGAAAATGTGAGTATGATATGTCTCTATGTAGATGACATACTTCTGACAGGGAGTTGTACTTCTGAGATAAACAAGTTCCAAAAGGCGTTGATGAATACATTTGATATGACTGACCTTGCAAAAATGGTATATTTTCAAGTAATGGAGATTTTACACTCTAAAAAGGGAATCAATGTGCATCAACTAAAGTATCAACTTGAGCTGCTGAAGAGATCTGAGCTGATGAATTGTAAGTCAGGAGTCATACCTGCTGAGACAAATCATAAGTTGGATTATGATGTTGATGGTGAGGATGTAGATGCTATAACCTTCAATAGTTGGTTAGATGTATGAGATATATGTGTAACACTAGGCTTGACATATGCTATGCAGTTGGAATGGTAAGTAGGTTTATGAGTAAGCCAAAGTGGTCACATTACCAAGCTGCAGTCCGGATACCAAGGTATGTAAAAGAGACTTTGAGGTATGAAATTTTGTTTTCATATGGAGTGTCAGATGATGCTGAGATGATATGCTATTCAAACTCTGACTAGTGTAGAGACAAGGTAGACAAAAGACGCGATATAGAATAAATGTTTATGTAGCTATGAGCTCCCATTTATTGGTGCTCCAAGAAGAAACCAGTGGTTGCACTATCAACTTGTGAAGCTGAATACATATTTGGTGCGTTGTCAGCATGTCAGGCTGTTTGGATAATGAATTTGCTGCAGGAATTGAAGTTCAAGGTGAGCAAACCAATAAGTTTAATGATAGACAACAAATCAGCCATAACTCTTGCAAAGAATCCAATGATGCATGGAAGAAGCAGACACATTGATACTAAGTGTCAATTTTTACACAGTCAAGTTCAGAATGGAGTACTTGAGGTTGTTCACTGTAGTACTCATAAGCAACTTGCAGATGTGATGACCAAGGCAATCAAAACTGAATATTTCATCAATTTGAGGGATGAAATTGATGTTGTTGATTTTTAATCTTAAATATGAATTAAGGGATGACGTTGAAATATAATTCAAACTCAATTCGCATTTGAGTATCGGTTTCATGTCATTTGAGTTTGTGTTTCATTTATATTAGAAGTTGGGTGAATGTATATAAACCCAAAGTTAGTTACATTTGTAACAAAATTGTGAAATTGAGTTAGTTATAGTGAATTTTCTCTCTCTCTCTCTCTCTCTCTCTCTCTCTCTCTCTCTCTCTCTCTCTCTCTCTCTCTCTCTCTCTCTCTCTCTCTCTCTCTCTCTCTCTCTCTCTCTCTCTCTCTCTCTCTCTCTCTCTCTCTCTCTCTCTCTCTCTCTCTCTCTCTCTCTCTCTCAACAATGGATGTTCAACGTTAACTCCAACAAAATTTAAAATTGATTTAACTTAAAGTTAAAATTTATATTTTTTTTAGTTTAAATGTAATTTTTATACTAAAATTTATTGTTAAATCCACTTTTACATAAATATATCAAAATATAAATCACTCTATATTCAACTCAATTTTGTGTTGAGAATGTATCAAGTGTGAGTAGTGTGGATAATAGTCTCACATTGGTTGAAAATATGAAGACTTAATCATTTATAAGTGAGAAAATCCACCCACCTATCACCTTAAGGTTTTTGGTGAATATGTGGTGTGTCTCTCACAAAGGTGTTGCTCTAAAAAGAAGAAGTCTCACAATGTTCAATACTCCATAGTGAAAAACTCCTTCAATAAATGGTATCATGAGCCTTTGGTTCGAGAAAGAGACTAACTTACTTGTATCAAAAGTCAGCGGCGCCACAAGGATGGTGAATATGAAATGTTCCGTTGAAGAGTGTCAACGACGCCAAAGTGGTGAATAAGAAACGTTCTGTGCGGTACAAGAGTTAGTGGAAATAAGAAGAGCTTCCACTTGAGGGGGAACATTGTGGACTCACACTTGAGGGAAAGTGTTGATAATGTATCAATTGTGATTAGTTTAGATAATAATCTCACATTGGTTAGAAATATGGAGACTTGAGCATTTATAAATGAGAGAATCCACCCACTTATCACCTTAAGGTTTTGGGTGAATATGTGGTATGTCTCTCACAAAGGTGTTGCTCTAGAAAAAAAATTCTACAATGTCCAACGCTCCCTAGTGAATACTCCTTTAACATTTTAAAAATAATTTATTTTATAAAATTAATTTATTGAAAATAATTTTTTTCGCCGCAGAATCAAACAAACAATTAGTGTGATATGAGTTAAAATTGATTTTAATTTTAATTTATCTTAGATTTTAATTTTTGACGTGTAAAAAATAATTTTATATGTGAAAATTTGGTTTTTGACATGTTTGTTTATGCTAAAATATAATTATTTTTGTTTATATAATTAGTTTTATTTTAAGTTAAAAATTATAAACTTTGATTTTAAAATTAATTTTTATATTCTGATTTATTGTTTAAATAATTTTCATATTAGTATTTTTAAACATAAATTAGTTTAACATCGGATCATTTTAATCATAATTAATTTTTCAAAATTAATTTTTTTATAACCACACACCAAATAGCCACTTAGATCTAACTCAAATTACTTAATTAAGCACTAAAAACTCAAATTACTTACAGATATGATTTGTATTTTTTTTCTCAAACATGATTTTTGTAATTTTCCCGTCTTTTTTTATAAAAAATATTTTTAGAAAACTAATTTATTTTATGGCAAAACCAACACACCTTTCATATTAATTTGGCTTCTTAGAGATTGAAGGATGGTTATTTAATTTCTGTTAATATATGTTTGAAAGAGCAAATCATAAAATGCAACATGTCAAGGTTCAAAGACTTTTTTTCAATATAGCTAAAACGTCAAATTAATTACTTGCAAACTACGTCATGTCTTTCAATTAAGATTGTATTCAATTAATTTTATTTTAATACATTATTATTTAAAGGTGTATAAAACAAGAATAGGGTCGACCTATTAGTAATAATTGGACTAGAATAGAACACTACTTGTTTAAGTATTTCATGTCTCACATTCTAAATTATAAATTAGGAATATTCTTTATGGTTTGGTGGAGGACAACTTTAATACTAGTTAGAAGATATTAATTGAAAAACAATAATTAAGAATTGGTTTTTAATTGATTTCTTAATGGTAAATTGTAAGTAGTATTTTTGTTAGAGGTTAAGTGATAGTAGAAACTTCTTACTAATAAAATGACAAAAACAAGACTTAAATTTTAATTAAAATTAATTTTTAATCACTCCATTTCTAAAATTATATTATTGATTTTATTTTATTGATCTATTAATAACATTTATCATATAAAATTATCACGCCACAAAATTCTTTAATTCTTTTTTCATTCAACTAAACATTTCCAACACCTTACTTTTTTACTTTATTTTTGGATAAAATTACAAGATTTTATGGTTGTTAAGTCCGAAGAGTTTGATTTCAGGAAGACAACACAATTCTGCAATGAGATCTTCTTCTCAGTTGAATATTATGCTAAATTATTGATTGATTTGTATTTGTTGAAAGAGAGAGTTATGTTTTTAATGTTGATGTTAAGTATAAAAATTCTTTTCACAATGTTTTTCTCTTCATATTCTTAGTTATTCATTAAAATATTGACATGCTAAAAATGTTGTTAAGCCGATGAAGGAAAAGGTAACAACGATGATGCTTCATGTTCAATAAATCTAATCATCATGTTGAAACGTTACTACAATAATAATAGATGAGTTATAAAAAAATAATACACTCATTATGTAGAAACAAACGCTTCTTATGAGATTACTCAAATTTTTAAAAATTGTACTAGTGTTCGGGAGTCCGAGGAGCGGTGAAAGTGTTAGTGAGTTAAACGTTCAAGGTCTAAGAGATCTGGACACCACCTATCCACCAAAAACCTTAAGATAATGAGAGTATCATGAGATTTATTTTTTATAAATCCAATATTTTCTTCATTTCTAATCGATGTGAGATTTAACCACTCATACTTGAATCTGAACAATCTCCCCCACAAGTGTGAGTCACCCAACATCACTAGTCTTTGATCCATATTGGAATCTCACTCTCACTTCTCCATCAAGTCGAACCTAGGCTTTAATACCATTGATGGGTCATGAGGAGGAGTATCCATATTTGGCCAATGAAAAATACACAAGTGAGACAAAACTCAATCTAGTGATGACAAAACTAAGGTTTGTTATCACAGAGCCCAAACTGATTCAGTCTTTTTGCAATGGAAAATGGAAGCACAACTTCGAATCGATTTCCTACAAATATACCACTTTTAAAAGGCGAAAACTATGATAGATGGGGTGCATAAGTGAAAGTTATTCATATTTTAAGATGTGGTTGAAATCGTGAATGATGACACGTATACATTGGAGGCAAATGCAAATGATACTCAGAGAGCTACACACAAGGAGCAAAGGAAGAAAAATGGAGGGAAAATTTCTTGATTCATCACTGTGTGGATCCAAATATTTTTTAGAAGATCATTGAGGAATGAAAAAACAAAGGAGCATGTGATACATTGAAGAAACGGGTGGAGTTGAGAAATTGAAGAAGGTAAAGCTGTAGATTTTGAGAAAACAATGTGAGATGACTCAAATGAAAGAAAAGGAAACAATTGAAGTAATCTGTAAAGCAAAACATTTCCCACATAATATTGTTAATAGTATGAATATTTTAAAATATTGGATGAGTAAAAATACTATATACACTAAACATGACACTCACATCTATAAAAACATATATATTTTTATAAAAGTAATCTATAAAGAAAAAAAGAAACATATCTCAAGGAAACTTTGATTCCTTAACATTCGGTTAAAGGATAATAAACATATATAATTTATTAAATTTTCTATTTATTTATTTCTCTTTTATTTAATCAAATCTAGTATGTGAAATTTTTGTCCAAATAACCACATTTTTCAAATAAATTCTCATAATGAGCACAATTCCCACATGGTTTTCAAAGTAATTCATTTTTAAACCAAACAAAATTAGAATGAAGAGAATTTTTCATATGAATTGACGTCTCCATTTAAAAAATAAGAGGAGTCATCAATTGAATTGACAACTGCATGTGGGGTTACCAATCCAATTGGCGCCGACTACATGCATTACTTAAGAGGTAACATCAATTAGTCTGACGCCTGTGTACAAGACCTAAGTGGTGACGTGAATTCAACTGGATACTATGTGTTGGATGCTTTTTTTAGTATAAATAAATGTGTCTTCTACCATTTGCTTTACACCTCTTATAATTTTTTTCTTATCTTTTCTTCACTAGGTTTATCATGATTGTTAAAAGAAATTAGCATGTATGTTATTCGAGAAAGAAGCCTCTGATGAAAATGCATTTTTGAAACATCCAAAGTTCGGAGCAACTTGAATGAAGTTTGAACGGTTGGTTAGACTGGGATATTAATGATGGAGAAAGAATTAGAAGTATTAAGAAGCTTGTTTCGTACATATCAATTGTAGATGACAATAATGATATGCAGCGTATGTGGATGCGAGTTAAAGATGACAATGATGTCTACACCATATGATATTGTTTTTATTGCTATAATCTCTTAGATATGCTATGGTGTTAAGCGTTTTTATTTGTTGTATGTGTTGTTGTTTTAGGCGTGTTTATGTTCATGTGTTGTTTGTATTAGGGGTGTTTATGTGAATTTTATTGTAACCAAAAGTTGTTTATATATATATATATATATATATATATATATATATATATATATATATATATATATATATATATATAAATACCAATGTTACAAATTTTTTAAAAATAAATAAATTATCATGAAGAGTTTGCTCCAACATTAGGGTAATGTTTCTGATTGTGTCCGGACTGACGACATATACTTTCTCACATTAAATTACCAACAAACACTACTCTCTCTTCACACTTGTAAAATGGCTCTATTGACTATGGATGAAATGCACAGAGAAACCATCACCATTTATATTTGTTCTAACACATTATTTTTATGAAAAACTTATTTTCCTTTTTTTAGGATCTAATTAGATTTCACACTCGTTTCCATGAATATGTCGCCCCCGACGTGTTGATTCAACCTTATATTGAGCTCATCAATTTTGAACATGTTAGCAAAATAATGTCTTACTCCATTGGTGCTAAGTTTATACTTGTTTTACATGAAAGATGACGACCCGAAACACACATTTTCTTTTTTCCAATCAGTGAATGTATTGTAATAATAGAGGACGTTTACATGTTACTAGGGATAACTATTGAGGATAAGACGGTCAATGGAAATACCAACTTCGCAAATTCAATATGCAAGGAGCTGTTAGGTGTCGACTTGTTAGATAATAACCCGAGAGACCAAGGTATCTTACCTTCGAACCTTAAAACATATTACGACTGTTTAACATTAGATGAAAATTATACCAAAGAAAGAAAAATAATTAAAACTAGATGTTATATTATGCTATTAATAGGTTCATTATTGTTTCCTAAAGGCAGTGGTTCTAGTATGCATGTTAAGTATTTACCCTTATTAAGAAACATAGATAAAATAGGAACATATAGTTAGGGTTCAACTTGTTTGTCTTATCTATATTGCTCTTTGTATAATAACACAAAGAAAGACACATCTATATTTTATGAATGTGCCGTTTTACTCCAAACACGGGGTTGGTATAAATTGTCGTCCCTAGCGCCCATCAACAATAACAACTTCACATTCCCATACGCACAAAATTAAGTTAATAACAGTATTTCTATTTACTTACTTTATCCATTATTATTTCTAAATAATTTATTTTGACACATTTGATTTATATGGTCGGCTCGTGGTATGACTTACAACTAGACACAACATCACTCAGTATCGCAATCTCTGGAATCACCTTACACTAAAAGATGTATTGCTACTAAACTAATTAATTCATAATAATTTATTTTTAATATTACCCACTTTATAATCTAATTTATTTTTCCTCTACAGTTTATTTAACAACCATATATAGGTCTATAACATTATCATGAAATCAGAGAGGAAGATGCACCCATTTGGACTACATGCACACCGATCATTAGGTTCACCATTATGAAGATGTACCATAGCGATCGTGTGAAACTACAGTTCGGCATGTGTCAAAAAATCCCAAATCCCCGACGTGCCTCAGACAATGACATCAACATAAAATTAATGAACAATGGGCATTTGACAATTGGAAAGACTTCTTTAAATTTGAGTGTTATAAATGGAGGCACCGTCATCAACGAGTCTTCGTTACTACAAGTAACCCCATTTCACCTCGGACGCAAATGAGATATAATCTCAGTTACACATGCGAGGTAACAAATGGCGATATGAAAACTTGTCACTTTACTCCTCGTTTTTTGAATAACCGAGGGAAAAAGTGGCACTGGTCATGGATTCGATTCCCAACAACTTCATTTTTTAGATTTTAAAAAATGTGCTACTTTTTACCTTGGTTTTTAACAATAACCAAGGGGTAAAGTCTTGTTTACAAAATTTTAGTTTTAACCTGTTTTTTTCTTCTCGTTTTAATTTACAAAACATCAAATTTGTTGACAAATTCTAAATCTTCTTCATCATCAACAGTAACACCACCAACAACAACAATAAGAATCAATAGAATCCTTAAACATTAAATTTCAACAACAAAAACAACAAAAACAAAAACAACACAACAACAATAACAACAACAACACCAACAATAATAATAACAACAACAACAACAACAAAATCCATGAAGTCTTTAAACATTAAATCTCAACAACAACAACAACAACAACAAATAAACAAAATCAATAGAATCGTTAAATACTAAATTTCAACAACAAAACAATATTAAACATTTTACTTGATACAACTACAACTAACATGAATAAGTTATTTTCATGCTTTCCTAACTAACATTAAACATTTTTAACATGGTATTAAGTCATAAATTAAAATAAAAATCAAAATCAAAAGGTGATAAAATATAGTTGCTGGAATTCGAAGATGTGTCCTCTTAATACTTTATCCCTCGGGTAAAACCGAGGTAATATGTCATAAAAAAATTTAAAAAAAATTAAAAAGGTGCTAAAATGTAGTTGCTGAGATTCGAATGTGTGTCCTCTAAATACTTTACCCCTCGGTTTTCAGCTCAATAGAGGGAATATATGGTATTTAAAAAAATTAAAATGTGACGCGTCTATGGTTTACACCTCAATTTTTTATTGGGTGAGGTGAAAGTTTGTAGTAGTGCTCACGTGATGCTGTGATGTCAATCGAGTATAAACCAATTAATAATTATATGGCTTGGTACAAATTGGTTGTAATTGAGTCTATCTACGAACATATGTATTTATACGACTCACGTCAAACCACTTACACACAAGAAGCTTCAACATCTAACCCCCACAAAATTACCATACCACTTACTCACCACCGCCAACCCAACACAATTACCGACCAACAAACACTCAAACCCACAACCAATACATGTCAGACACTCAACCACAAAACCAAGAGCATACTTCATACCATTACTAACAAGATGCTTATTATCAAAACGCCAAACATCCATATACATGCATCCAACACATCATCTTACCATAGGAAAAACATACAAGGAAGATATAACACCAACAATTCCTGATACCATAGCCAAAATGCCCAAACATCACATCACCGAGACATGCAACAAACATATTCCTACCAAACACCAAAACAACCATTTCTTCATTTCTCCAATGAATCATTCACATCAATATTGTCATTCAATCGTCTAGGTCCTACACCAATAATCCCATTAACACAACCCAACTGCTCTGGCATGAGTCACAAACTCAATTACGACAGTGTGTCAATGCATACACAAGACTATTTAGAAATGCAGGAACTTATTAGAGAATCTGGTGATGACGATGTTCATGGGACCTAAAATCCTCAAACACATGGGCTGAATCAAGCGAGAGCGCAATGAGTCAGGGTAGTTAGAGATTGTGAAACCGGTGGCCTGTATGACCAACTCGGTCGTCCCCATTAAATTTTATTTTCGTATGTAAAAGTAATTAAAGTTAAATATTAGTATTTTTATTTACTTTTTTATATAATTTATTTTTTTATTAAAAAAATAATACACACTCTCCAGATGAATTGGCGCTAGTTCTTGTTCTTTCAACATGATCGTCAATTAGATTGACAACACCACATGCAAGTCAACAATTCAGTGTACAACACCTCTTATTTTTTTAAATGGAGGCGTTAATTTATCTGTCAATATCTTTTAGTATTAATTTTTTTAATTTAAAAATAAATAATTTTGAGAGTTATGTGAAAAAAATTATTATTATAAAAACTTATTTGAAAAAGAAGTTGATTATTTAGATAGAAATTTCCTACTCTACAGTACTTTTTATCTTTAAAAAGAAATCTAATAAACAATAACATGTCAAATCTTACACATATGTGGTGTGAGAATTTTTTTTCTCTATATATGTATATTTTATTGGCCTAGTCTATGGTGAATTAATGTTGGAGAAGTTTGAATCTACAAGCAAAGGACGATGTTGATTGAGGTAAAGTAACTTCAATTAAAATATTAAGCTTGTTTTAATTCCTTTGACTTATACTGCCAGATCAGCTTCAAGAATCATTGACATTTCCCTCCGGCAAGAATAGATACATATATTTTTTAGATCCATGAGTAGATAGACAAATAATTAAATCCATGAGTAGATACTACCTTTATACATAGGAAGAGCCTAAATATATATTTAAATTCAATAGATAAATCAAGAATATTGGATTCGATCTTTCTTCTTAATATATATACTTAATATTCCATTTTTCCAATTTTACCTTTAAATTTGGTTTGGACAGTCAAAAGTCTAAAAGACACAAAGCCTAATTACAAGAGAGCTTGATAATAAAAAAAACACCTCTACAAGATAATTAAGAATTTCATAGAAGAGTGTTGAAAAATCCAACCTTTAATCTTTACCGTTTAGAAATCACACATCGTTAGACTTGATCAAACGATTCTTTGTATTTCACGTTGAAGAATATGTAACGATTCTAACCGTCTTCAATCTATAAATTCCATTATACGTTGCTCACATATAGGATATCATTCTTACTCGCATTATCAATTGTCCCCTATTGTTCACTGACTTGTGCATTGAAGTGTTAACCTTACAAGTCTATCCTGCCATGTTGTAGCGAAAGCACTCGTCCTCGGCTTATAGAAGACCTCATTCTCGTTGCATTTATCATTTATGGTTCCACCATAGAATAATGACGTCGTATGTGAAAATTGTAGATCTATGTAATGTGTAGGTATAACCGTCAATAGATTTTGATGATGATAAATGTCAAAACAACTTTTAAAAATGACAACTCCATAAATCAAACGAATTTTTGAATGTTGATAGCTCTTTTCAAAAGTTCTTTATGACAACCAATAAATGAGAATTTGAATTTAATTATCCATGAAACTCCTGATGATGACATTCGATCAAGAAGATACCTTTGTTGAAGAAAAATGTAATTCAAGTAGGGTTTAATCGATCACAGGTTTGGTGTAACCGGTTACCACCATGGTCTATAGCAAAAATATCAAAACAGTGGGGTTTGTAACCGGTTATATGTTTGGTGTAACCGATTACCACCCCTCTAGAGTTTCCCAGAATCAAGTCAGTGGCGTTTGTAATTGGCTACAGGTTTTGTGTAATTGGTTACATGATCGAAAGTTTAGTTTTTCCATTTAATTGGTTACATGTACAGTTGTGTATCGATGTATAAGTACCCCAATTTGGGTTGTTTTCATTAATGCATGTATTTTCACCAAATTCTCTCTAATTCTCTCTCTCTCTCTCTCTCTCTCTCTCTCTCTCTCTATCTCTCTTTCTCACACACACACACACACACACACATACACACACACACACTTGTTCACCATTGTGATTCGGTTCAACATTTGGCATCAAGAGCCTAGTTCTTTTTAGCAAACACTTAGTGTGTGAAAATGCTTTCTATCTCTAATGAATGTATCCCTGCAAACCTCATAATTCTCGATGCGAAGAATTATGATAAGTGGTGCAAACATGTTTGGTTATCAAGATATTTTTGAAGTGATAAAAAATGGTGTTAATCCACTTGTAGAAGGTGCAATGGTTGTACAAAGAACTGTACATAAGAAAGATAAGACTAGAGATTTTAAAGCTTTGAATCTCATTCATTAATGTTTTTATGTTGATAACTTTGAGAAGGTTGGTGATTGCACATCCTCAAAGGAAGCTTGAGAAATTCTAGAAAAATATTATGTAGAAGCTGATAAGGCAAAAGTTGTGAGGTTTTAAACTCACAAGAGAAAACTGTAATTAATTTAGATGAAAGGGAAGGAAAGCATTAGTGAATTTACTACAAAAATCAAAAAATTGGCGAATCAAGTGAAAACATGTGAATATACAATCACTAAGCAGTATGTGGTTGATGAAATCTTGAGATTCGATAACATAATGGTTGCAATTGAAGAGTCCATGGATCTTTAAACCATGATCAAAGAAGAGTTAACGAGTTCTTTTGAGGCTCATGAGCAGAGAATGGAGGAGAGGAATATTGACAAAGCAAAGGATGAAATTTCTTTGCATCACCGTTTCGTTGGAAAGACAATAAGGTAAAGGAATAATGGTCCATGAATAAAGGTAGAGGAAACTATCAAAAAATAATGGAAGATGCCCATTGCTATAACTGTCAAAAGCTTGGTCATTTTGCTTATGAATGTAGTCCAATAAGAATGATCCACAAGAAGATGAAGAAAAGTTTGCAAGGCAAGAAGGTGATGAGATCACACTGTTGATGGTGATAAGTGAAGATGAAAATAGTTTAGGAGACATCTGAATCGATTACTTACCTACTCTAACCGATTACCATCAGTTGAAAATATGATGGTGACTACGCGAGAAAATGCAAAATGCAGCGATCAATGGTAATTTAACTCTGGGTGTTCAACTCACATGACGAGAAGGAAGGATTGATTTGTAAAAATCATTCAAGAGATGAGAAAAAGGTGAAATTCACAGATGACAACACACTAACAATGAAAGGAATTGGTGATGTATCAATCAAGAGGAAGAATGTTGAGGATTCTTTGATTAAAGACATGTTGTATATTCCTGGAATCCAGTATAATATTTTAAGCATTGGTCAATTTCTTGAAAGGAATTACAAGATTTACATGAAAAACAAAGTGTTGAAAGTTATGGAGGCAAATGGGAGTTTGATCCTAAATGCCCATATGGCTCAAAACAGAACTTTCAAAGCTGAATTGAAAGTAATTGAGCATAGGTGTCTTGTAACGACTTCTAGTAGGGAATAATGGATATGACACTATAGACTTGGGAATTTGAATTTCAAAGTTCTCAATGCTATGTAGAAAAATAACATGGTTACATGATTTCCATTGATGAATATTCTAATTGAAGTATGTGAAGATTATGTGCACGCAAAGCAACATCGAGGTGGCTTTAGAAAAAATGCGGGATGAAGAACCAAGTGTCATCTTGAGGTGGTGTATTCGAACATTTATGGACCGATGCAAGTTGACTTAATCGGAGGCAATAGGTACTTTTTCACTTTTATTGATGATTTTAGTAGAAAGTTGCGGACTTACGTGATAAAAAAAGATGAGGTTCAGGAAGTGTTCAAGAAGTTCAAATCCATGGTAGAAAGACAAAGTGATCACAAAATTAAAATTCTAAAAACATACGGTGGAGGTGAATATGTCTCAAATTATTTTAGGAAATTTTATGACCAATAGGGCATTGTACATGAGGTACTGCCACCCTATACTCCTCAATAAAATGGAGCCTTCGAGAGGAAGAATCAATCAGTTATGAACATGTTGAGAAGTATGTTGAAAGGAAAGCACTTGCCAAAAGAATTATGGGGAGAAACAGTGACCACAACTGCATATTTGTTGAATAGGTGTCCAAAATATTACACCCGAAGAATCATGGTCTAGATTCAAGCCAAATATGTGTCACTTGAAGGTATTTGGTTCGGTTGCATAAATACATGTTTCAGACTAGCTTAGAAGGAAGCTACATAACAAGGGATCACAAATGATACTTGTCGGGTATCACTGAAAGGATGGCTACAAACTCTAAGATACAGTTCACGAGAGAATCATAATTAGTAGAGACGTGATTTTCTATGACTTAAGGGACTGTCAACATGCCCTGACCAATTAATAGCCAGATGTAACTGGTTATAATAGTGTTGAAACTATTCCTGTAGTACTTGAAGGGAAAAAATTGCATCTGGTAAAGTACAAGTTGAATAAAATGTGAGAAGATCAACAAGGCAAAGAGGCATGTCAACGAGATTTCAAGATTGTGAATTATTTTAGAATAATGAAGTAAATGATAATGGTGATCTTGTCCATTTTCCCTCATGGATGAATCCGAACCAGTGAAAATGGAAGAGGCCTTGAGTGATACAAAATGGATATGTGCAATGAAGGAGGAGCTGAAGTCAATTAAGAAAAATAAGACATGGGAACTAGTTGATCTACCTCAAGAAAAGAAGGCAATTAATGTAAGATGGATGTATAAAGTGAAGACAAACCCTAAAGGTGAAATAATCAAGTATAAGGCTATATTATTGGCAAATGGTTCTTGCAAAGAGAAAGGATAGACTTTGAAGAGATATTTGCATCGGTGGATAAGATTGAAACTATTAGGATAGTTGTTGGTATTGCAAACAACAACAACTGGTCCATATACCAAATGGATGTCAAATCTACTTTTTTGAATGGTCCGTTAGAAGAGGAAGTGTGTGTGGTACAACCACCTAGTTTTATTGTGAAAAAATAAGAAATCCAAGTTCTATAGATTAAGGAAGGTTTTGTATGAGTTGAAGCAAGCACCAAGAGTTTTGAACAAGAGAATGGATGGGTTTTTAAATGATATAGGATTTGATAAATATGTATCTGAACATGGTGTATATTTGAAGAAATATACAAGAAAATGAGTGATCATCCTATGTCTATATGTCGATAATTTACTGATTACAGGCAACAATAAAGGTTATATTACCAAATTCAAAGGTGAGTTAATGGAGGAGTTTGAGATGACTGACCATGGTCTCATGATACATTTCCTTGGCATTGGGTTTCACAAGTCTGGAAAGGGGGCATCAAATGAGGTATGTACTTGCAAGTTTGAAATGGAGCATTATAATGTGGCCATTACCCCTGCAAAATCAAGGTTGCAACTGCCAAAGAAAGAAGATGAGCAAAATATTAATCCAATGCAATATAGGAGACGTATTGGATTATTGTGGTACTTGTGTAATACGAGACCGAACTTGGCATATAATGTGCGCGCAATAAGAAAATTTATAAGGAAGCCAAAGGCCTTAAATTTGTCAGTAGTTAAGAGAATTCCGAGATACATCAAAAGTTCGATTGGCTGCACAACTTTGTTTCCCATAACAGATAAAGGTAGAAGTTACAAATTGTTCGGTTATACCGACTCAAACTCGTGTGTAGATAAAGATGACAAAAAATCCATCGCTAGATACATCTTTATGTATGGAGAAACATCAGTCTCTTGGTGATCTAAGAATAAACAAGTTGTGGCGCTCTCTTTTTGTGAGACTGAGTACATTGTAGTGTCTATATGTGTGTCAAGTTGTATGGTTGATGAATTTGATGACGGAGTTGTGCATCGAAGAGAATGAAGTCGTGACTTTAATGATAAACAATGTTTCCGCTATAAATCTTGCCAAGAACCCATTGCACATGAGTGAAGCAAGTATATAGATATGTTATTTCACTACTTGAGGGAGCTTGTGAGTGAAGGAAAATTAAAGTTAGAGTATTGCAAAAGTGAAGATTAAGTTGTCGATTTGCTAATCGAACGAGTGACAATTGAAATGTTCAAGATATTGAAGAAACACATGAGTATGGAAGATTTGAGAAACTTAAATTAAGGTGGTGTGTTGAAAAAATGTAATTCAATTAGGGTGTAATTAGTTACAAGTTTGGTGTAACCGGCTACCACCCTGATTTGTAGCAAAAATATCAAAACAAGGGGGTTTGTAATCAGTTACAGGTTTGGTGTAACCGGTTATCACCCTCAAGAATTTCCCATAACCAAGTCAGTAACATTTGTAAACGGTTACAAATTTTGTGTAATTGATTACATGATCAAATTTTTGGTTTTTTGATTTAGTTGGTTAGCTGCACAGTTGTGTATCGATGTATAAGCACCCCAATTTGGGTTGCTAATGTTAATGCCTCTATTTTCAACCATCTCTCTCTCTCTCTCTCTCTCTCTCTCTCTCTCTCTCTCTCTCTCTCTCTCTCTCCACACACACACACACAAACACATGCGAGCGCAGACGTAAATACACACAAACGCTCGCGCGTGCACACCCACACCCACTTGTTCATCATTGTGATTGAGTTTTTCCCAACAACCTTAAATCTTATCAGTCAGATAATTCAAATATCCAATTGAGATGCTAATCAATTGTTAAATCAAAGAGAGGATCTTAAAGTCTTAAAAAGAGAAAGTGTGGAATTAGTTCAGACAAGATGATTTTTTTTAACTAGTCATCCAAAGCTGAATTGAATCAAGATTAATTTTATTTTTTGATTAGATAAATTTTTTCTTCAAAATTGATCCAAACAATACTACAAACACATCTAATTTTTATTGTTCTTGCTTCCCAGAATATTTTAGGCAATATTTCGTCCAACCATTTTATATTTTAGGTAGTGACTAAAATCATGAATTTTTTTAGGGACAGTGGAGAAATTAATCTTGTATCACTAGTTTGTTAATTACATTGTTTTAAAATAACATACTATATTTGTAGATTCAAATTGCTCTAGAATAATTGACTCGATTTAATTTCTAATACAATTAATTATTTTTAAAATGTAAACATCACTCTTATAGTAAATTCAATATCTCTCAAACATCGGTTGCTGGGTAGTTTTCTGACGAATGCGTCCATTTACAAGAAGGAACAAATATTAAATGATAAAACTAAATGGCATGACTATGAAGCATGAACAACATTGAATGTGCCTCGAATGAATGCGAAGGTAGCCGTAAGAACAACGTTATATTATATACAATGCACATGAAACACACAAATATTAATATGTTTATTATCTTCATCCATGCTCTTTACAAGTCTTATGTCACTGTTACTTTAACATAAAGTACTCTCTTCACCATTTCTAAATTTATAATCCAAGTGATAAAGGATACTTTGACTACTTTTTCTAATACATTTTCTTATGTTCTATGTTTTTTAATAGAATTTTGTTATTTTGTAAAATTATAAAGATATTTTCAGTTGATTTAAGAGGAAAATACAATTGTTTTCAAAATGTAATTTTTCATTTAAATATGCTATATATATATATATATATATATATATATATATATATATATATATATATATATATATATATATCATATCATTAAAAATATAGTTTTTTTATGCAACTCAGTTATTTGGATGTAGAAATATTTATGTGAAATTCTAAATTTAAATATGTGATCCAAAGTAAAAGTATTTCTTTAAAAAAAAACATCTATTTGATAAATACTCTATGATATTCTTATATGATGGAATAAAATAACACAAATTAGTAGAATATATTGAGAAAACCACAAGTTTAACATCATAATTCGAAAAATGCTGAAACTACTGAGAAATTCACAATAGTCAAATTAATAGCATAATAAAAATAATGTTGGGAAAGTAGTAATACATTGACTGTTGTTAACAATCCCCTTAAATATAGTAATAATTCTTTTTATACTATTCAGATTTTTTTATAATAAAAAATATTTACCAATATAAATTGATCGTTATAATCTAGTAATCTAGAAGTATGACGAAATTAAAATACTCGAAATATTCATGTCTCCGAGTCTGCAGCGTTGTTGACTTTAAGATCAATGATTAAATATGTATTAAGTCGAAATTAATCCGTCACGATTAACACAATATCGTATTAAGACGACAAAATCACGAAGAAAAAATTAAAAATAAGATATTATTAAATAACCAAATCTCTTACCTTAAAAAAATAATACAAATCAAATCTCATTTGTTTTTTTTTCTAAAAAAATAATTTTTATTATAAAATGATTAAAGATATATTTAAATACAATCCAACTTAAAACCAAACACACAATATTCCATGTTTTAAACTAGTTAAAAAGTACAAATGAAAATACAATGAAGACTATGGTAGCTAATAGCAATCTGACTCTGACATATTCAAGATACATTTCCTCTTTTATGTGATACATAATGCACAAGCATGTCTCTTTAATATTCCCATTCCATAGTACAAAAAACTATAGCTTATAAATCTATATACAAAATAAAAAATATTTAAATAACGATTTAATCAGATTAAACTTTAAATAACAAAAAAATGAAAAATAAAATTGTGACATGAAATAAATTGAGAAACTTAAGAAGATGGTGAGTGTCTCCATCCCATACCTGAAAAATGGTAAAAAAAAACTAAACCATCAAATGAAAATTCCAAAACTAAATATGTGAACTCCACCAACTTCTCCCTCATTATATTTTCATATATATTCTCAACTTTCCCCTCTCTCTCTCATCATGCTAGCCCATCCAGCTAGCTAGCCACTTCTTTCTCTCTCCTCCTCTCTCTCCCCCACTTTTCTTCTCCTTTTTCTATAAATTTAAAACTTTTTCTAACTCAAAACCGTGTTTGAACCCTCAAACTCCAATTATAACCCATCTCCTAGATCTCACTCTTCTCAAAACCAAAACAAACGCAAAATGAACTTCAAATTCCCAAAATCAAAACCAAAACCAAAACTTTTCTTCTTTTTTCTCACCCTCTCCCTCTTGTTTCTTCAATCTCAATCACTATCTTCCACCACCACCAAAAACAATGCCTCAAAAACAAGAAAAACAATTACCAAAGATCAATTCAAAGAAGCACCTCAATTCTACAACTCACCAAACTGCGCCATCATCGTAGAATCAGACACAGACACCGAACACGACATAGACGCGTATATCTGCTCGGAGGAAGCAGTCCATGTCGCAATGACATTAGACACAACATACATCCGAGGCTCCATGGCTGCAATCCTCTCTGTCCTCCAACACTCATCATGTCCACAAAACATCATCTTCCACTTCGTTTGTTCCTCAAACTCTTCACTTCTCCACTCCACAATTTCAAACTCCTTCCCTTATCTCAAATTCCAAGTCTACAATTTCGACGATTCAATCGTTTCAGGACTAATCTCAACCTCCATTCGCTCCGCCCTCGATTGTCCCTTGAACTACGCAAGAAGCTATTTGGCGAATCTAATTCCACTGTGTGTTAGAAAAATCGTCTACTTAGATTCAGACCTTATATTAGTCGATGATATCGCCAAACTCGCATCAACACCATTAGCAGAAAAAAATTCAGTTTTGGCAGCACCAGAATACTGCAATGCAAATTTCACATTTTACTTCACACCGACTTTCTGGTCCAACCCATCACTGTCCTTAACCTTCGCGAACCGAAAGCCTTGTTACTTTAACACCGGAGTCATGGTGATCGATCTAGAAAAATGGCGCGACGGAGATTACACGACGAAGATAGAAGAATGGATGGAATTACAAAAGAGAATGAGAATCTATGAACTTGGTTCATTGCCACCATTTTTACTAGTTTTCGCAGGCGAAATCGTTGCGGTGGATCATAAATGGAATCAACATGGTCTTGGTGGTGATAATTTTCGAGGTCTTTGTAGAGATCTTCATCCTGGTCCAGTGAGTTTGTTGCATTGGAGTGGTAAAGGGAAGCCATGGGTGAGATTGGATGCTAATAGACCTTGTCCTTTGGATGCTCTTTGGGCACCTTATGATCTTTTGCAGACACCATTTTCTCTTGATTCTTGATTAGGAAGAAATTAAACAAGTTTTCAATGTAATTAATAAAAAAAACTATATATTATATTGTTGAGGAGAACAAAATAATGACTTTGTATATAGTTTAAGAGAGTTTCATATTTTGAATATGTAAATTCAATGAGTATAATCAAATTCAAGTTTATATACAGACCATTCACAATTTTGTTTTGATTCTTAATTTCTTTGAATTTAAAAGAATTATACTGGACAGTGTAAACAGGTGATATTAAATTCAACTTTTTGACGGTAATATTTATTTATATTTTTTTAATTATTAATATTTATAAAAAACATACAACTTAAAATATATTAAATATTTATAATTTTTTATCATCTGAGTTGTATTTATAGGATATTCAATTTTTTTTTTTACTTTCTTTTGTGATTTAGTATCATGGACTGAGTTGTGTTTTTGTTTCTTTAGGAATGTTGTAAGGAATTTAAGGATTTTGAATATATTTAATAATTGATTTTTTTTATTTTTTTTTAATTAAATTTATTCTTAATACATTAGAATTTATTTATTTAAACTGAATAGAGATTGAGTGAAAAATAATTAATGATGATATTTTAATACATTTTTAGAAAAAAAAAAGCTGCTTATATGTTTATGGTTGAATATCAAAATCAATTATTTATTCCTAAACAATTAGTATTGCTTATTCTACACTTTAAAGTGATTTGTCTATTTTAAGAGAATGAGATTTAAAGTGAATAATATCATTGTAGATTTGGATGCATCAGATTTTAGGTTACACCAACTTCTTCACTAAGTACCATTTTTTAAAGTAAAAAATTGTTGTTTTATATATGAATATTGAAAAGCACTAATAAAGTTCCAAGGCTATTTCATATAGGTTGAAGAATTAAGATACATAAATTAATTAGTTTTAGAAAATTTAGATATTAATTTTTTCTGTTTAAAACAAAACAATAATGTGTTAGCTTTCTATATTTGTTTTATTTTTCTATTGAATTTTCTTGAGAGTTTGTCTGTATAAATATAAGGTAAAGTTGGAAAGGTATTGTGACAGCTGATTAAAACTTTTTTTTAAGAATAAACATTGTCATGTGCATTAATGAATAATTGATTGTGAAAAAGTGAAGACTAATAATGATTGCAGGCAAAGAAATATTATATATAATTTACAAACTTAATATTTAATTTTAATAAATTATTAGTCGTCTGACATTGCGATGAAAAGTAATTGTATAGTAGTAGAAAAAATGTCTTATTGAACACATTGGAAACTAATCATAATTAAATAATATCAAGGCAAATCTTACCTTATAAACTAAGATATTATAAAATCTTGATTTATATTCAAACTTTTATTAGTAGATATATCAATTAATATTTTTAAAGAAAAAATCTTATTACTTATTTACCTTTAATTTTTATAGATTATTTATTTATAATTTAAAAACCAAAAAAATAATATTTGTGGTTATTTTACTTGTTAGAATTTTTTATTACTCTAATTATTTAGTGTTTAAGGCACTATTTTAATGAGCAAAGAAAGAAAGAATATAGAAATAATAATTGTATTCTTAAATTGAATTATTAATGAAAGTGAATTATAAAGTGTCTTTTTATATACACATATGGGATTTAATTATTAAATAAAATAACAAACTAAGTAACAAACCCTAAATCCTAATTAGTTTTGGATTTGGATAACACAACTCAACTTGGATTATATTAAATATCTCAATATACCCCATTATAATTCAAGTTGTCGAAACACACTAATCATTGTCGATCTGAACTATTCCTAATTTCTTCATCAATGTTAGAAACCTGTTAATCTTCATTCCTTTGGTGAAAATATCGGCCAATTATGCTTCACTTGAGCAATGACTTCAAGTTCACCTCGATTTACCTTATCCCTTAAGAAATGGAATCTAGCTTCTATGTACTTACTTCTTCCATGCAAAACTAGATTCTTCACAAGATTTATGGCAGACTTGTTGTCGATCTGCATTACCAGAGGTTTATTCACTTCGACATCGATCTCTTCCAACACAGATCTTATCCAAATTGCTTGACACACAACATATGATTCTGCCATATATTCAGCCTCACACAATGCCACCACATGTTGCTTTTTCGAGCACCGTGAGATTGGGGCACTAAATACTTGAAAGAAATATCCAATTGTACTTCTTCGATCTTCTTTATCTCCACACCAATCAGCATTTGAATAACAAGTAACTATAGCTTCTTTTCTTTCAGAGTCTCGTCGAAATAAAATTCTATAGTTTGTCGATCCTTTTAAGCATCTCAGGATTCTTCTTGCAGCTTTCATGTCTGACACCCTTGGTTCACTATATATCTGCTCACTAATCCAACTGAGAAATATATATCAGGTCGACTGTTGCACACATATCTCAGAGATTCGACAATTTGTTTGAACAAAGTTGCATCGACTTTGTCTTCCTCTCCATGCTTCTCCAAATTCAAATTTGGTTCGATAGGCAAAAATGCAGGAGTCGAATCATCCATCCTAAATCTTTCCAGTATCTCCTTGACATACTTTCTTTGATGTAGCACCATACCTTGCTTCGACATTTAAAATTCCATGCCTATGGAGTATGGCACCTTTCTCAGACCTGACATTTTAAATTCCTTCTTCATTAGCTCTTTGAACTTTGACAAGTTTTTCAAGCTATTTTCAGTTACTAGCAAGTCATCGACATATAAACATATGATTGTTATATCTTGTGCCACAACCTGAACATAGACACCATACTCAGATTTGCATTTGACGAATCTCAATTCGACCAAGTATGCACCGATCTTCTTGTTCCATGCCATAGGTGTCTGCTTGAGACCATAGAACACTTTGTGCAACTTGTATACTTTCCTTGTTTCCTCCTAAATCAAAAACCTACGAGGTTGCGTGATATACACATCTTCATCTAAAGGACCATTCAAAAATGCCGATTTCACATCTAAGTGAAATGTCTACCAGCCTTGCTTACATGACAAAGCTACCACTAGTCGAACATTTTTCAATCTTGCGACATGTGCAAAGACTTCAGAGTAGTCGAGTCCTGCATATTGAAGAAATCCTCGAGCTACCAATCTTGCCTTATATCGTGCTATCGACCTATCAACATTGTGCTTCAACTTGAACACCCACTTCACTTCGATAGCTTTTGTATGGACTGACAATTCGACCAACTCCCATGTGTTGTTTTTTTCGATTGCTTGTAACTCTTCAACCATAGAAGACTTCCACTTCACATTCTTTAAAGCCTCACTATAGTTGATTGGTTCATCACCTACAAGTAAAGCAAAATGAACTAGTTTTCCATCTGTTGTGACTTCATCATCACCAACCACTTCATAGTCTTGAAGTCTTGTTGGACAAGCTCTAGTTCTTTGAGGTCTCTGACTTGTGCGAGCCATAACCTCTGCGACTTCGAATGTGTCGGGTATGCCAACAATAACTTAGACTTCAAATAGAACATCGATAATATCTTTGACTTCGATATTATTACTTGCTTTATCGAAATCATAGCTCATCAATGGTTTGTCAATGATGATCTTGAATTAAAGGAATAGAAACATCTAACTTTGTTACATATGACATTGCATATGCATGTCCAGTTTTTGAGGAACAATGCAAGGAATAATTGGTTTAAGGATGGAGATATGAATACAATTTTTCCCACTACACAGTCAAATTGAGATAAGCTAGTAACAAGATCACTAGACTGATGCATCACAATGTTTTTTATGAGGGAATTGAATTAGATAATCATGTTATTAACTTCTCAAAAATTTGTTTAATTAAGAAAATAATCATTGTTATACTTATCTGATGGAGAGAACTATTCCACAATTTATAACTCATGTGGATAATGAATATCTCACTAGAATGCCTCAACCAGAGGACATTAAGATTGTGGGCATGATATGGTTGGTAATTCTTCTATAGGCCCTTATGCATTTGGGGGGGGGGGGTGTTTTTACCAAACATATTGGAATATAGTGGGGACATATGTGATCAATTCAGTGAATCAAATTGTCTTATAGTGGGGACATATTCGATACATTAGATTGGAATTATCTTATTAAAATTCTTGTTCAATTTGATTTTGATCAAAAGTTTTTTTTATTGGATTCTTATCATTCTCCATTCAATCAAATTGTCAACCATGATAAATGGTAAAGTTGTAGGAATTTTTTTCTTTCTCTAGAGGAGTGAGGCAATGAGATCCTCTATCCCCCTTGATATTATGCATTTCTAAATAGACACTTAGTAGGCGCTATCTATGTTGGTGGGTCAAGGTAACTAACATGTATATCAGCTGGTAAGACAATCATTCCTATCCATACTCTTTTTGCAGGTGTCCTTATGATATTATGCAAATCTTCCAAGAAAAATGCTCAAAACATTAACCGTTTCCTTCAAGAATATGGTCAGAACTTTGATTAATACGTTAGCCCAACTAAGTGTAAGCTTTATCTTGGAGCTAATTCTGAATCTAGGCTGAGGCATATTGCAGATATGCTTGGATTCGCTTTGGAACAGACACGTTTTTAAACAAATTTGTTTCTCCTCTCACATCTTTAAACTTAAATTTGTTAACGTGTCTTTTTTAAAATGACATGTCATTTGTGAAACATGACAAATCTTCGTACTTAAATCTTTGTAAAATTTTAAACATAAAATGTATAAATTACACTTCAATAAAATATAAGCACACTATTGATTTTCACTTTCAATGTAAAAAGTGAGAATGAGAACAAAAACCTTGGTAGATCTTTAATGATAAAAAAAAATACAAGTTATATGTCATTGAAAAATAAAAACATCATCAATTTTGGATGAAAAATTAAGAAAAAGAAAACAAAAATTGTTAAAATTTGAAATAGAATGACTATTGAAGTGAATTAAATAAAGTATGAAGATCAAAATTATAATTAAACCTACTTTTAATTGTTATGTAAAGAGAAAATATATTATATATGATACATAATTTGTTTGTACAAAAATAATTCAATATTTTTATAAATTAAATAATAATATTATAAATAATAAACTTTATTGATGATTTTAATATAGATAAAAAGATCACAAGAGAACAAAGTGAGTAAAAACAATTAGTTTATGAGTTTAATAGTATTACACTGTTAGTGTAAAAAAGTATTACATATATCTCTAATTAAAATATTTTAAAATATTTTAAAATATTAAATCATATAAATAATTTAAAATTTACAGATTGATTTAGCGGGATAAATGGTTGTCATTGATTTACGGTGTAATAATAATTTATAGGGGACACCATCCTTCTTTCTTAGATTATTTATAAACATTTAATATTATTTATTTTACTATTTAAATTGAGTTGGTTACTTTAAATGAGTTGAATGTTTTAAAAATTACCCTATAAAAGTTGTTTATTTCTTCTTCTCACGTGTGTGCTTTAACACAATTTCAAGTTGTCGAGTTTGAACCTTTCATTTTTTGTTGTTGCCAAAGTATCCTCCTATTAAAAATCAGATAATGTGTTTTTGAGATAAAGTGGTCTATTTAACAATTTGATTCTCATAAAAAAATTGTCTTTGTATGCACACTACTAAAAAATTGAACATTTAATTATATAAATTTAAATATAATTTTGTCATCTAATTTTATTTTATTTTTAATGTAAATACAACGTGACAATTAAGTGCTAATGTGACAAGTACATGTGGAGGTAATATAATCACTAGATGATGTGGAGGCTGACAATCATAACATGTACAAGTGGAGCTAATGCAATGGAAAGAGTTTTGCTTTCAACTAATATTCTCTTCGTGAGTTATTCAATTAATTATTTTATATAGATTAAAAAATAGATAAAATAAAATAATTTTTTTTTACTAAAGTATTATTATCATATATTGAGAAAAATAAAAATGATACTAATTTAAAAATAAAATTATAAAAATTATATTAAAAATTAAAATAAATCATTTATTTTAAAACACTCTTTTATTTTAAATGTATCACTCATTATAGAACATATGAAATAATACTCTACATATTTTATAATAATGGTTACATTTAAGAAAAAATACATTATTTTAAAAAGATTGTCATTTTTAGTTTTTTTTTTTTTTTAATAGTATCCTCTAATTAGTATTCATTATGTCTTATAGTAAGACTCATATAAATTTTGTAGATATTAATAAATTAGTTAAAATAATAATTTTGTAAAAAGTGTGTGTTAAATATCTCTATAGTTAATCATATAATATGAAAGAGAAGATAAATTTATATTTTTCAGTGTGAAGGATATTAGGGTCATTAATACAAATGCAAGTTTGTAACAAGTCTTATATAAAAGGAATACAAATATGAAAAGTGGATTTTATGATTAGAGGCAAATAAGGGCTACTATAAATATAAATACCATTATTCTCATATATATATATATATATATATATATATATATATATATATATATATATATATATATATATATATATATATATATATATATATATATATATATATATATATATATATATATATATATATATATATATATATATATATATATATATATATATATATATATATATATATATATATATATATATTATCATCCTTTTTATTTATTTATTTATTTTTTAAAAATTATATGAAACACTTAAATATGACGATTATGACGAGAATGAGAGATTTAAATGGATTATTATTCTTTGATTATAATTGTCAAAATGATGGTGATTTATGGATACAAGTATGAAATTAAAGTGTCGTTAAGCTCAGTTGATAGCTGTGCAGATACATCACGTGTATGATCG
Organism: Lathyrus oleraceus; assembly: GCF_024323335.1. Lineage (NCBI taxonomy): Eukaryota > Viridiplantae > Streptophyta > Magnoliopsida > Fabales > Fabaceae > Lathyrus > Lathyrus oleraceus. Next base: position 7,408,932 of record NC_066584.1, read on the forward strand.
CGAGTTCGAATCCATGCCATCACACGTATCCATCTTACAAGAGTGAACTCCAGCCACTAAACTAAATAAAAAAAAAGTATGAAATTGAAGCTCCAAATATTATGGGAGTTGATCTCTTAGGATTAGGAAAGTATAAAACCTATCAATTTCTATTAGAAACTCATCTTCTCCTATTAGGAAGGAAGTGTATATATTACAAGTACATCTATTATGCCGTCTAAAAATTGGATCAGAGCTAGTGACATCAATTTTATCTTTAGGATGTGAGAATGTGTTGCGATGTAAAGATTTGGTGAGAATATTTACAAATTGGCCTTTTGTAGAGATGTGAGATACTATAAGCTTTTCATTTTGAACACGTTGACTCACAAAATGTTTGTCAAGTGCAACGTGCTTTATTCTTGAATCAAAGATTGGATTAGAAGATAGGTAAGTTGTACCAATATTATCACAAAAAAGTGTAGGGATTTGAGATGGAATTTCATGTTCACCTAAAAGATTTGAGAGCCACATAATTTTTGTTGAAGAATCGAAAACAAACCTATATTCTACTTTTGTCAAAGACCTAGCTAATGTTCTTTGTCTTTTTGATAAACATGATACATAATTACCATTGAAATAAATTATGTAGGCCGAAGTTAATACTTTGTCATCATGATTACCACCCCAATTTGCATCGGTGTATTCTTGTAATTTCAAATGAAGTGACTTTGGAAGTTTTAAGTCATGGTTGATAATGAACTTGAGATACCTTAACACTCTTTTAAGTTGTTGTAAATGCACTTAGGTTGGTTGATGAATTAATTGTGACAATTTTTTTATGGAAAATGATAGATTTTTGGCCTGGTTAATATGATGTATTGAAAAGCTCAAGTTATGTTACGAAACATTTTAGAACCAACAAGAGTTGAACCATCATTTAATTTGAGTGGTGTAGTCATACACAATGGAGTTGTTGTTGATTTAGCTCTTGAGATAATAAATTTATCTAATAGTTCTCTGATGTAACCATGATGTGACAAGAACACACCAATTTTTATTGGAATAAGCTCTTTTCCAATCTGGAACTAGAAGGGGAGAGAAGTTCAAAGATAACCTCTAAAAAGAGCTTTAGGCGCAACAAAAATGAGGTGTACCTGCAAGATTAACACACATACTTTCAAGTCAGCATGTGGAAAAGAAGAGTGCATTCAAATTGTGTTTGAAAAAATATCACTTGAATTGACGCCATTCCTTTATATAAAAAGGAGAAATAACGGTGTTGCTATTCTTTAGGCGTGGATTGCGGAGAATCATTAGATGTTCTTGAGGATCGGATCCCTTATGGTCGGGTGTATGGTTCTTTTAACATAATGGGAAGATCCCCAAAATAAGATGGTTTGACCGGGATCTATTTGATTGGCCCAATATTGTTCCTTACCGGGCGGCCGACCAAGGATCAATATGGTCGGCACATAATAGTTTCCTCCAATCTCCCATGCTTGGCAAAGTGAGTGGCTGTAACTTTTACCTCGACATTCGGAGTTACTTTCCTTTGCTCTTCGAGGAAGTGAAAGTAATCACTTCAACCTCATAGGGATTTAGGCTCCTACTATTCAGTACTTCAAAAAGCTTGTCCAGAGTTATCATGATTAAAAACATTGGAAAATGAAGCACTCGAGTGTTACGTGCGAGGGATGAGATGCATTCAATGAGACTAACTTCTCTTTTAGTTTTTAATTGTTAATCATATCATTTATGAAAAGTAACCATCATTTTCTTTTCTTTTCCTCAATCTTTAACGATAAATCTCTTATTCGTTTTTTTACATTTTCGGTTTCTTGCGTACAAACAGTTAGTGTACCATGGGCAAGAAATTACAAAAGAGTATGAAAAAATCCAAAAAGTATTTAATCTTGATGGGTGGATTCTATCTGCGACTCTATTGTATCAGTGTTCACAAGGTAACTTGGAGAGGGATTTTTTCTGAAGTTGGCCCGCTATCACATTGGGGGCTCCTAACCCATTTGGAAGATCAGAGGATATCCAACGAGTATGGTAACTGTGATATCCCTTTCTATAAATGCCTCTTTCAAAAGGTAGGCGTTCATCTGGCCATTGCAAAGTTTTAGATTATGGTTATGACCACTCGGGAGTAGCCATTTCAAACTTCACCCATAAAGTTAGGCACATGTACAGGTTTATCAATACCGGTGTGAATACTTGAAGGGAAAACCTTCTTCACGCTCTTTTTTTGTCTTTTTCGTTGTCATCGCACAACTGCAGATTGGCTGAGGGGCAAAGGATTAATCTCTCTAGAGCCCGTGGTACAAGCCTTTAGACTGAGTTGAGGCCTTTTGAGGATTAATTCTTCATTGTTACCCCTACCTTTGTTAAGCTATCACTCAGATGATAGTAGGTAATAATTCCTTTTACCTTTGATTGGTTACTTTTGTTAAGCTATCACTTGACTGATAGTAGGTAATCATTCCTTTTAGCTTATTACCTTTGTTAAGATATCACTCAGATGATAGTAGGTGATAATTCCTTTTACCTTTGATTAGTTACCTTTGTTAAATCTCTTAGGATTAGGAAAGTATAAAACCTATCAATTTCTATTAGAAATTCATCTTCTCCTATTAGGAAGGAAATGTATATATTACAAGTAAATACACCTTATTTGTAGCAACTATTTGTAGTTATCTATTATGTCGTCTAAAAATTGGATCAGAGCTAATGACATCAATTTTATCTCTAGGATGTGAGAATGTGTTGAGATGTAAATATTTGGTGAGAATATTTACAAGTTGGCCCTTTGTAGAGATGTGAGATACTATAAGTTTTCCATTTTGAACACGTTGACTCACAAAATGTTTGTCAAGTGCAACGTGCTTTATTCTTGAATCAAAAATTGGATTAGAACATAGGTAAGTTGTACCAATATTATCACAAAAAAGTGTAGGGATTTGAGATGGAATTTCATGTTCACCTAAAAGATTTGAGAGCCATATAATTTTTGTTGAAGAATCGGAAGCAAACCTATATTTTACTTTTCTCAAAGATCTAGCTAATGTTCTTTTTCGTTTTGATAAACATGAGACATAATTACCATTGAAATAAATTATGTAGGCCGAAGTTGATGCTTTGTCATCATGATTACCACCCCAATTTGCATCGGTGTATGCTTGTAATTTCAAATAAACCGAATTTGTAAGTTTTAAGCCATGGTTGATAATGAACTTGAGATACCTTAACACTCTTTTAAGTTGTTGTAAATGCACTTGAGTTGGTTGATTTTTTTTTATGGAAAACGATAGATCTGGCCTGATTAATATGATGTACTGAAGAGCTCCAGTTATGATACAAAACATTTTAGAACCAACAAGAGCTGAACCATCATCTAATTTGAGTGGTGTAGTCATACACAATGGAGTTGTTGTTGATTTAACTTTTGACATAATAAACTTATCCAATAGTTCTCGGATGTAACCATGTTGTGATAAGAACGCACCAATTTTGATTGGAATAATCTCTTTTCCAATCTTGAACTAAAAGGGGAGAGAAGTTAAAAGATAACCTCTAAAAAGAGCTTCAGGCGCAACAAAAATGAGGTGTACCTGCAAGGTTAACACACTGACGCTCAAGTCAACATGTGGAAAAGAAGAGTGCATTCAAATTGTGTTTGAAAAAAGATCACTTGAATTGACATCATTCATTTATATAAAAAGGAGAAATAACGGTGTTGCTATTCTTTAGGCGTGGATTATGGGGAATCATTAGATGTTCTTGAGGATCGGATCCCTTATGGCCAGGTGTAGGGTTCTTTTAGAATAATGGGAAGATCCCCGAAATAAGATGGTTGACCGAGATCTATTTGATTGGCCCAATACTGTTCCTTACCGGGTGCTTGGCCGAGGACCAATATGATCGGCACATAAGAGTTTCCTCCAATCTCCCATGCTTGGCAAAGTGAGGGGTTGTAGAGTTTTCCTCGGCATTCGGCCTTACTTTCCTTTGCTCTTAGAGGAAGTGAAAGTAATCACTTCAACCTCATAGGGATTTAGGCTCCTACTACTCAGTACTTCAAAAAGCTTGTCCAAAGTTGTCATGATTTAAAACCTTGGGAAATGAAGCACTCGAGTTTTACGTGCGATGTATGAGATGCATTTAATGAGACTAACTTCTCTTTTAGTTTTTAATTGTTAATCGTATCACTTATGAAAAGTCACCATCATTTTCTTTTCTTTTCCTTAGTCTTTAACGATTAATCTTTTCTTTTCTTTTCTTTTTTTACATTTTCGGTTTCTTGCATACAAACGGTTAGTGTACCATGGGCAAGAAATTACAAAAGAGTATGAAAAAATCCAAAAAGTATTTAATCTTGATGGGTGGATTCTATCTGTGAATCTATTATGTCAGTGTTCGCAAGGTAGCTTGGAGAGGGATTTTTATGAAGTTTGCCCGTTATCACATTGAGGTCTCCTAACCGATTTGGAAGATCAGAGGATATCCAATGAGTATGGTAACTGTGATATCCCTTTCTATAAATGCCTCGTTCAAAAGGTAGGTGTTCATCTGCCCATTGCGGAGTTTGAGATTATGGTTATGACCACTTGGGAGTATATATTTCAAACTTCACCCATAAAGTTAGGCATATGTATAGGTTTATCAATACTAGTGTGAATACTTAAAGGTAAAAATTTCTCTCACACTTTCCTTTTGTCTTTTTCGTTGTCATTGTAGTACTGTAGATTGGCTGAGGGGCAAGGGATTAATCTCTCTGGCGCTCGTGGTACAAGTCTTCAGACTGAGTTGCGGCCTTTTGATGATCAAGTCTTCATTGTTACCCCCACTGGTCCCAAGGCTCACGTGGTTGTTTACGTAGTCGGACAAAATGGTAGAGGGTAGATGTGATCCGGTGTTTCCTCGTTGTTGGTTGGAAGGCCAATTTCTTCTAGAGAATGATACATACATATATAAAGATGGAGACCTTTCCCAAGAATATTTGTATCAGAAGATAATGCTGGTAGGTGTTGGTGTAAGCCCTAGAGGTCAATACTTTTGGTACTTGTATCGAATAATAAAAGGCTTTTTCTTTATTATGTTTGTTTAATAAAGTCCCTAGAATAGCTAGTCCGTTTAATGTATCAAGTGTGACTTGATCATGAGATCACATTAAACATAAGAACACTATTCTTAAAGTATCCGTAGTCGAGCTTTATTGTGAAGTGGGATAACATTAAAGCATTAAGACTAATATGTATGTAGACTGATGATCACATCTCATGGATCATGGATAAAGAGTTATCAAGTCTTAAACATAGGTATGAATATTAGGAGTAATATTTATACCGGATTGACCCGCTATGAGAATACTATATAGAAAGTTATGCAAAGTGTCATAAGTTATTCTCATGGTGATAATAGTGTATACCACTCTTCGACCTGAAACCACTATGGATCCTAGATGTAGAGTCGAGTGCTTTATTGCTGATCCAACGTTGTCCGTAACTGGATAACCATAAAGACAGTTGATGGGTACTCCACGAAGCATGTTGAGGGACATGAGTGACCTAGATGGAATTTGCCCATCCTGCATAACAGGATAAATGTCTATGGGCCCAATATTGAACTGGACAAGGATGATACGGTCTATGCCTTGTGTTCAATATAGACATAAGGGAAAAAGGGTAATTATACACATAAGTATTATCACATAAGGAATTGTCAGATCACATGACATTTTTGTGTCTTGGGTAGCAGTGATGTGTTGCTAGATACCGCTCACTGTTTATTATGTTAAATGCGTGATTTAATATAATTGCCAACGTCACGAAAACCTACAGGGTCACACACAAAGGACGGATTGATGAGAGATAGAGTAACTAAGGAATGCCGTAAGGTACGGTGCCCTTAAGTGAATTATAGAACATCGTAAGGTACGGTGTACTTGAGTAGAATACGAAATATGGTAAGGTACCATGGGCTTAAGTGATTTTGGACATATTATAAGATATGGGCCAAAATACACTTAAGTGGGCTTTTAGCTTGAAGCCCACACAAGTGGTTCTATAAATAGAACCCTTGTGCAGAAGCATTGATGGCGGTTGCATTATTTCGTTCTCTCTCTCTCTCTCTCTCTCTCTCTCTCTCTCTCTCTCTCTCTCACTCAAAGCCTTCATTCGTACCAGCTAGCACTGAGATTGAAGGAATCCGTTCGTGTGGACTGAGTAGAGACGTTGTCATCGTTCAACGTTCGTGATCGCTCCGTGGATCTGCATCAAAGGTTTTGATTGTCACAAGAGATCTGCACCAAAGGTTTCAATCGTCACAAAGAGGTAAATATTCTATCACTGATCATGACCATTCGAAAGGATCTCTAAAGGAGAAAATTTTAATTTCCGCTGCGTTTTTTACCGCAATTCTCCTTCAGTGGTATCAGAGCCACTTACGAAACCATGAATCGGATAGCTGTTTAATTTCTGTATTAATATGATTAAAAGACAGAATGAATCAATTAATTAAACGGGTAATTAAATTTGGCATCATGAGTGTACGAGTTGGATGTTTGATGTTGACTATGCTTCGGAACCGACATTAGTATGGTGAAGCAGCGATACATCGATCGTCCATATGTTACGCAATTGAGACCGATCAACTTATATATGATATAAGTAATCCTAATGCAAAGTACGGTATATATGATATACTGTTTCCGTTTCGTTCATTCAAACACTAAATGGTTGTTTTCCTTTGAGCGATCAATGGTCATTTGCTTCGGAATCCGACATTAGTATGGTGAAGCAATGACCTGTTGATCAATCATACTGAATCAACAATCGAGGTGTGTTTGACGGTCTGAAATTGGCGCATTAGGGTTGGTGACGGAGCAAGGGTTGTGCCGTCAAAGAGTTGTGAATTTAGGGCTTTTTGGAACACGTCTCTTGACTGTTTCAAAGTTCTGTCATTTTGGCCAAGTGACGTTCGTCACGAGCTTGTGACGATCGTAACAAGCTGGACGTGACGGTCGTCACGTGCTTTGTGACGGTCGTCACATTCACAGATCCAAAATTCTAGGCGTTTCTGTTTTTGGCTGTGTGACGTTCGTCATGGGCCTGTGACGGTCGTCATGGGCCTGTGACGGTCGTAACATGCTTGTGACGGTCGTCACACTCACAGAGTCAGAATTCTCGGGGTTTCTGTTTTGTGACTGCGCAAGAGTTGTGTTGATGCAAAACAATGTCCATTTCAAATTAAATTTGGTCGGTCGCCGAAATTTAATTTGCTTTTAATAAATTAAAGGAATTAAAATTAATAATAATAATAATAATGTGTTTATTATTATTGCCTTGTGGTGATCAATTATGGCCTTAGTTATCCTTTATCTTGTTTTGGGTTTTAAAATACGACCTGCGTGTCGTGCCTCTCCTTTTAATCTCTTAATGTAACTTCTTTTGTCATCTCAATCCCTCGTATGTAACACGAGTTTCTTCTGTAATGTAATGTTATGAAGAAAGAGAAGAAGACAATGTTACGAAGAAAGAGAAGATTTCAATATCAAATGAGGACAACCTTGAAGATCTTGCTTGGAGAAGCTTAGAGAAGAATTCAATATCAAAGGAGGACAACCTTGAAGATCTTGCTTGGAGAAGCTTAGATCGTTGTAGGTTAGCTTAGGTTCTCTCATTGGCTTGGGAGAACAATTGCGCTAGGGGCCATAACTGTTTCATTATGTATGTATGTTGATGCATGTGAATGTATGTTGATGCACGTGAGAGACGGTTTATATGATAAACAAGCCGGTCAGATCAGAAAATTGCAATTCCCTTAAATTAAATATTAAGTTTATGCTTTCCAAGTTTTAACACTCATCAAGACTAGTAATGGATAATGTAGGTTTCGCCTACGCGAGGTGCATGATCTATATATTAGTAAGGTGCGATGGGATAATTGTAATATCCAACTGTTAAAACAATGGGTCAAACTTAACTAAACAAATTATAATAAGATTATATATATGTTTAGAAGTAAGAGTTGGGAATGATCCATATGATGGATTGGAATAAGGGGTTATTCACCCAACTGAAATTTTCGAGAGTTGTATGAGATACAATTGGAAGGAGTTCCTACCTAAATAACCTAGTTTTGTGTAATCCGCCTATGCGGACTTAGAACGAAGTGAAATATGGATCTCGACCCACTAGAAAATCTTCCAACGGGATTTTCCGAATCAAATGATGAGGGTCATTTGTTTTGAGTAAAATAGTGGGAGCATATTTAATTAAAGGCCTAATTAAATATGTCAATGATACTTATATTTTCATTAATCCTTATGTAGATTACCATGACAACAAACACCTCTAACAACATTTTGCGATCAATCCTTGACAAGGAAAAATTGTCTGGGACAAATTTTCTGGATTGGCACCGAAACCTGAGGATTGTCCTCAAACATGATAAAAAGCTGTATGTCTTGGAGAAACCTGTTCCTGAAGAGGAACCTCCTAGTTCTGCACCTAAGGCATAAAGAGATGCTTATAAGAAGCATGTCGATGATGCCAATCAAACTGCTTGTCTCATGCTAGCTACCATGAACTCAAAATTGCAAAAGCAACATGAGAACATGACAGCGCTCGATATTGTCATACCCCAAAATTTGCCCGTTAATCTTTCAAGACATTTTTCAAGGCACTCCCACTCATTTTTCAAGACATTGATCTTAAAGAAACAAAGACCCAGCACACAGGTGGTCAAATCCAGAAAATGACTTAAACTGGCATGCTCGCTAGGCGAGCAAATCCTTCGCTAGGCGAAGCCCACGCTCCAGCCCTCGCTCCAGCGAGTTTTGATGAGTTGGCTACTGGAATGCTCGCTACCTGCTCGCTAGATGCTCGCCTAGCGAGTAGGTACTAGCTATGCATTTGTCCAAATCTGGGAGCGTTCGCTAGAGCCTCGCTAAGCGCTCGCCTAGCGAACCCTTCGCTACCCCACTTGCTTAGCAAAGCTTGCGGATACCAGGAATTTTGGGCTTCATTCTGAGCCCATCAGGTCACAAAAAAATCATTATAAATACCAGAGCTTCATTCAGAAAAAGAAAAAGAAAAAGGGGGGAGAAACATAAACATACATAGACAGCAAACCCTGAAGGCTAACCAAGAGAATTCAGAGCAACCCTAAAGGAAACCCTGAAGGAAACTCATCCGCACAAAGGTTACCTTCGCCCAACTCAATCCGGCACCAACCCTAAGAGTGATCTGCCAATTCAATGGTGCAATTCAATTGCAAACAGGTTTGCACAACCACTACCGCTTTATGTTCCCAATTTACATGTGGCATTATGATTGAATTTATAAATGTATCTTAGGTTTTAAACATGGATTTAAGTATGCATGAATGTCTTGAATGTTTAACCATGTAATTTCTGTAATGGATGCCATAGGGTTTGGATTCTTCTGAAATCGTACTGTTATTAAACCCAGAACCCGCAGCCGTTCGCTAGCACATCTCTAAGCGAACATGTGTAGCACCTCAAATTTGCACCCTACATTTCATACATTCTCATATTAGGTCAGAACATTAACATAGTCCACTGCATAACATTGCATTGTCCCTTTTGCCCAAGTGCAAGCCATTCAGAAGAATTAGGTCAAACTGGTCAGGAGATCAGTCAATCAAGCAAGTCAGTGCATTTTCCTTTGAGGCAAGGCCCTAGGGTTGGTCCAACATGTTCACATGACCTAGGGGTCCTTTTGAAGTGTTTTGGTCAAAGATTGGGTGCCCAGAAGTCATCAGTCATGGCTCAGTTCACCGGAAACCCTAAAAAGTCAACCATGGTCAACTGTGGTCAACTGTGCCTGATTTTATGGATTTCAAGGTGGGAAATGGTTTAAAGGGGTTCATTCATGTCCATATAGGCCTCATATAACATGTCAAACATCATCATGGAAGAATTTGAAGTCAAACAAGAAATTTCCAAAAATAGAAAGTTGACCTGTATTTGGAATTTGCCAAAAATGGAAAGTCTTGATCCTCAAAACTACATCATGATACAAGCTTCAAATGAATTTTTTCCCAACATGAAAGTTGAAGATATTGTTCTCCCATTTTCAAAAAGTCCAAGAACACTCAATTCCCATGAATGGTTGGCAAGTTATGATCAAATCATTGTCAAAAAATTTTGAACTTCAAAGTGGCATATCTTCCAAACCATTTGGCCAAATTGGGTGGGGTTTTTTGCTACAAGTCACATTTGATGCCCTCTTTCCAAATATGTCATCACAATTTACCAAAAACTCACCAATCAAAATGGCACTTTTTGAAGTGACTTGAATTATTTCAAGTGAGGTGAAAAAGTGATTTTGCAATTTAAGCCTTTCCAATATATTTTGCCAATTGAAATTGCTAAGAAATCATATTTGGAGTGTGTACAAGGCCACTTTCGCAGCTGTAACCACAGACCTTGCCATTTGAGTGAAAATGGACCAAATTAGCAAAACATGTGATTTTAACAAAATTTGAATTACCACTTGGACTAATCATGCGTAGCAACATAAATAGCATATATATTGTTCATTTTCTGCTAAAAGGAACCCTAGCAGCCACATTTTACAAACAGAAAATCTCACTCTCTCAAAATTGGACATTTTGCACTTTGAACTTTTCCTTGAAAAATCGTGAAACACACGAGCTTTGGTCAGTTGCTACATCATCTACCATCATCTTTGAGCTGCTTTCAAGCTTGATTCACTAACTGTAAAGCTTCTTTCGTGGGCTGCCATTTCCAAACTCATCAATGGCAGATTTCGAATTGGCTTGTTTCAAGGGTTGCTGAGCAAAAAAATCTTCATCCGTTCACTTCCTGGAAACGTGCTGTACATCTGTTTTGAGACCAAACCACCAAACAACAACTATATCACAGCTGCTCTTCATTTTTGGTAAGTTTTCGAGTTCCTTCATTTGCTAAACCAGGCCATGCTTATGATAGGTCTTACTGTGCTGATTCTAATGAGCTTTACATCACATAAAATGGTTGAGTAGTTTAGGAGAAATCTAGCTTTTAAGTTTGATATTCAAAGTTGTTTTTGCTTGATTCATGTTATTTAGTGTGTTTCTATGCAAATGAATGATGGATTATGAATGAGTGAGGGAAGATGCACGCATTGATATATTTGTTTTTGAATTTGGAGAGAAAAATTTTTGAGCTGGGGTTTGTAGTGATGAACATGTTGATACTGGAAATATTATGTTGCTGCTAAAAGTGGGTTTGATCCATAAGGGTTTACTGTCACGCGTTGCATGATGTTTCTTGAAGAAGCATTCTTATTGGCTATGCGTTCTGGCCATGCTTACGTGCTACTGGCCCGCGGCTTTGTTGACCGGGCATTGACCCCACTAACCTAAGTGAAGCGCTGAAGCTTTATACGCCTTTCCCATTTTAATGCCTACTTTACTGCCATTGCATTGCCGTGCTTTTGTTTCATTGGTCCGTTCACTGTTTGACTGGCGTTGATAAACCCCATTTAATGAAGCGCTGAAGCTTCATACTCAGCACTTGTGTCTTTCCATTTTAAATAAATATTAAATAATTATTAAATAACATTTCCTTTCATTTCTTTTTTTTTATTTCATTTTCCTTACAAACTTCAAAAATTCATAAATAATTAAAGGATGATCCAATTGATATGGGACTTTTTGCATTGTTCTCCATTCTTCATCTAGTTTTTTATGAGAATTTTTATCCAAATAGTGCACGTGTGGATTTTAAATGGTGTTAGGGTTTGTGACATGTGCTCATATTTTGTACCCTTTGCCAAAACATTTGTGAAATGATGATGCTTTATCCATTGCCTTTGAAATTTTTTGTGCTTAAACTAGACACATTCATGGTGATTTTGGTTTAGAGTTTGTGAATTTATCATTTCTGGTTTGAGAGTTATGATTTTTTGAATTAGGGTGTGACAATTTGTGTCACACCATCGATGTGCAACTTCATGATTTTCTTTACCATGCTTCTTGACCTTAAATTGCTTTGAATTTTTGCATGATCGAACTTATGAATGTCTAGTTTACATGTGATTTTTTGTGGAATTATTTGTGGCATTTCCTAATTGTTTGAGATTTTTCTCCCCTGTTTGGTCATATGTTGGCTTTTCGTGATACATGTTCCCATTTCATTTGTGAAATTCTCATACTTTATTGGATGAACATGAAATTTGATATGTGATTAGTAGACATCTTAAGCTTTGCCATGGTTTTGATCCCATTCATTTCTCACATGCTATCACTGATTTATGATTTTTTCAAGTTGATGCATGTTTGGTTGACTTCTTTGAGCATGTTTAAACTTGCCTTGCCTTTCTGATTTTCATTGACCACCTTCTACTTGTCCAAATGAGTTGAAATTTGACATGCTTACCATGCTATGGGTTGTGTTTGATCATGATTTATTTGATGATTTTTTGGAATGTTTATGATTGGTTTTGAATTGAGTCTTGCTGTTGACTTCTATGAGCTTCCATATGCCTTGTCTTGACTTAATTTGTTCATGAAATGGTGATGATGAATGATATGATTGTGGAACCAATTGAGTTGGTTTCTTGATTGTTTGAAATTGATTTTGGACACTTGCCATTTGCTGTTTTGACTTTCTCATCCCCTTTTGACCCTAGGCTTGTCCTAGTGGTCTTGTTGCTCATGTTTGAGTTCATTTTTTCAGGTTAAGAAGCAATTGCCCAAAGAAACTTATACAAGTTGAATGAGTTTGATTTGATTATCATGACTAACTTGTTTGTTTTGTAGCTTGCTTGGCTCACATGCTTTGAGCCTTGTGCATGGCACATTTAACTGACTATGTTGTCTGTTGACTTTTGTTGTTTTGTTTTAACTTTGTGTCTGGTATACTAACTGTGCTTGACTGATTTCAGGTACTTTAGTTGCTTTCAGTTCCTTGTGAACTTTGCTTTGCTTTGCTTAATAGCAATTTGCATTGAGGTATATTTTCTTATCTTCATGTAGTCTGGAAGACCTGGCCTGTTACTTGGCCAGGCAACTGTCTGAAGTCCTCCTTAAGAGGCAATGTTTGTGACTGTTTACATTTGTCCTTGTATAGAGTCAAAGACCTCCTAAGTGAAGAGGCAATTGGCAGAACCTAAGGGATATGCAATCTATCCCCTGCTATTCTGTGTGTCATCTGCTTTGCTCACACCACTGTGTTGATGCATTGCAGATACAAACCCAAGATCTTGTATAATTGTACAGTTGATAAGAGCTGTGAAGTCTTATCTTCACTCACCTTTCATCTGCTTCACCTTAGCCCCTCAATGGCAAGGTTAAGAGCTAACACTACCCAGTTCCAGTGGTTTGTTTGTTGAGGTTGATATGACCCCTCGACTAAAACCTAACCTTTGTATGAGCCCATTGCTTGTGTATAGGGTGTGCAACTTGTGCTTGTGTGTTTGTTTGACTTGCTTCCTGTGCAAGATAGGTTTGCTTTAGCTTGCTTCCTGTGCAAGTTAGGTTAGGTGTGGCTTGCTTCCTGTGCAAGTCATGTTTAGGATAGGCTTGCTTCCTGTGCAAGTTAGCTAGAAACCTTAACTTAGGGACGATTTTGCATGACAACATCTAGGCTCGAGTCGTAGTCTCCCTAGTGTTGTGTCTCCCTCTGTTATCTGGTTAGGCTAGTCCTTTTTCCCTGCGTAGGGGAACTACGTTGCTCTGATCCTCATACCAGATGAGATACGTAGGCAGGAGATCGTGCGAGATCTCTCCGGGCGCCCTTTTTCTCTTTCAACTTTTGTGTCTCAACCCCCTTGTGTGTGTTGTTGTGTGCTCGGAAGTTGATGTAAGTCCATCGAGTGGCATTCGGGTTCCAGTGTGGGTTTGTTTGGTTCGGATGCTGACATAAGTCCAGTGATTGGCAGTCGGGCTCCATGTTTGCCCTTTTGTGTGTGTTTTGGTTCGGATGCTGATGTAAGTCCAGTGATTGGCAGTCGGGCTCCACGTTTGCCCTTTTGTGTGTGTTTTGGTTCGGATGCTGATGTAAGTCCAGTGATTGGCAGTCGGGCTCCATGTTTGCCACCTTTTTGTGTGTAGGTGTCTTGTTTTGTTTGGCGTGCGTGAGCCGAACTACGGCAACTCTAATTCTCATGTTCAGATGAGATACGTAGGCACAAGATGCGATGTCTTGCCGAGTTTGACTAACAACTAACAACTAATCCTTGTTTGCCTTCGCCCTCGTTGCGATCCTTTTCTCTTGCCCTAGTTGCAATCGAGACCCTTATTCCCGTAGTTAGTTTGAACTACGTTTTGCTCTGATTCTCATTCCCGATGAGATACGTAGGCATAAGACGTGATGTCTTAGCGAGCACACTCCTCTTTAACCCATAGGTACCCGAGCTACGAAGACTCTGATTCTCATATTCAGATGAGATACGTATGCAGTGGATGCGACATCCGTGCGAGTCATTTTCTTTGACCCTCTCTTTTAGTAAATAGTACATTAGATAAACATACACCCTTTAGACAAGAACAACAAGAGTGGATCCCGTAGAGTACTACGGATGCGTAGGGGTGCTAATACCTTCCCTTCGCATAATCGACTCCCGAACCCAAGATTTGGTTGCAAGACCTTGTCTTTTCTTTTCCTTTCTCCAGGTTTACTTCGAGCGTTTCCTTTCCCTCCTTTGGGATAAATAACGCACGGTGGCGACTCTTCTGTCATTTCTTTCTCGCCGGTTGTTTTTTTCGCATACCGTATTTTTTCGGGTTGCGACAACATGTAGCGAATGTTCGCCAAGCTTACGCTAGGCGAGGCAGTAGCGAACATGACAGTCGCTGATTTTTTTTCTGTTCTGTTCTGTGCTTATCTGACCTGTTCTATTATAACTATGTATCATTTGCCTGACATTATTACTGCTGCGATCCCTTTTTACGGTGCAACTATTGATTGCATCCCATTTGGTATTCTGACCTGTTTGCTGAATTTTTGTGAGGGCCTATATACTCCCGAAGAAGGTAGCTTGCTAGGTATTCCACTTTATTTGTGGGATACCCTTGTGGAGATTCATTCTAATTACCTAACTGATTACAAATGTTGCCTTGGAATACATGATCTTGGCCCTCTCTTTGTTGCCTTACGGTATTACGGTCATGTCCCGCGAATGTGGGGATACACTTAGCAAAGACCCTACAATTAAATCATCACGTCCCTATAAGATAAATCATAGTCCCTCGGATGTTGCTTTTGAATATATGATTTTGTCCCTCGATGGCCCGTCGTTGTAGCCTACGGTTAAGTGATGATTGTCCCTTCGAATGCTAAGGCATCCTTACAAATGTTGCCTTCAATGACCAATCGATGACCCTACGATGTCCCTTTACATCCAAAGGATAAGACTACTTACTTCTCAATAGTAAGGACAGTTTTACCCTCCTAAGGATAGGAAATACCCATAAAGACCTTGGTTAGGTATAACTCTTAAATGCTTGCTCGCAGCTTAAAATACTTTTCACACCTCCCACTTTTCAAAACATCTTTTAGAAAATCACCACTTGGCATACATTCGCGCCAGAATCATCGCCGAGTTATATTTTTCTAAACATCTTTCAAAATCAAACGAGATAAACACTTTGTATACATTCGTACAAGAATCATTATAAAGTTAAACTCTCCATTCAAATACTTTCTAAACACCCTACATTTCTAAAACACTTTCTCGAACAAAGAAAACATAAGTGAGCTAAGAAATTAAGAGCCCATGGATAACCATGGATACAAAGGGTGCTAACACCTTCCCTTTGTATAATGTACCTCCCGAACTCAAAATCTAATCAAGGTCTTTCCTGTTTTTTTCCGTCTTTCCTTATTGGATAAAAGAAAAGTCGGTGGCGACTCTTGCTATCCGCGACATTACTTTTCAAAGCAAAACACAAAAGTCAGTTCACCGTATAACAGAACTGGCGACTCTGCTGGGGAACAAAAAGAGAGGTTACCTTAAAAAACAAGATCACTTATGTATTCGAATTGTCTGATTTACTTTTAAGGGATTGCTTGGGTATTATATGCTTGAGTGAAAGATCCTACACCCGGATCTAGTGTACCTTAGGTAAGTAACAAGAGATCATCGCGACTATCCGGCGTATACTGGAATGGTTAAAATGATGGCTACGGTTAATGTGACACTTTGGATGTCCTGATGTTCCTCATGTTTACTTGAAGAAAAATTTGGCGTCCGCGTGGTGTCATCAAAGCATTAACCAGACCTTTAGAACCCTAATTGACTCATCCTAGCCATTAGAAAATAGTGAGATAACTGACTTCGGTTCCGACTGGGGTTGGTTGATACTCGATACTACACTCTTTGAGATTGAACTTTAGGGAAATTTTGGTCAACCGCTTGTTGTTGCACTGAAGTGGACTTAAGGAAAGGTCGATGATTTGAGATCCTTCTAGAACCCGGTTACTATTCTAGGACAGGTGGAACCAACCAAACTTCAGTGGGGAGGGTACTTACCTATGGAACTCATGCAAGCCTTAAAACTTAGGAATTATTGTTGTGTGACTTGTTTGTGCTTGTTACTTACATAACATCATAACATCATAACATCATAACATCATAACATCATGACATTGTACTAACCATTTCAAGGACTTAGGGGTTTAACTTTGCTCTGTTAAACAGGCTATGGCTTCCAGGAAGACCATCCGGATCAATCTTGTAGCGATCTCTCCTCAACTCAAGGATTTAGTGTCAGAACTTCCTGATCAGGCTCAGTTCATCAAGAAACATGGTTCTCTCCTCAATTTGGTTACCACTGGTTTCAAAGAAGATATGATGAGAGTTGTATTCCAGTTCTTCGATCCTAAACATCATTGCTTCACCTTTCCAGATTACGAGTTGGTACCCACATTATAAGAATTCTCCAGGCTTCTTGGGATACCTATCCTTGATCAAACACCTTTCAGTGGTTTAGAAAAGATTCCTAAGTCTGAAGAAGTTGCCGCAGCTTTACACATGACAAAGTCCGACATTGAAACTAATTGGGTAACAAGAAGTGGAGTTAAGGGTTTACTTGCCAAATTTCTGATAAATAAGGCCCGAGAATTCCTAAAAGTTATGAATGTCCATGCTTTCGAAGATGTTCTAGCCCTACTAATCTATGGTTTGGTGCTATTTCCTAATCCGGATCAATTCATAGACATGAATGCTGTTAGGATATTTCTCACTCATAACCCTGTGCCTACCTTGCTTGGAGACATTTTGCATTCCCTTCACACTCGTACTATGAAAGACAAGGGACTCTCATGTGTTGCGTACCTTTATTATCTAGGTGGTTTATTTCGCACCTTCCTCAATCAGTCTTGAAGAATGAGCAAGATTTGAAATGGTCTTAAAGGATAATGTCGCTCTCACATTCAGACATCCATTGGTGTCCCCAACCCAAAGAAAATGTTATCATCATTGACCGTTGTGGAGAATTCTCTAACGTACCACTCCTGGGGATAAGAGGAGGTATTACTTATAACCCAGCTTTAGCCCTACGTCAGTTTGGTTATGCTAGAAGAGACGGTCCACATGAAATAATTATTCAAGGCACTGTGTTTGACTATGACAACGACTCTCAAGGTCTCCGTCAAAGGTTTGTACGAGCTTGGGGCATGGTGAAAAGAAGTACTTTAGAACAGAAAAACTCTATTCCTATGGAACCTTATCTCAGATGGGTACGCGCCAGAGCTCGTGAGCTTACCATGCCATATCTTGCAATCGGACCTCTGATTGTCGAACTAAAAGTTGAAGGAGGTGCCCCTCAGATCATTCCTTATCTAGATATGCCTACCAATGTTGAAGAATTGAAGAAATCCTGGATCCAGTTGAGAGAGTAAAGGGATACTTTTGAAACTCAGTTCGGTGCAGAAAGGAAGAAAGTATTAGAGCTCACCAGCCAGCTTAATGAGGAACGAAGACTCAATGCATATCTCCGCCCAAAAAGAAGCCGTCCCTGGGAGACTTGAGCTTTCATTGTATTTTTATTATTTTTTGTAATGAACATTGATTAAAGAAATTATTAATAAAAGTTCCCCTTTTTGGTGGTTTACGCAAAGTTAAATTCCAAAAGTCCTTGAAAACATTTCATACATTGCATAGCATAACATAACATTGCATAACATGTATTCTAAAGGACCAATGTTCTCACGATCTTCCTTCTAAATAACAGATGGCTCTCGAACAAACTGTCAAAGATCTCCAGGCTCAGAATGCTCAATTCCAGGAGATGATCTTGAACTTATCCAAGGGGCAGGAGGAGCTGAAGGCTCTCTTGCTCGAGAAGATGAAAGGCAAGAAAGCGCTGAGTTACATTAACCCGGGAAGAAGGCTTAAAGGACAGGCCGCAGGAGTCAAGATTAGAATTCCGAAGGATCAAGAAGAGGAGACAGAAAATGATTCGGAAGAGGAGAATGTTGATCCCTTCAACCCTGAAGACGACGATGAAGATTATGAAAATGAACAGTACTCTCCGAAAGATGATAAGTATAAGTTGCTGGAAGAACGTATGCTAGCTATGGAGGGTCAGAAGGCGCCCGGTCTGGATTTCAAAAGCTTAGGTCTGGTCTCTGATGTGGTCATTCCTCGCAAATTCAAGGTCCCCGCTTTCACTAAGTATGATGGTGCGTCTTATCCTCAGATGCATCTGAGAGCTTATGTGAGAAAGATTCAGCCGTATACCACTGATAGGAAGCTATGGATCCATTTCTTTCAAGAGAGTCTGTCTGGCACACAGTTAGAGTGGTATTATCAGCTCGAGAGCTCTAACATCCACACCTGGACTGATTTAGCGACAACTTTCTACAAGCACTACCAGTATAATTCTAAATTAGCGCCTACTCGGCTACAACTGTAGAATATGACTATGGGCTCTAAAGAAAGCTTCAAAGAATATGCTCAAAAATGGAGAGACTTGGCTGGAAGAGTCAAACCCCCTATGACTGATCGAGAATTAGTGGACATGTTCATGGGTACACTGACTGGCCCATTCTACAGCCATCTATTGGGAAGTTCCTCATCGGGTTTCACTGAACTCATATTAACAGGTGAACATGTTGAAAGTGGCATTCAAAGTGGAAAGATACAGGTGGCTACCTCTGCAAGCACCAAAAAGTCCTATTAGGGAAAGAATGAATCAAATGTTGTGTACAGTGAAAGGGGTCATAACAAGAAAAACCGTGACCATACCATTGGAGCAGTTACGATTACAGCACCGCCATCTCAAAACCTCCAGCACAGACAAGACAGGCCAAGAAGACAGTTTACGAAGATCAATATGACTTTAGCACAAGCACTGCAGGGTATGCTAAAAGCAAATTTAATTACCCTCAGAGGCCCTCCTGCAAATCTCAACACTACTTCTCCTCGTTATAATCCCAATGCCAGGTGTGCATATCACTCCGATAGCCCCGGGCATGATACAAACGATTGTTGGTTGTTGAAGAATAAGATTCAGGATATGATCGGCACTGGAGAAATTGAATTTGATCCTCCGGAGACTCCTAATGTCATCACTGCTCCTCTGCCTAATCATGACAAGACTGTTAATGCTGTAGAAGATGCTGATAGCGATTGCGACTTGGATAACTGGATTTTCCCAACGATTGGTGACGGACTCAATAATTGGAAGGCTGAAGACACTATCCCGATATCCTTTAGTCAGGAGTAATTGTTATTGCTATTTTAGTGTTTCAAATTTTGTAATTTTTTAAAGCATTGTGTCTATACCCGGGGCATAATAGCTAATTTTTCAAGAGTTTTATCATTTTCATAAGCATATCCATATTCAATAAATCAACGGACTTTTTGCATTCAAATATTGCGCTCTTTATCTTTCCTGTCATCTTTCAAATAAGCTATGTTTTCTTACACACACTCACGTAACAAATTGCAGATCCATATCCACTCTGGATCCTGTTGATAATAATTCTGCTACTGTTCATTATGACTTTGAAAATCCGATCTACCAAGCCGAGGATGGAAGCGAGGAAGATTGTGAAGTACCTGGAGAACTTGCCAGACTATTACTGCAAGAAGAAAAGACTATACAGCCGCATGAGGAATCAATTGAAACTGTAAATTTGGGTACAGAAGTAGACAAGAAAGAAGTCAAAATAGGAGCAGGCTTGGGAAACAGTGTCAAGGAAAGATTGATTCAGATGTTACATCACTATATTGAGATTTTTGCTTGGTCTTACGAAGACATGCCAGGACTGGATACTGATATAGTAGTGCATCGTTTGCCAATGAAGGAGGATTGTCATCTTGTTAAGCAAAAGGTTCGTCGCATGCGTCCTGAAATGTCTGAGAAAATCAAAGTCGAGGTTATGAAACAATTTGATGCAGGTTTTCTGGCTGTTACTTCTTATCCTCAATGGGTTGCTAATGTGGTGCCAGTGCCAAAGAAGGATGGTAAGGTGCGAATGTGTGTAGATTACAGAGATTTGAATAAAGCGAGTCCCAAAGACGACTTTCCACTTCCGCACATTGATGTTCTGGTAGATAACACCACTCAACACGAGGTATTCTCATTCATGGATGGATTCTCAGGTTATAACCAGATTAAGATGGCGCCTGAAGACATGGAGAAAACTACGTTTGTGACGCAATGGGGCACTTTCTGTTACAAAGTAATGCCATTCGGTTTAAAGAATGCAGGGGCAACATACCAGCGTGCTATGGTGGTTTTGTTCCATGATATGATCCATCATGAAATAGAGGTATATGTGGATGACATGATAGCCAGATTTCATACTGAAGAAGAACATCTCGATCATTTATACAAACTGTTTGAGAGGTTGAAGAAATACAAGTTGAGATTGAACCCGAACAAATGCACCTTTGGAGTAAGATCCGGTAAACTCTTGGGCTTTATTGTCAATGGTAAAGGAATTGAGGTTGACCCGGCTAAGGTGAGAGCTATTCAAGAAATGCCAGTTCCCCGTACAGATAAGGAAGTCAGAGGTTTCTTGGGACGCTTGAATTACATTGCCCGATTTATCTCCCATTTGACTGCTACTTGCAAACCCATCTTCAAATTACTGAGGAAAAATCAAGAGATGAGCTGGAATGATGAATGTCAAGAAGCTTTTGACAAAATCAAGAAATATCTCCAAGAACCTCCAATTCTGACGCCACCAGTTGAAGGAAGACCTCTAATCATGTATTTGACAATGTTAGAAAATTCAATGGGGTGTGTGTTGGGGCAACATGACGAGTCTGGTCGAAAAGAGCATGCCATATACTACCTTAGCAAAAAGTTTACCGACTGTGAAACAAGATACTCATTGCTCGAGAAAACTTGTTGTGCTTTGGCTTGGGCTGCTCGCCGACTAAGACAGTATATGTTGAATCATACCACTTTATTGATTTCTAAGATGGATCCTATCAAATATATATTTGAGAAACCTGCCCTCTCCGGAAGAATAGCAAGATGGCAGATGATTTTAACAGAGTATGATATCCAATATACTACTCAGAAAGCAATCAAAGGAAGCGTGTTAGCTGATCATTTGGCTCATCAAGTAGTGGATGATTACCAATCTATGAATTTTGAGTTCCCAGATGAGGATGTCATGCTTGTTACTGATTATGAAGAACCTGGATCAGATGAAGGACCCGAACTGGGATCCCGATGGACTATGATTTTTGACAGATCTTCTAATGCATTGGGTAATGGTGTTGGTGTTGTAATTATTTCCCCCAAGGGTTGCCATACGCCTTTCACTGCTAGACTATGTTTTGACTGTACCAACAATATGGCTGAGTACGAAGCATGTATTTTGGGACTCAGAGCTGCTATACACCTGAGAATCAAGTTTTTGAGTGTGTACGAGGACTCAACCTTAGTAATCAGTCAGATCAAAGGAGCATGGGACACTAAACATCCGAATCTCATCCCTTATCGAGAGCGGGTGTTAACATTAATCTCGTACTTTGAAGAGATTACATTCGAACATATTCCACGAGAAGAGAATCGGTTGGCAGACGCATTGGCTACCATGTCATCTATGTTCAGAGTCAGATGGGACAATGAAGCTCCCATGATCACCATTGAACGATTAGATGAACCAACATATTGTTATGAACTTAATGCTGACGAAGTAGAAGAGAAACCTTGGTTCCACGAAGTAAAAAGATATTTAGAAACTCAGGAATACCCTGAAGGGGCATCCATCAATGATAGAAAATTTCTGAGGAAGTTCTCCGCTAAATTCTTTTTGAGTAATGGAGTATTATACAAATGTAATCATGATTCGACTTTGCTTCGCTGTGTGGATAAAAGGGAAGCAGAAAAGATTATGGAAGACATACACAACGGTATTTTCGGGACCCATTCTAATGGACATACGATGGCCAAAAAGATTCTGAGATCAGGGTATTATTGGTCTACCATGGAAGCTGATTTCCACCATCACTCCAGAACTTGCCACAAGTGTCAGATCTATGCGGACAAGGTACATGTACCTCCTGCTCCATTTAACGTATTGACAGCACCTTGGCCCTTTGCAATGTGGGGCATTGATATGATTGGAGAGATTAAACCGACTGCTTCTAATGGACATCGTTTCATTCTTGTTGCTATTGATTATTTTACGAAGTGGGTAGAGGCAGCCTCATTTGCTTCTGTCACCAAGAATGTGGTGGCACGGTTCATCAAGAATAGTCTCATTTGTCGGTATGGCATCCCTGAAAGAGTTATCACTGATAATGGTACTAATTTGAACAACAAGATGATTACTGAACTCTGCACGCAGTTCAAAATAAAACACCATAACTCTTCTCCGTACCGGCCAAAGATGAATGGCGTCGTAGAAGCTGCTAATAAGAATATTAAGAAGATCATACAAAAGATGACAGTAACATACAAAGACTGGCATGAGATGTTACCCTTTGCTCTTCATGGTTATCGCACTTCAGTGCGCACTTCGACAGGGGCAACTCCTTTCTCTTTAGTCTACGGAATGAAAGCCATTTTACCAGTGGAAGTTCAGATTCCCTCTTTAAGAATTATGAAAGATGCAGGCTTAGATGAAGATGAATGGATTCAGACTCGACTCGATCAGATAAATTTGATTGATGAAAAGAGACTTGCGGCTGTTTGTCATGGGCAGATATATCAGAAGCGCATGATCCAGGCATTTAATAAAAGAGTCAAGAGACAGGTATATCAAATTGGCGACTTGGTAATAAAGCGTATCATTCTACCACAAGGTGATTCTAGAGGCAAATGGACTCCCACATACGAAGGGCCATTTGTAGTTAAGAAGGTATTCTCTGGTGGAGCCATGATGCTTGCTACAATGGATGGCGAAGACTTCCCACATCCCGTGAACGCAGACATAGTTAAAAAATACTACGCATAAAAGAGACCCGCTAGGTCGACGTATCTAGGCAAAAGTAAGGGCATCCCGGCGAACCAAAAGGGTTCGGGCAAAAATTAGGGATAAAACATATAAAAATGTACACCCGACAAGTCGAAAACCTGAAAAGGCGGCTTGGGCAAAAAAGGGTATCCTGGTGGACTGAAAACCTGAAAGGGCGGTCCAGGCAAAAATTAGGGATTAAAGCGTATGACTATGTCCCGTTCTCGGTCAGCTTCACCCAAGTCAAAGGGACTGAACAAGCCAATCACTTCTATCCGACAGCAGGAGATGAGAGGCTTGAAGACATAATGACAGTAGTGGAATTAAAATCAATAGGACTTTTTCTTCATAGCTTTTTCTTTGTTTTCTTGACAATTTCCTCTTACTAGGATTTCTGTCTCCTTGTACTCAAATTGCCTATTTATAGGCCCTCTTTCAAAATCAATACAATTTTATTTCCAAAAAGATGCTTGTGTTTTACTTTCTCTGTTTTGTTTGCATAAATGTCCATTGATTTAATTCGAATTAATATATGCATTTGAACATGATTGACGTTTACCAAAAATACATGCATAAAATAGAAATAGCAGTTACTAAAAGACTTTAGGGTCGAGGATAAAGTCTAACCATGCTTTCCGATAAATCCAGTTGCCAATCCCATTCCCCAGTAAAACCAGTAATTTCCCAGAAGAAATTGGCATTACTAGACAGATTGGTCCTCTCTTTTATCCCCAGCCAGGTCCGGTTGAATATTTCCACCATCAGACAAGAAATCAAATATCCCCAGCTAAGAAAGGGTCATCAATACAAATATCTCCAACCAGAATATGGGGATTTATTTTCCCCTGGCCAAATTTTCAGACGCATAATTCATTCATGCATCATTTCACATCATATACATGCACGCAATGTTCCCATTTATTTTCAAAAGCATAAAACATCTCATGCATCATGACATGGCATGGGGCTAACTTTTTCAGGTCAATTATCCTCCTGATATAGTCAAAATAAAGGTTCATTCAGACGGACGCCCTCATCGGTTACATTTGAGATTCAGATGCATCTTTTAGATATAATCCATATGAATGTTCATGCTGATAAGCATTCTGACATCCTCCTAATGATGGTATCTTTAAGCTCATCCCAGACATTTATTGCAAATACAACATATACAAATATTATCAGATATAGCCTAACGTACGGTTTATTCTGATTCAGCCCAACATGTGATTTCTTCAACTATTCCAATACGGTCTAACGTACGACCCATTTGGGTGTTCATCCCCTCAGATACTACCTAGCGTACGGTACATTCCGAGGTGTAGTCTAGCATACGACTACTTTTTGTCAGATACAGCCTCACGTACGGTTCATTCTGCAACTCAGATACGATCTAACGTATGATCCATTCTGATCTTTATTTCCTCAGATACTACCTAGCGTACGGTACATTCCGAGGTGTAGTCTAGCGTACGACTACTTTTTGTCAGATACAGCCTAACGTACGGTTCATTCTGCAACTCAGATACGATCTAACGTACGATCCATTCTGATCTTTATTCCTTAGATACTACCTAGCGTACGGTACATTCCAAGGTGTAGTCTAACGTACGACTACTTTCGTCAGATACAGCCTAACGTACGGCTCATTCTGCAACTCAGATACGATCTCCATCAAGACTAACTTTTAATTAACAAGTACAAATTTTTGGGGCAGCTGTCATACCCCAAAATTTGCCCGTTAATCTTTCAAGACATTTTTCAAGGCACTCCCACTCATTTTTCAAGACATTGATCTTAAAGGAACAAAGACCCAGCACACAGGTGGCCAAATCCAGAAAATGACTTAAACTGGCATGCTCGCTAGGCGAGCAAATCCTTCGCTAGGCAAAGCCCACGCTCCAGCCCTCGCTCCAGCGAGTTTTGATGAGTTGGCTACTGGAATGCTCGCTACTTGCTCGCTAGATGCTCGCCTAGCGAGTAGGTACTAGCTATGCATTTGTCCAAATCTGGGAGCGTTCGCTAGAGCCTCGCTAAGCGCTCGCCTAGCGAACCCTTCGCTACCCCACTCGCTTAGCAAAGCTTGCGGATACCAGGAATTTTGGGCTTCATTCTGAGCCCATCAGGTCACAAAAAAATCATTATAAATACCAGAGCTTCATTCAGAAAAAGAAAAAGAAAAAGGGGGGAGAAACATAAACATACATAGACAGCAAACCCTGGAGGCTAACCAAGAGAATTCAGAGCAACCCTAAAGGAAACCCTGAAAGAAACTCATCCGCACAAAGGTTACCTTCGCCCAACTCAATCCGGCACCAACCCTAAGAGTGATCTGCCAATTCAACGGTGCAATTCAATTGCAAACAGGTTTGCACTACCACTACCGCTTTATGTTCCTAATTTACATGTGGCATTATGATTGAATTTATAAATGTATCTTAGGTTTTGCACATGGATTTAAGTATGCATGAATGTCTTGAATGTTTAACCATGTAATTTCTGTAATGGATGCCATAGGGTTTGGATTCTTCTGAAATCGTACTGTTATTAAACCCAGAACCCGCAGCCGTTCGCTAGCACATCGCTAAGAGAACATGTAGCGAATGTTCGCCAAGCTTTCGCTAGGCGAGGCAGTAGCGAACATGACAGTCGCTGATTTTTTTTCTGTTATGTTTTGTGCTTATCTGACCTGTTCTATTATAACTATGTATCATTTGCCTGACATTATTACTGTTGCGATCCCTTTTTACGGTGCAACTATTGATTGCACCCCATTTGGTATTCTGACCTGTTTGCTGAATTTTTGTGAGGGCCTATATACTCCCGAAGAAGGTAGCTTGCTAGGTATTCCACTTTATTTGTGGGATACCCTTGTGGAGATTCATTCTAATTACCTAACTGATTACAAATGTTGCCTTGGAATACATGATCTTGGCCCTCTCTTTGTTGCCTTACGGTATTACGGTCATGTCCCGCGAATGTGGGGATACACTTAGCAAAGACCCTACGATTAAATCATCACGTCCCTATAAGATAAATCATAGTCCCTCGGATGTTGCTTTCGAATATATGATTTTGTCCCTCGATGGCCCGTCGTTGTAGCCTACGGTTAAGTGATGATCGTCCCTTCGAATGCTAAGGTATCCTTACAAATGTTGCCTTCAATGACCAATCGATGACCCTACGATGTCCCTTTACATCCAAAGGATAAGACTACTTACTTCTCAATAGTAAGGACAGTTTTATCCTCCTAAGGATAGGAAATGCCCATAAAGACCTTGGTTAGGTATAACTCTTAAATGCTTGCTCGCAGCTTAAAATACTTTTCACACCTCCCACTTTTCAAAACATCTTTTAGAAAATCACCACTTGGCATACATTCGCGCCAGAATCATCGCCGAGTTATATTTTTCTAAACATCTTTCAAAATCAAACGAGATAAACACTTTGTATACAGTCGTACAAGAATCATTATAAAGTTAAACTCTCCATTCAAATACTTTCTAAACACCCTACATTTCTAAAACACTTTCTCGAACAAAGAAAACATAAGTGAGCTAAGCAATTAAGAGCCCATGGATAACCATGGATACAAAGGGTGCTAACACCTTCCCTTTGTATAATGTACCTCCCGAACTCAAAATCTAATCATGGTCTTTCCTGTTCTTTTCCGCCTTTCCTTATTGGATAAAAGAAAAGTCGGTGGCGACTCTTGCTATCCGCGACATTGCTTTTCAAAGCAAAACACAAAAGTCAGTTCACCGTATAACAGATATGATCGAACACCTGAAGATGCTCTATCAAGAGCAAGCAAGGCATGAGAGGTTTGAAGTTTCAAAAGCCCTTTTTCAAAGCAAGTTGGCTGAGGGAGCCCCTGTAAGTCCCCATGTGCTCAAGATGATTGGGTATGTGGAAAACCTTGAAAGGTTGGGTTTTCCCCTCAGAAACGAACTTGCGACTGATGTGATCTTGCAATCGTTGCCAGATGGATTCAGTCAATTTGTCCTAAATTTTAATATGAATGATATGGACAAATCTCTTCCTGAACTGCTAGCCATGTTAAGAACAGCTGAGCAGAATCTGAAGACAAAAGGGAAGTCCATTATGATGATCGGAAATGGAAAGAGACAGAACAAAAGGCCCACCAAGCAGTGTGATAAAGGGAAAGGCAAGGAAGTTGCCAAACCCAGACCCACTGTTGCTGCTTTGAAGCCTAGTGGAGGCATAGCAAAGGCAGGCACCTGCTTCCATTGCGGTAAGACCGGACACTGGAAGAGAAACTGCCCAAAGTACCTGGAAGATACGAAGAATGGAGTAGAGACTTCAACTTCAGGTATTTTTGTTATTGAAATAAATTTATCTACTTCTGCATCATGGGTATTAGATACTGGATGCGGTTCTCACATTTTTACAAATGTGCAGGGGCTGAAAAGGAGTAGAGATTTGGCAAAAAGTGAAGTTGACCTACGAGTTAGCAATGGAGCAAAGGTTGCTACTTTAGCCGTAGGATCTTATATATTGACTTTACCTAGTGGTTTTATAATTCAGTTAGAGAACTGTTATTATGTACCTGCAATTAGCAGGAATATTATTTCCATTTCTTGTTTGGACAAGTTTGGTTTTTCATTTATAATAAAGAACAATTGTTGCTCAATTTATTTGAATGATATATTCTATGCTACTGCACAAATGAGCAATGGACTATATGTCCTTGACCTCGAAATGCCTATTAATAACATTAATACTAAAAGGGTGAAACCTAACGAGTTAAAACCAACTAGGTAAGAATATTAAAACTCTTCGATCAGATCGAGGTGGTGAGTATTTAAGCCTAGAGTTTGATGACCATCTGAAAGAGTGTGGGATCCTATCCAAGCTTACTCCTCCTGGAACACCCCAATGGAATGGTGTATCTGAGAGAAGAAATCGAACCCTGTTAGACATGGTCCGATCCATGATGAGTCACGCCGATCTTCCAAACTCCTTTTGGGGGACATGCACTATTGACAGCAGCTTACACACTTAACCAAGTTCCATCTAAAAAGGTTGAGAAGACACCATATGAGATATGGAGTGGTAAGAAACCACATATGTCTTACATGAAGATTTGGGGTTGCGAAGTTTATGTGAAATGACAAGTTTCAACTAAGCTTGAGCCCAAATCTGACAAATGCTTATTTATGGGGTATCCTAAAGAAAAAAAAGGGTATTACTTCTACAATCCTTCTGAGGGCAAAATGTTTGTCGCTCTAACTGGAGTTTTCCTAGAAAAGGATTTTATTTCCAAAGGAACCAGTGGGAGGAAAGTAGAGCTTGAAGAAATTCAAGAATCACAAAGCATTGATACACCTATGGAGGAATTAGAGCAGGAAACACAAGTAGTTGTGTAAGAGCAACCTGCTCAAGTAGAACAAGACCAGCGTAGGTCAGACAGGATACGTCACCTACCTGAGAGATATGGATATCTCATAACTGATCAAGGTGATGTATCACTCATGGATCCAGAACGAATATGAGCCTTGTGTCTACAAGAAGGTTAGTGGGAGCATGATCATTTTCCTGGTATTATATGTAGATGACATATTACTCATTGGAAACGATGTCCCTATCCTGCAACAAGTAAAGTCTTGGTTGGGGAAATGCTTTTCTATGAAGGACCTAGGTGAAACAGCCTATATATTAGGAATCAGAATCTATAGAGATAGATCACAAAACTGCTTGACCTAAGTCAAAGTACATACATAGACAAAGTGCTGAGACACTTTAATATGCATGATTCCAATGGTTATGTGTTTTGCTTAAATGGTGGCGCTGTGAGCTAGAAAAGTTCAAAGCAAGATACAATTGTTGATTCTACAATCGAGGTCGAGTATATTGCTACCTCAAGTGCAGCAAAGGAAGCTGTTTGGATCAAAAAGTTCATTAATGAACTTGGCTTGGTTCCTAGCATTGTGGATCCCATTGGTCTCTATTATGATAACAATGGTGCTATCGCACAAGCTAAGGAGCCTAGACCTCACCAACGATCCAAACACATACTTAGGCGTTATCATCTCATTCGAGAGATAATAGATAGAGGAGATATGAAAATATGCAGAGTACTTACACTTGACAATATTGCTGACCCACTGACAAAGCCTCTTGCGCAGCAGAAGCATGATGGCCATACTAGATATATGGGCATTAGGGGTATGCCTGATTGGCTCTAGTGCTAGTGGGAGATTGTTGGTGTAAGACCTAGAGGCCAATACTTTTGGTACTTGTATCGAATAATAAAAGGCTTTTTCTTCATTATGTTTGTTTAATAAAGTCCCTAGAATAGCTAGTCCGTTTAATGTATCAAGTGTGACTTGATCATGAGATCACATTAAACATAAGAACACTATTCTTAAAGTATCCGTAGTCGAGCTTTATTGTGAAGTGGGATAACATTAAAGCATTAAGACTATTATGTATGTAGACTGATGATCACATCTCATGGATCATGGATAAAGAGTTATCAAGTCTTAAACATAGGTATGAATATTAGGAGTAATATTTATACCGGATTGACCCGCTATGAGAATACTATATAGAAAGTTATGCAAAGTGTCATAAGTTATTCTCATGGTGATAATAATGTATACCACTCTTCGACCTGAAACCACTATGGATCCTAGATGTAGAGTCGAGTGCTTTATTGTTGATCCAACGTTGTCCGTAACTGGATAACCATAAAGACAGTTGATGGGTACTCCACGAAGCATGTTGAGGGACATGAGTGACCTAGATGGAATTTGCCCATCCTGCATAACAAGATAAATGTCTATGGGCCCAATATGGAACTGGACAAGGATGACACGGTCTATGCCTTGTGTTCAATATAGACATAAGGGAAAAAGGGTAATTATACACATAAGTATTATCACATAAGGAATTGTCAGATCACATGACATTTTCGTGTCTTGGGTAGCAGTGATGTGTTGCTAGATACCGCTCACTGTTTATTATGTTAAATGCGTGATTTAATATAATTGCCAATGTCACGAAAACCTACAGGGTCACACACAAAGGACGGATTGATGAGAGATAGAGTAACTAAGGAATACCGTAAGGTACGGTGCCCTTAAGTGAATTATAGAACATCGTAAGGTACGGTGTACTTGAGTAGAATACGAAATATGGTAAGGTACCATGGGCTTAAGTGATTTTGGGCATATTATAAGATATGGGCCAAAATACACTTAAGTGGGCTTTTAGCTTGAAGCCCACACAAGTGGTTCTATAAATAGAACCCTTGTGCAGAAGCATTGATGGCGATTGCATTATTTCATTTTTTCTCTCTCTCTCTCTCTCTGTCTCACTCAAAGCCTTCATTCGTACCAGCTAGCACTGAGATTGAAGCAATCCGTTCGTGTGGACTGAGTAGAGACGTTGTCATCGTTCAACGTTCGTGATCGCTCAGTGGATCTGCATCAAAGGTTTTGATTGTCACAAGAGATCTGCACCAAAGGTTTCAATCGTCACAAAGAGGTAAATATTCTATCACTGATCATGACCATTCATAAGGATCTCTAAAGGAGAAAATTTTAATTTCCGCTGTGTTTTGGACCGCAATTCTCCTTCAGTAGGCTCTATTATTAGCTTGAGTTATCTAGGAGGCGGTATCCCTTCAGAGGAGGCTGACAAGAAATTCCTGAGGTTCCTTATTGATGTTCAACTATTGCTTGAAACTCGCACTCGAGAAGGTCAGAAGTTCTCCTTTGGTAAGTTTTTAAACTCTTTCGGTTGTTTAATTATTATTTGATTGTTAATGGTGTGCTTATAATTGATTACGACCATAATTATATGCATATACAATGAAGTATTATGGGTGACTCCGACTTCTCAAGCAGGGAATATATATGGGAAACATTGGGGCCAACCTTTCCCTCTCTTTGGAGCCTCCTTGGAGCATTGATACTTTAGTCATCCCCTTGGATCCACAAAAGGCTTCGAAGTCAGGGTTCAACCTTTCTAGCAAACAATAAGAGTCTATTTTTAATCAGAATTGTTCCTATTTAGCCAGTTTGTCTGGGCAAGCAAAAGAATAAAAATTGACGAAGTTGTCTCGGTCTTCCCGGCGAGCCTCAGATGCTTTGGCCCTTGGGGAGTCTGGTCGTTAGATTACCCTTTGGTCTGACCGGGCATGTGAAGAGAAAAGTCAGTTGGAAGAAAGCGTTCGAAGTTTGACTCTGCACTTAAACAAGCATCTGGAAACTAAATGTTTCTTTATCCTCCCTCAATCTTTCTGGAACCTTGGTTGGTCAGGTGCTTCACCTGGTGAGGACAGTGGGGAGGCAGGAAAAGGCTTTGACCTCTGCCCAAGATAATATATCTTCTTCTCATAAGTCTTTCCTAGTAGCTCAAGAAGAACTATAATCTCTCAGTAATGAGAACACATCACTTACTCAGAGTCTGGAGGAGTGTATCTGGTGTCTAGAAGTGTGTATATCGACTAGCCTTGGGGTGGCTTTGCAATCCTTTGAGAATTCTTTGCAACAAGTGTATCACTTTCATTATCCTTTGCTTATTTCAAGGGAGCAAATAAGGCTTGATGAAATGCTCAATGTTGAGAGAATTGTTTCTCTGTTCGAATTTTTAGACGGCATATTTATATAATGGAAACATATTTGTGCATAAATATTTACTTTGTTGTATTATCATTCGTTTAAGTTGCCTATATAAGGTATATGTGTGGAGTCTTGAGTGCACAACTATTGATTCCACACTTTTATTTACGAGGTCTTCCCTCAAGTTTTACTGGACATCATAGAGGAACTTTCCCCTAACAAGGGTAAGATCCTCGTCCTTGGCCCCGAGTTGAGGCTCGATTCGTGGTGGATGTTCTTTGGGAGCCACCACCAACGCTCTAAGATTGACTAGATCTGAAGGGGGTGCAAGCTATTGATAAATACATGTATTCATAGCGAGGAATTGATTATAGTAGTCGCATGTACTAAACATCTGCGATAACACCCTTGTATTTCTTTAGCTTGGGCATCGTATGCGTCATTCGTGCCTCGGGTTCACTGTTACTGGTCGTAGTCAAATAGGAATAAGTATTTCAGAATCCCTGTTATTATATTCACATCAGAAAATAAGATATTCATGTCAAATGGATGTTTATACAAATCTGTGAATTAATACATAAGGGAGAGAAAAAATATAACCAGGATGGTTATCTGCTGCTTATTCTTGACATCAAATTTTCTCTATTCAACCATGTTTTGGTGGATAGAGGCCCATGTTCTGAAACTGGTCTATGACAGACGTCATGTTGATCTCTATGGTTGTGCCCCCTCCTTGGTCCCGTTGGAGGGTATGATGAGTTCTTTTAGATCCTTCAAGGCCTGTGTACGGTTGGTTCACTATGTAGGTTGTGATATTTGAACTTCAGATGAACTAAGGAGGCTACAAAATCCAAGGCTGCTGTGAAAGGCCTTCCCATGATGCAATTGTAAAGGCCTCTACAAGGAATAATGAGGAACTAGGTGCAGAGTATATATACATCAATAGAAATCGTGTCCTTCTCATTGATCTAAATAATATATATATATATATATATATATATATATATATATATATATATATATATATATATATATGCATCAATGTGTAAAATTTGGTCAACTATCTAATTATGATATAACATAATTATAGGAAACTAATTATAACAAAATATTCTATTCTATCACACCCCCGCAGTCGAAGCGGGAGGTTCACAGACGCTTAGACTGATCCGAAAATCATCAAAGGGAATGCGAGGAAGTCCTTTGATGAAGATGTCTGCAATCTGATGTCTTGAGGGAACATGAAGGACGCGAGCCTGACCACGAGCTACCTTTTCCCGAACAAAACGAATGTGCATCTCAATATGCTTAGCACGCTGATGCTGCATAAGATTACTAGATAGATAGATGGCACTAACATTGTCACAATACACCAAAGTGGTCCGGGGAATAGGAAAATGGAGTTCCAGAAGAAGATTGTGAATCTAACATGATTCGGAGACAACATTGGCAACCCCCTATATTCGACTTCAGCACTGGAAAGGGAGAGAGTTGGCTGCCTTTTGGAAGACCAAGAAATAAGGTTATCACTTAGAAAAACACAGTAACCAGATGTATAACGTCTGGTGTCAGGACATCCACCCCAATCAGCGTCAGTTTAGGAGATAAGTTTTTTAATGGGAGATGGGGATAAGTGTATTCCAAAATGTAAGGTGCCCTAAACATAGCACAAAATGCGCTTAAGAGCAAGCATGTGTTCCGTGCGAGGGGCATGCATGTGAAGACAAACTTGTTGACCAACATATGATATATCAGGTCGAGTGAAGGTGAGATACTGTAGGGCCCCTGCAAGACTCCGATACAAGGATGGATCCTCATAAGAAGTGTCGGAGGAGGTGATGATTTTCTGCTTGGTGTCAATAGAAGTGGCTGATGGTTTACATGACGCCATGCCAGCACGTCCAATGATCTCTGAAGCATAAGTAATTTGACTGAGAAATATGCCATCAGGATGAAGAGATACTGCAATACCCAGAAAGTAACTCAGAGGGCCCAAACCCTTCATTGCAAACTCAGATGCTAAGAGTGACATAATTAATTGGCGGAGGATCTGAGTGGAGGTGATGAGGATGATGTCGTCTACATACAACATAATGTAGGCCATGTCTAAACCTTGTCGATATATGATGAGGGAGTGGTCTGATGTGCTATGGCGAAAGCCAATAGTGGCGACATAGTCAGCAAAACATTAGTATCATGCCCTAGGCGCTTGCTTGAGACCATACAATGACTTCTTCAACCGACATACATAATCTGGATCACGGAGGTTGCGGAAACCCAATGGTCGGTGCATGTAAACAATCCCATGAAGATCACCATGTAAAAAGGAATTCTGGATATCCAGTTGATGAATGGGCCATGATTTGGAGAGAGCAATGGTAAGCACTGGTCGAATGGTAGCGGGTTTCACCACGGGGCTAAAAGTCTTATCACAATCCACACCTGCAACATGTGACCTGCCATCACCTACAGGACGAACCTTATAACGCTCAAAGGAGCCATCAAAAATTTTCTTATGCCTAAAAATCCACATACATCGAATAAGATTAGCATCACAAGGACAAGGAACTAAATCCCATGTCTTATTTCGAATAAGAGCATCAAATTCAGATTGCATTGCGAGTTTCCAATTCGGGTCTGATAAGGCTAGTTTGGGGTTTTTAGGTATGGGAGAGATGGTGTGGTCAGAGTGAGAGATTTATAAGTTAAATATCATGCGGGGTTTGACAATTCCTTTCATGCTTCGGGTGGTGATGGTTCGTGTAGGTCGAAGTGGATGCAGTTGAATTGGTGGTGGTGATGGAGAGTTTATTGTAATGAGTGTGTTGATCGAAGAGGTATGAGATGATGATTGTTGGTTTATTGAGGGTAGTGGTTGGTCAATTGGGATTGTGGTTGTTGGTTGGTTATGTGCAACAGGTGGTGAAATTTGATTTTGCCACTGATGTATAAGGTAGGGGTGAAGGTCATCATCTAGGATTTGATAAGAGTGAGGTGAAGGGGAGTGTATCTTGGTGAAGGGAAATTGAGTTTCATCAAAGATAACATGTCTCGAAATTATTAATTTTCTATTAGAAAAATCAAAACACTTCTAACCTCTATGATTCTACGGATATCCCAAGAAGACACACAGAGTAGAGTGGGGTTGTAACTAATGAATGGTAGATGGCGGGAATAATGGATAACATAGACAATCAAAGACTCTGATGTGTGTAGGTGGGATCATGATGATACAGGAGTTGTGTTGGTGACTGATTATGAAGTGTTTTATAGGGAATAATATTTAACAGGTAAGTTGCCATGTGGAGAGCATGATGCCAAAACGAGGTGGGAACAGAAGAATGAGCTAGCATAGTGGGTATCATATTATTAATGGTTCTTATTTTGCGTTCTGATTTCCCATTTTGTGAGGAGGTGTGGGGACAAGAGAAACAAAAAAACTAGACCATGATCAGTGCAATATTTTTGAAAAAGCTCATTATTATATTCACCGCCATTGTCACATTGCAATGTTTTGACTTTTTGCAAAAATTGAGTTTGAATGAGTTGAGTAAGTGACTGGAACGTTTCAAACACATGAGATTTTATGCTAATAGGAAAAGTCCACAAGAAGTTTGTAAAATCATCTAAGAGTAAGACATAATATTTATGACCAGCAGAACTTAAAATTGGAGACGTCCATAAATCACTATGTAAAACGTCAAAAGGCATCAAAGTCGTAGTTTGAGAATCAAAAAATGGCAGTTTAACATGTTTGAAATAGTCACAAACAAAGAGAAGAATTAAAATCTTCAAAACATATGAACTTATTTTTGCGAAGGGAATTCAAAACAGACACGCCAGGATGACCAAGACGATTATGCCAAAGACTGGATGTGAGACCGGAAAAACTAGGAGGAGTGGTAACTGGATAAAGATCTACACGACTGTCACATCTGAGAAGGATGATCCCCTTATGAAAATCAGAGACAGTAAAACCAAAAGGGTCAAAGGAAACAAAAAAATTATTGTCAGTGGTGAGTCGTCTCATAGAAATTAATTTTTTAATAATTTTCGGGGCATGCAGGATATAGTTAAGGTGAAGTGGTTGGTGATATGTGGTTATTTGTGTGTGTCCGGTGCCGTGAATTGGAATTCCATGGCCACTTCCAACAATGACTTTATGATTTGAATTACTTACTGGAAAATAAGACGAGAGATTACCTTGTGATGCGACTGTGTAAGATGTTGCGTCTGTGTCCATGTACAAGTGATTGTCAGGAGTGTGGAGTGACATGGTGTGCATTGCGGTCTCAATGTCTGTAGGTATCTGAGATGAGGTAGACATTACATACACCTGAGGATGTTGTCCTAGAACGCCTGGATGCTTAGGAGGACCGGCAGGGCGTGTCCACTGAGAGGTGGGATACATACACGGTGGCATTGTCCATGGTGGTGTAGTCCAACCTCATGGTTTCCAGGTTGGGTATTGTTGTTGTTGTTGCTAAAGAGGAGCGAACCAAGGTGAGGGAGCGTTGGGAGCTCCAGACTGAGGTGCACTGCGGTTACCACATCCCCCTCTACGACCCTGGTTGCCACGGGAGCGAGAACGGTTCCCGGGGCGATGGTTGCCACGTTGAGAGGTGTCTTTAGTAGGTTTCGGCCGAGTGGTGTGCATAGCAGCATGAGAGCCTGTGTTTGCCATCTTAGCCATACCAGCTTCTTTCAAAGTGAGCATGGAACGAGCCTAATAGAATGTCGAAAGAGGGTTTCTCTAGCGAATCAAAGTAGCAACACTGCGGTAAGCTTCTGGGAGACCAGAGATCAGCTGAAGGACCAGACTATGATTGTTGACAAGGGAGCCGACATTTCTCAACTAATCAGAAAGCATCTTAAGACGCTGACAGTAAGCAAAAACATTGGGAAAATCCTTCATACGAGTGTTAAAAAACTCTTGCTCAAGAGTGACAGCTCGAGCATTTTGGTTGTCCTGAAAAATATCTTCCAAGGGATTTCATGCTTCCATTGCAGTGGAGTTGGGTTCCAGAATAGTGGTAAGAAAATTGGTAGAAATAGTGGAATAAATCCACTGAAGAACGGTTGCATCAAAAGTGGATCATTGTTCATGGTTGGCGTCGGTAACGACTGGTGGCTCTTTTCCGATAGATGGAACGATGTGATGCAGGACTTGATGTGAGCGAGCATGGATGCGGAAAAGCTCGGCCCAAGTACCATATTGATATTTTTCCATCTCAAGAATAATAGGAATGTGGTTCCTAATATTGGAAATGACAAGAGCGGTATGAAACTCCGATTTGGAACCTCAAAACGTGGTGTTCTTGGGCTGATCGGAATCACCAGTATCGATGGATTTATGGGTATTGGCGTCACTGTGTTCTGAATGGTCTGAATCAGACATGGCTGCAGGTGGAACAGTGAAAACATACAAACAGTATAGATAGGTGAAAACACGTACAAAACAAAACCACTTGTGAAAACACGTATAATATGCAAACACGCAAACAATAACGGCTGATTTGCGGAGGAGAGAATATGCGGTTGTGGTGTGATACAGAGGTTTCGATCGTAGAATAGGGATCAAAATTGCGTGGGTCCTTGTGCTCGGTGGTGTGCAACGGCAGTGGCGCAAATAGAGGCGGAAGACAAGATAATAGGATGGTTCTCGTGTTCGGCGGTGGCGGTACAAATAACGGTAGTCCTGTTGCGGCAACAGACTTAAAGGAGGGAGAAGAAGCATGCGGTGGCGGACTGTAATGAGGGAGAAGAAGAAACGCGTTTCTGCGTTTGCTTTTTTTAATATTTTTATTTTATTTTTAGAGAGAGAGATCGGTTAGGATTGATACCATGCAAGATAATGGAAATCGTGTCCTTCTCATTGATCTGAATAGAATATATATACATCAATGTGTAACATTTTGTCAACTATCTAATTATGATACAACATAATTATAGGAAACTAATTATAACAAAATATTTTATTCTATCACTAAGGAGGCTACAAAATCCCAGGATGCAATTATAAAGGCTTCTACAAGGAATAATGAGGAACTAGGTGCATAGTGCTCAAACGTCCCTCTCTTCTCTTACAAATAACATCAACTATATGAGAAGATGGGCCTAGACTAATATTTTTCAGTTAGACGCAATCGTCAGTATTGTAATCGTGTCCCTTAGGAAAATGGTGATATTTTGATTTATCGGTCCGAGACGATTCCCTGATAGAGAACGGTGGCCGAGTACATCTCTTTTGAAACTCAGTATTGGCACACTCCTCGTAAATCCTCTCCCTAGGTCCCCGATCTACGTCATCCCTTCACTCGTGGAACTCCTTCTGAAATGGGAGACTAGAACCAGTATTAGTAGAGGTTGGGTTATCAAAGCAGGTGTTCATTTTTTCTTCTAGAATCATGGAAGGTTGTGCCAAGTTTAGCGTCTCTTGGTTCTTTCAGATCTTCTTCCTCCCTAATTTAGTTCTAAATGTGTGATCACGAATAAGCTCATTCTCGAAGATCCAACATTTAAGGCTTTCCTCGGGCCCATCCACCTCTAATGTAACCTAGGAGAATTGGCCGATGTACGACGATAATCTCTTTTTCTTCCCCTGGACGATCCCATTTAAAATTAGAGAGACTATTCTCTCTTGTCTGCGGTCAAATCTAGGACGACGGTGTGAGATATTCTAGAATTTCCTTCTTGGACAGTTTTCCCGCGATGGGGAGTGTTATGCAGGCTTTATTTAAGCATGATTAACTGGTCTTCCAACCATTTACTTGCGTAGTTTATATATGGATCTGAGTTCCAAGCGGTGGCACTGGGACATTCCTTGCAATTTGAGGATTTATGATCAGATCTGGACGAGGAGTAACCTTTGTTCTTGGATGTGTTGCACCTGGGGGAGGAAGTAGAGTAGGTTGATTGACCACTACTTGCGTCAAAGTTGTGGTGACTAAAGTGGTTTCTCGTGTTGCAGTGGAACGAGTTGCTTTAGATCCAGCCATTATTTTAAAGATAACGAAGGTGAAGCTCCGTGGATCTGACATAACAAAGTTGATATAGAGCTTGATTAAGCAAAACTTAAAGGATCTCAATCCAGTTGTCGAGAAGGTTCTCGACTGAAGAAATGAAAATTGAACTGGAACTAGAAATGGAGAGAAGTTCGAAGATAATTTCTGAAAAGAGCTTTGAGAGTAGCAAAAAGGGGGTATATCTATAAGGTTAACACTTTACAGCTCAAGCCAGTACGTAAAAAAGAAGAGTGTATTCAAAATTATGTTTGAAAAACTTTCACCTAAATTGGCGTTGTTCTTTTATTTAGAAAGGAGAAATAACGATCTGGATATTCTTCAGGCGTGGGATTGGATAATTGTTAGATGTTTTTCAAGAGACAATCCCCTGTGGTCAAGTTCAAGGTTCTCCTAGAATAATGCTAAGGTCCCCAAAAGAATATGGTTTGATCGGGATCTATGTGATTGGCCTAATACAGATTCTTTTCGAGTGGGCGGTCGATAACCAATATGGTTGTCCCAAAACAAGCTATATGTCAAGAAAATAATGCGGAAATCCAAGTTGTTTGAGATAAAAAAAATTTGAAAGCTATGTCATGAATTGATTTAATAATGAAGTGTTGTTACTTGTCAGTAGTAAATCATCAACATAAATGAGTAAGAAAGCATGGACATTGTCTTCAATGTAAATGAACAATGATGGATCACTTAAGCTTGTAAAGAAACTAACATAAATCACAAATGTTTTTAGTAAATCATGCCATGTACATGGAGCTTGTCCCAAATCACATATTCCTTTTTTAAGTTTGCAAAAATGATTTGGAAATTCCGAATGAATAAAAACTAGATGTTGCTGCATATATACAAGTTCAAATAATTTTCCTTCAAAAATTCCTTGTTAACATATATTTGATGTAAACTCCACCCTTGTCTTAAGTGCTATAGTGAGAACTACTTTAATTGTTTTAGCTTTACATTGAGAGAAAAGGTTTCTTTGAAATCAAGACTTGGTGTCTGAGTGAACCCCTTTGCAACTTAACTAGCTTTTAATAGTCTCCCACTTTCATCTGGATTTCTTTTAATTCGAAACAACCACTTGCAACCGACAAAAATTTTAAGTTAACGTGGAACATGAATAATACTATGAATGATAGAATCATGGGCTGCAATTGTTTGGCTAGGTGATGGTTTATTATGGATTGATAAGGAAATGAAATTTCCACAAAGTTAACATGTGTAGAGACATATACCTTATTTGACAAAGGTCCTAGACAGAAGTAGGCATGTTGAGACATAAAGTATCGTAGGAAATACAAGGTTTAAACATATGTTGACGTTTATTTTGCATGTATGATTTTAAATAAAGATATCACAAGAATTCAAATGAGTGAAGCTTACTATAGTTGGTTTGATATGAAAAATACTTCAAAAGCATGTTTCATCTGAATGATTCGTTTTTTACTTTTTAGAAGATGATTGGATAAATGAAGTTTTTGCCTTTTGGCATAATGACAGGAACTTCACTCATGAGATGTTGGAAGATTTATTGGTAGATGATGACTTTCAATCATATGCTTTATTATTTTGAAAGAAGGATGACATAACTTATGATACCATGTACATGCAGAATGTATGATTGTATGCAATGCTTGACATGGACTTGATGGAATGAATGAAGTCGGTAGAAGATAGAGATCTTGTTTAAGTAAGCCTTGGAGTAGTGCTTGACCCGAATTCAATTCCTTGACAACAAAAATGGTTTGGAGAAAATTCAATAAAACAAACATTAGATTGACATAGTCTTGAAATAGATAACAAATTATACTAGATATTTGTCATACCCAAAAATTTGCCCGTTAATCTTGCAAGACATTTTTCAAGGCACTCCAACTCATTTTTCAAGACGTTGATCTTAAAAGAACAAAGACCCAGCACACAGGTGGCCAAATCCAGCAAATGCCTTAAAATGGCTTGCTCGCTAGGCGAGCAAAATCCTTCGCCTAGCGAACTCTTCGCTGCACCACTCGCCTAGCGAAGCTTGCGAATACCAGAAATTTTGGGCTTCATTCTGAGCCCATCAGGTCACAAAAAAACTATTATAAATACCAAGACCTCATTCAGAAAAGGGGAGATAGAGGACAGACGGACAGAAACCCTAGCAAGGAAACACAAACATAGACAGCAAACCCTGGAGGCTAACCAAGAGAATTCAGAGCA
Organism: Lathyrus oleraceus; assembly: GCF_024323335.1. Classification (NCBI taxonomy): domain Eukaryota; kingdom Viridiplantae; phylum Streptophyta; class Magnoliopsida; order Fabales; family Fabaceae; genus Lathyrus; species Lathyrus oleraceus. The sequence goes on from NC_066584.1 coordinate 7,450,130, forward strand.
ACCCTAAAGGAAACCCTGAAGGAAATTCATCTGCACAAAGGTTACCTCCGCCCAACTCAACCCGACACCAACCCTAAGAGTGATATGCCAATTCAACGTTGCAATTCAATTGCAAACAGGTTTGCACTATCACTACCGCTTCATGCTCCCAATTTACATGTGATATTATGGTTGAATTTATAAATATATCTTAGGTTTTGCATGTGGATTTAAGTATGCATGGATGTCTTGAATGTTTAACCATGTAATTTCTGTAAGGGATGCCATAGGGTTTGGAGCTTGCTGAAATCGTATTGTTATTAGACTCAAAACCCACAGTCGTTCGCTAGCACATCGCTAAGCGAACATGTAGCGAGCGTTCGCCAAGCCTTCGCTAGGCGAGGCAGTAGCGAACATGACAATCGCTGTTGTTTTTTTTTGGTTCTGTTCGGTGCTTATCTGACATGTTCTATCATAGCTGTGTATTATTTGCCTGACATTATTACTGCTGCGATTCCTTTGTTCGGTGCAACTATTGACCGCACCCCATTTAGTATTCTGACCTGTTTGCTGAATTTTGTGAGGGCTCACATACTCCCGGAGAAGGTAGCTTGCTAGGTATTCCACTTTATTTGTGGGATACCCTTGTGGAGATTCATCCTAATTACCTAACTGATTATAAATTGTTGCCTTTGAATATATGATCTTGGCCCTCTCTTTGTTGCCTTACGGTATTACGGTCATGTGCCGCGAATGTGGGGATACACTTAGCAAAGACCCTTCGGTTAAATCATCATGTCCCTATAAGATAAATCATAGTCCCTCGAATGTTGCCTGCGAATATATGATTTTGTCCCTCGATGACCCTTCGTTGTAGCCTACGAGTTAATGATGATTGTCCCTTCGAATGCTAAGGTATCCTTACAAATGTTGCCTCCAATGACCAATCGATGACCCTACGATGTCCCTTTACATCCAAAGGATAAGACTACTTATTTCTCAATAGTAAGGACAGTCTTACCCTCCTAAGGATAGGAAATACCTATAAAAACCTTGGTTAGGTACAACTCTTAAATGCTGACTCACAACTTACAATACTTTTCACACCTCACACTTTGCAAAACATCTATTAGAAAATCACCACTTGGTATACATTCATACTAGAATCATTACCAAGTTATATTTTTCTAAACAGCTTTCAAAATTAAACGAGGTAAATACTTTGTATACATTCGTACAAGAATCATTACAAAGTTAAACTCTTTTTTTTCAAAACATTTTCTAAACAGCTCTCACACACTTTTTCAGACAAGATAAGTGATTAAGCAATTAAGAGCCCATGGATAACCATGGATACAAAGGGTGCTAACACCTTCCCTTTGTATAATGTACCTCCCGAATCCAAAATCTAATCAAGGTTTTTCCTGTTCTTTTCCGCCTTTCCTTATTGGATAAAAGAAAAGTCGGTGGCGACTCTTGCTATCCGCGACATTTGCTTTCCAAAGCAAAAACACACAAAGTCAGTTCACCGTATGACAGAACTGGCGACTCTGCTAGGGAGAAACTTAAAAAGAGAGGTTGCCTTAAACAAAAAAGTCACTTATTTGAATTGTCTGATTTACTTTTAAGGGATTGCTTGGGTATTTTATGCTTGAGTGAAAGATCCTACACCCGGATCTAGTGTACCTTAGGTAAGTAGCAAGAGATCATCGCGACTATCCGGCGTATACTGGAATGGTTAAAATGATGGCTACGGTTAATGTGACACTTTGGATGTCCTGATGTTCCTCATGTTTACTTGAGGAGAAATTTGGCGTCTGCGTGGTGTCATCAAAGCATTAACCAGACCTTTAGAACCCTAATTGACTCATCTTGGCTATTAGAAAGTAGTGAGATAACTGACTTCGGTTCCGACTGGGGTTGGTTGAGACTCGATACTACACTCTTTGAGATTGGACTTTAGGGAAGCTTTGGTCAACCACTTGGTGTTGCACTGAAGTGGACTTAAGGGAAGGTCAATGATTGGAGATCCTTTTAGAACCCGGTTACTATTCTAGGACAGGTTGAACCAACCAAACTTCAGTGGGGAGGGTACTTACCTATGGAACTCATGCAAGCCTTAAAACTTAGGAATGATTGTTGTGTGACTTGCTTGTGCTTGTTATTTACTTAACATCATAACATCATAACATCATAACATCATAACATCATAACATCATAACATCATGGCATTGTACTAACCGTTTCAAGGACTTAGGGATTTAACTGTGCTCTGTTTTGTAAGGCTATGGCTTCCAAGAAGACTATCCAGATCAATTTCGTAGCGACCTCTCCTCAACTCAAGGATTTAGTGTCAGAACTTCCCGATCATGCTCAGTTCATCAAGAAACATGGTTCTCTCCTCAATTTGGTTACCACTGGTTTCAAAGAAGATATGATGAGAGTTCTATTCCAGTTCTTCGATCCTAAACATCATTGCTTCACCTTCCCAGATTATCAGTTGGTACCCACATTAGAAGAATTCTCCAGGATGCTTGGGATACCTATCCTTGATCAAACACCTTTTAGTGGTTTAGAAAAGAGTCCGAAATCCGAAAAAGTTGCCGCAGCTTTACACATGACAAAGTCCGACATTGAAACCAATTGGGTAACAAGAAGTGGAATTAAGGGTTTACTTGCCAAATTTCTGATAAATAAGGCCTGAGAATTCTTAAAGGTTATGGATGTCCATGCTTTCGAAGATGTCCTCGCATTACTAATCTATGGTTTGGTGTTATTTCCTAATCCAGACCAATTCATAGACATGAATGCTATTAAGATGTTTCTCACTCATAACCCTGTGCCTACCTTGCTTGGAGACATTTTGCATTCCCTTCACACTCATACTATGAAGAGGCAAGGGACTCTCATGTGCTGCATACCTTTATTATCTAGGTGGTTTATTTCGCACCTTCCTCAATCAGTCTTGAAGAATGAGCAAAATTTGAAATGGTCTCAAAGGATAATGTTGCTCTCCCATTCAGACATCCGTTGGTGCCCTCATCTCGAAGAAAATGTTATCCTCATCGACCGTTGTGGAGAATTCTCTAACGTACCACTCCTGGGGATGAGGGGAGGTATTACTTATAATCCTGCTTTAGCCCTACGCCAGTTCGGTTGTGCTCGAAGAGATGGTCCACATTAGATAATTATCCAAGGCACTGTGTTTGACTATGACAACGATTCCCAAGGTCTCCGTCAAAGATTTGTACGAGCTTGGGGCATGGTGAAAAGAAGCACTTTAGGACAGAAAAACTCTATTCCTATGGAACCTTATCTCAGATGGGTACGCGCAAGAGCTCGTGAACTTGTCATGCCATATCTTGCGGTCGGACCGCTGATTGTTGAACCAGGAGTTGAAGGAGGTACTCCTCAGATCATTCCTTATCCAGATATGCCTACCAATGTTGAAGAATTGAAGAAATCCTGGATCCAGTTGAGAGAGGAAAGAGATACTTTTGAAACTCAGTTCGGTGCAGAAAGGAAGAAGGTGTTAGAGCTCACCAGCCAGCTTAATGAGGAACGAAGACTCAATGCATATCTTCTCCCAAAAAGAAGCCGTCCCTGGGAGACTTGAGCTTTCATTGTATTTTATTATTTTGTTGTAATAAACGTTGACTAAAAAAATTATTAATAAAAGTTCCTTTCTCGGTGGTTTACGCAAAGTTAAATTCCAAAAGTCCTTGAAAACATTTCATACATTGCATAGCATAACATAACATTGCATAACAGGTATTCTAAAAGATCAATATTCTCACGGTCTTCCTTCTAAACAGAAAGATGGCTCTCGAACAAACTGTCAAAGATCTTCAGGCTCAAAATGCTCAATTCCAGGAGATGATCATGAACTTATCCAAGGGGCAGGATGAGCTGAGGGCTCTCTTGCTCGAGAAGAAGAAAGACAAGAAAGCTGTGAGTTACATTAACCCGGGAAGAAGGCTTAAAGGACAGGCCGCAGGAGCCAAGATTAGAATTCCGAAGGATCAAGAAGAGGAGACAGAGAATGATTCGGAAGAGGAGAATGTTGATCCCTTCAACCCTGAGGGCGACGATGAAGATTATGAAAATGAACAGTACTCTCCAAAAGATGATAAATATAAGTTGCTGGAAGAATGCATGCTAGCTATGGAGGGTCAGAAGGCGCCCGGTCTGGATTTCGAAGGCTTAGGTCTGGTCTCTGATGTGGTCATTCCCCGCAAATTCAAGGTCCCCGCTTTCACTAAGTATGATGGTGCGTCTTGTCCTCAGATGCATCTGAGAGCTTATGTGAGAAAGATTCAGCCGTATACCACTGATAGGAAACTATGGATCCATTTCTTCCAAGAGAGTCTGTCTGGCACACAGTTAGAGTGGTATTATCAGCTCGAGAGCTCTAACATCCGCACCTGGACTGATTTAGCGACAGCTTTCTACAAGCACTACCAGTATAATTTTGAACTAGCGCCTACTCGGCTACAGTTGCAGAATATGACTATGGGATCTAAAGAAGGCTTCAAAGAATATGCTCAAAAATGGAGAAATTTGGATGGCTGAGTCAAACCCCCTATGACTGATCGAGAATTAGTGGACATGTTCATGGGTACACTGACTGGCCCATTCTACAGCCATCTATTGGGAAGTTCCTCATCGGGTTTCACTGAACTTATATTGACGGGTGAACGTGTTGAAATCGGCATTCGAAGTGGAAAGATACATGTGGCTACCTCTGCAAGCACCAAAAAGTCCTACCAGGGGAGGAACGAGTCAAATGCTGTGTACGGTCAAAGGGGTCATAACAAGAAAAATCGTGACCATACTATTGGAGCAGTTACGATTGCAGCACCGCCATCTCAAAACTTCCAACACAGACAAGATAGACCAAGAAGGCAGTTTACCAAGATCAATATGACTTTAGCACAAGCACTGCAGGGTATGCTAAAAGCAAATTTGATTACCCTCAAAGATCCTCCTGCAAATCCCAACACTACTTCTCCTCGTTATAATCCCAATGCCAAGTGTGCATATCACTCCGATAGCCCCGGGCATGATACAAACGATTGTTGGTTGTTGAAGAATAAGATTCAGGATATGATCGACGCTGGAGAAATTGAATTTGATCCTCCAGAGACTCCTAATATCATCACTGCTCCTATGCCTAATCATGACAAGACTGTTAATGTTGTGGATGACAATTCTCACATTTCTAATGTAGCTGACTTAGCATCTCCTCTCTTGACCATCAAGAAGAAGTTGTTGCAAGCTGGTTTATTTCCAGGTTGTGCTGAAAATTGCGATCTCTGTATACCCCGACCTAATGATTGCTTGAAGTTGAGGAGTGGTATTCAACGGCTGATGGATGATCGCACAATTCTCTTCGAAAAGATTCCTAAGGTGGAAAACCCTATTGAAGAAATATCTGTGATTGCTAGGTCCAAAGTTCCGGTGAAGATTACCGCTGCTAGAGTGCCTGTGAAGATTACTGTTGAGCCCAAGGTAGCTCCCCTAATTATTACTGCACCTGGCCCAATACCGTATTCCTCAAGCAAAGCCATTCCATGGAATTATGGAGGTGATGTTTACATCCACGACATAAAGCAAGTTGATAATTCTGCTAATCCTAATGACATTGTTGGGACTAGTAAAATTACTCGAAGTGGAAGGATCTTCTCTCCAGAAATCTCACCTCCCGCCCTTGAAACTCGAGGAAAGGAACCAGTAACCAATCCTTCTCAGTCAAGGACACCGGTCGAAGTTACTACCGAAGATGTTGCCAAACGGGAAATGGAAGAAATGCTGAAAATCATCCGCAAGAGTGATTTTGATGTGGTAGAACAGTTGGGGCATACTCCGTCTAAAATTTCGATGTTATCCTTGTTGTTATCTTCTGAATCTCATGCCAATGCATTGATAAAATTCCTGAAGACCGCTCATGTACCTCAGGAGACATCTGTCGATCAGTTCGAAAACTATGTTGCTAACCTGACTGTTGACAATGGCCTAGGCTTTTCCGATGCTGACCTGACACCAGCAGGAAAGAATCATAACAAAGCTCTGCACATCTCCATTGAGTGTAAGGGGATCACCTTGGCTCATGTGTTGATCGATAATGGCTCTTCTTTGAATGTGCTACCAAAAGCTGTACTCGATAAGCTTGACTGTAAAAGCATTGAACTGAAGCCTAGTGACGTTGTGGTGCGTGCTTACGATGGTGCGAAGAGTGTTGTCCATGGTGAAGTGGTTCTCCCTATCAAGATAGGACCTCAGGTTTTCAACACTATCTTTCATGTAATGAACATTCGTCCTGCCTATTCCTGCTTGCTGGGACGCCCTTGGATTCATGGGGCAAGTGTTGTAGCTTCGTCTCTCCATCAAAAGCTGAGGTATCCAATAGAGGGTAAGATCGTCACTGTGTGTGGGGAAGAAGAGTATATTGTCAGTAGTGTGCATACCTTCAGATACGTCGAGATGGATGGTGAATTCTTTGAGACTCCTTCTCAGTCATTTGAATTAGTTCCTCCGACTAGTCCTGTCCTTAAGCCAACTTCCCGTGTGCCCAAGGTTATTCGTGCTCCTCCTGTTATGATTTCTCTGAAAGATGCTCAAGCCGTGGTTGAAGATGGTGGTCGTACTGGCTGGGGTCAACTGATCAATGTACCGTACAAGTCTGATAGATTTGGCCTGGGGTTTAGCTCTGAAAACATAGTCAAAGATCAGATTAATGTTGTAGAAGATGCTGATAGCGATTGCGACCTGGATAGCTGGATTTTCCCAACAATTGGTGACGAACTCAATAATTGGAAGGCTGAAGACACTATCCCGATTTCCTTTAGTCAGGAGTAATTGTTATTGTCTATTTTAGTGTTGCAAATTTTTTAATTTTTACGATTGAACTTCTTAAAGCATTGTGTCTATGCCCAGGGCACAATAGCTAATTTGTTAAGGGTTTTGTCATTTTCATAAGCATATTCACATTCAATGAATCAATGGACTTTTTGCATTCAAATATTGCGCTCTTTATCTTTCCTGTCATCTTTTAAACAAGCTATGTATTCTTACACACACTCACGTAACAAATTGCAGATCCATATCCACTCTGGATCCTGTTGATAATAATTCTGCTACTGTTCATTATGACTTTGAAAATCCGATCTACCAAGCCGATGATGGAAGTGAGGAAGATTGTGAAGTACCTGGAGAGCTTGCCAGACTGTTACTGCAAGAGGAAAAGACTATACAGCCGCATGAGGAATCAATTGAGACTGTAAATCTGGGTACCGAAGTAGACAAGAAATAAGTCAAAATAGGAGCAGGCTTGGAAAACAGCGTCAAAGAAAGATTGATTCAAATGTTACATGACTGTATAGAGATTTTTGCTTGGTCTTATGAAGACATGCCAGGACTGGATACTGATATAGTAGTGCATCGTTTGCCAATGAAGGAAGATTGTTATCCTGTTAAGCAAAAGGTTCGTCGCATGTGTCCTGAAATGTCCGAGAAAATAAAAGCCGAGGTTATGAAACAATTTGATGCAGGTTTTCTGGCTGTTACTTCTTATCCTCAATGGGTTGCTAATGTGGTACCAGTGCCAAAGAAGGATGGTAAGGTGCGAATGTGTGTAGATTACAGAGATTTGAATAAAGCGAGTCCCAAGGATGAATTTCCACTTCCGCACATTGATGTTCTGGTAGATAACACCGCTCAACACAAGGTATTCTCATTCATGGATGGATTCTCGGGTTATAACCAGATTAAGATGGCACCTGAGGACATGGAGAAAACTACGTTTGTGACGCAATGGGGCACTTTCTGTTATAAAGTAATGCCATTCGGTTTAAAGAATGCAGGGGCAACGTACCAGCGTGCTATGGTGGTTTTGTTCCATGATATGATCCATCATGAAATAGAGGTATATGTGGATGACATGATAGCCAGATCTCATACTGAAGAAGAACATCTCGATCATTTATACAAACTGTTTGAGAGGTTGAAGAAATACAAGTTGAGATTGAACCCGAACAAATGCACCTTTGGAGTAAGATCCGGTAAACTCTTGGGCTTTGTTGTCAGTAGTAAAGGAATTGAGGTTGACCCGGCTAAGGTGAGACCTATTCAAGAAATGCCAGTTCCTCGTACAGATAAAGAAGTCAGAGGTTTCTTGGGACGTTTGAATTACATTGCCCGATTTATCTCCCATTTGACTGCTACCTACAAACCCATCTTCAAATTACTGAGAAAGAATCAAGAGATGATATGGAATGATGAATGTCAAGAAGCTTTTGACAAAATCAAGAAGTATCTCCAAGAACCTCCGATTTTGATGCCCCCAGTTGAAGGAAGACCTCTAATCATGTATTTGACCGTGTTAGAAAGTTCAATGGGGTGTGTGTTGGGGCAACATGACGAGTCTGGTCAAAAAGAGCACGCCATATACTACCTTAGAAAAAAGTTTACCGACTGTGAAATAAGATACTCACTGCTTGAGAAAACTTGCTGTGCTTTGCCTTGGGCTGCTCGCCGACTAAGACAGTATATGTTGAATCATACTACTTTATTGATTTCTAAGATGGATCCTATCAAATATATATTTGAGAAACCTGCCCTCTCCGGAAGAATAGCAAGGTGGCAGATGATTTTAACAGAGTATGATATCCAATACACTACTCAGAAAGCAATCAAAGGAAACGTGTTTTTGCTTTGGAAAGCAAATGTCGCGGATAGCAAGAGTCGCCACCGACTTTTCTTTTATCCAATAAGGAGAGGCGGAAAAGAACAGGAAAAACCTTGATTAGATTTTGGGTTCGGGAGGTACATTATACAAAGGGAAGGTGTTAGCACCCTTTGTATCCATGGTTATCCATGGGCTCTTAATTGCTTAATCACTTATGTTTTTCTTGTCTGAAAAAGTGTGTGAGAGCTGTTTAGAAAATGTTTTGAAAAAAAAGAGTTTAACTTTGTAATGATTCTTGTACGAATGTATACAAAGTATTTACCTCGTTTAATTTTGAAAGCTGTTTAGAAAAATATAACTTGGTAATGATTCTAGTATGAATGTATACCAAGTGGTGATTTTCTAATAGATGTTTTGCAAAGTGTGAGGTGTGAAAACTATTGTAAGTTGTGAGTCAGCATTTAAGAGTTGTACCTAACCAAGGTTTTTATAGGTATTTCCTATCCTTAGGAGGGTAAGACTGTCCTTACTATTGAGAAATAAGTAGTCTTATCCTTTGGATGTAAAGGGGCATCGTAGGGTCATCGATTGGTCATTGGAGGCAACATTTGTAAGGATACCTTAGCATTCGAAGGGACAATCATCATTAACTCGTAGGCTACAACGAAGGGTCATCGAGGGACAAAATCATATATTCGCAGGCAACATCCGAGGGACTATGATTTATCTTATAGGGACATGATGATTTAACCGAAGGGTCTTTGCTAAGTGTATCCCCACATTCGCGGGACATGACCGTAATACCGTAAGGCAACAAAGAGAGGGCCAAGATCATATATTCAAAGGCAACAATTTATAATCAGTTAGGTAATTAGGATGAATCTCCACAAGGGTATCCCACAAATAAAATGGAATACCTAGCAAGCTACCTTCTCCGGGAGTATGTGAGCCCTCACAAAATTCAGCAAACAGGTCAGAATACCAAATGGGGTGCGGTCAATAGTTGCACCGAACAAAGGAATCGTAGCAGTAATAATGTCAGGCAAATAATACACAGCTATGATAGAACATGTCAGATAAGCACAGAACATAACCAAAAAAAAACAGTGACTGTCATGTTCGCTACTGCCTCGCCTAGCGAAGGCTTGGCGAACGCTCGCTACATGTTCGCTTAGCGATGTGCTAGCGAACGGCTGCGGGTTTTGAGTCTAATAACAGTACGATTTCAGCAAGCTCCAAACCCTATGGCATCCCTTACAGAAATTACATGGTTAAACATTCAAGACATCCATGCATACTTAAATCCACATGCAAAATCTAAGATATATTTATAAATTCAACCATAATATCACATGTAAATTGGGAGCATGAAGCGGTAGTGGTAGTGCAAACCTGTTTGCAATTGAATTGCAACGTTGAATTGGCAGATCACTCTTAGGGTTGGTGTCGGGTTGAGTTGGGCGGAGGTAACCTTTGTGCAGATGAATTTCCTTCAGGGTTTCCTTTAGGGTTGCTCTGAATTCTCTTGGTTAGCCTCCAGGGTTTGCTGTCTATGTTTGTGTTTCCTTGCTAGGGTTTCTGTCCGTCTGTCCTCTGTCTCCCCTTTTCTGAATGAGGTCTTGGTATTTATAATAGTTTTTTTGTGACCTGATGGGCTCAGAATGAAGCCTAAAATTTCTGGTATTCGCAAGCTTCGCTAGGCGAGTGGTGCAGCGAAGAGTTCGCTAGGCGAAGGATTTTGCTCGCCTAGCGAGCAAGCCATTTTAAGTCATTTGCTGGATTTGGCCACCTGTGTGCTGGGTCTTTGTTCTTTTAAGATCAACGTCTTGAAAAATGAGTTGGAGTGCCTTGAAAAATGTCTTGCAAGATTAACGGGCAAATTTTTGGGTATGACAATATTAGTGACACACAAGACTTGTATGAGTAATTTTCAAACTTTTTCCACCACTGAAAATGACTTGATATTCTCTAGGATATAAATTATCTAAAATAAGTCGTTTTGGATCTTGTGTAATATGATGATATGCTCCAGAATTCGTTATCCGGTTAGAACATTATGTTGTAGCCTAATTATGATTTTGAGCAATATATTGACTTGGTTTAGTGCCATTTTTTTTTGGAAAGCCCTTAATCTTGTAGCATTTCTTAGCAACATGTCTTGGCTTGTCAGTGTCTGATAACACTAAATTACACCATTATTTTGACTCGTTTTATACATGTTTTGTTATCGTTTTATCTCTATTTCCAGTGTTATATGGGTATTTTGTCTATATTTCAGGTTTTTAACCATATTGGGACCATATGCGAAGAAAGAAAACAATTTAGATGCAAAACAATGAAAAACTGGAAATTTGCACTTAAGGCTACCTACATGGCGTTCGCCATAGAGGTAGCCACCCGGAGAATGATGTGTCCCATGCTTAAATGGTCGAAAGACTTGGTCACGTCCATGTTACGAAGATGGTGTTTGCCATGCAGGGGATGACATTCGACATCCTATGTTTTGTGTTGCAGTTGGAAATGGGCCTTACTTGGTCTTCCACCCAATCCTTGTTTCCCGATTATTTCTCCCACGAACTGAGAAGGTTTCACTTGACATTTTATGGCTTAAGATCATTATAAATAGTCGTTTTACTTTTCTTTTTAAGGTATCCATGTTTAGCACATACATAAGCCATAAATTTAGTATCATTAGAGCTTTAACTCCTTACATCAAAGGGTTATCACATTTTGTTCATGTATCAAGTTTTGAGCACATTTATTTTGAGGTTATTTATCTTCCCGCATTTATATTCCGTCGAAGTTTATTTTCGTCTGCCCACATTATATTAGATTCAAGTCTCCGATTGGAGCAGGTTCTTATTTTATTCAGCTTTATTTACGTTTTAATTGCCTTGTCTATTTAGTTTCCTCGCATTTTATTTCCCCTAATTTAATTTCCTCGCGTTTGCCTTTAAACCGCTTTGTTTAAATTCGTCGTTATGTTTAATTCTAAATCCAAACCAAATGTCTTTTTATTTACCGTAATCATGTCTAGCTAGTTTGTTCGTACTAGAATGTGAAGACCGTCAATTGACGGTACACTGCCCGTTATTTCTTTAGGATTACAATTGTGGGTTGTTTTGGTTTTAACGCAATTTTTTCAAACTTAATCAAATTTGTTACTACGAACGTAGGATAGTGATAACGTCAGATAAGATCGAAAATTCTGACACTAAAGATTAAAATTAGTTATTTTGGGTTAGTAAATACCGCGAAAGTACTTTATTAGTTATATAGGAGGTTTAATATTTCTAGAAGGTGGTTTTAATACTATATGCAAACGTGCGCGCCTATAGGGTTAGGACTCGGTCACCTGAGCGGAAGCTGGGGACCCTTTTTATTTAAATTGACCAATCAAAATCACTTTTCAACTGAGTAAAGAGTCTAATTCCTTAAAATAGGATTTACTACTTTGACGCAATAAGCTCCGGTCATATGTGATAATGGACGGTATAAATTAAGGAGTAAAATTCGGTCCTGAATACGCGAAAGTGACAGTTCCCGATCAATTGAATTCTTTTCGAGGTAGAAAATATTGCCCCGTACAGTAATCCTATTAGAAGCAATCAAGAGTACTGGTAATTGATGCGAACCACGTTCTAGTATTACTTGTCCAAATTTATTAAAGTTTATTATTTCATCTTTTCCCATTCTTGATTCATTCACCTTAGATAAACATTGTAACAATTAGAAATGATAGAGTTGACTATTGGCCTCTGAGGGATCAATATCTTTTAAAACTATGTGATAGATTGTACACTTGCAGTTAGTTAATCCGATAGACTCATAATGTCGCGAACTAGTTTTTGGCGGCGTTGTCGGGGACCAATTACGTCAAAATTTCGTAACTTGTTGTTACATCGTCTAGATTAAGGCACCATATCTCTATCACTATGCATCGTCAAAATTTTTCTTATAATTACCGCTCTCAATATTTTGAAATACCGCATGAGTCTCAGAAATCCAATCTTAGAATTATATGGGAAAATTATGTTGGAACACTAACTCTATCAAATCTAAAGTATACCATATAAAGATTTATGGGAACATAAATCATGCAGAATAAAGAGTTTATAAACCAAATTTTTAACACTAAGGAAAACGTTAAGAAACTAGACACACTGGTCGACTCCCGAGTCACATGAAGCAAAACATTGGAGAATAAAATCTCCCTACTTAAACAAACACCTTTAGGCCTTTCCCCTGAGAAACACACGATTATAATAGCAACTAGTAGTGAAAAACTAATCGAAAATCCTAAGGAGAGCAATAATGAGGTTAAAGAAATTTTAGATGAGAATAGAATAAAGACTCTAAAAACTATCTGCACCAATCTTCCTCTATCCATGGTCCCGCATAAAAATAGAAAGCTAAAGAACCATAAAACGAAAGAAAATAGAGAATTATTAGCTTTTAAGACAAGGAAAGAAAAATCTGAACTCAAAAGGCTAATACCTATAATCATACTTGAACCACCTTGCAGAAAAGGAAAAAGAAAAGGTGAAGGATATGAGAGATGGATTGATAAGTGGCCATGGAAACCAAAGACTATTGAAAGTTCAATCGAGGAATTATCCTTTAAAGAACCCCCATGAACATCCACATCTCTCAACTTTGTTGAGCTACCGACATTAAACAAAGTGTTGTGTGGGAGGCAACCCACGATTTCATTATGCATATTTTCTTTCTTTATATATAACGATGATTTATTTTCTTCCTACTAACGAGACTAATTGTTGATTTCATTTCAGGTATCAACACTCTTTGTTCCTACTAACCATACTTTCAGGATGCAGAACTTGGATGATATACACATCCACTTCAGAGATGAAGCCCGGAAGAAACTCTATGTGGCATTATCTGAGAGCCCCATGCTACCTACCAGATACCCTGATTCTCACTGCCTAGAGACCCTAAGGATCAAGCCTAACATCAGATCCATGTGTAGCCAATTAGATTGGGATGAATACTCAAAGAGCAAAAATGTTACATATCGAAACCTTACTCTGGAGTTCCTGAGTTCATTTACCTATGAGCCTTATAGTGGTCATGGATTTAACAGAGGAAACATTACATTTAGATTATTTGGACGTGAATATAGCTTTAACCATAGGGATTTTGCAAAACTGCTAGGATTCTAGTATGGCCCAGCCGTTGTAGCCGAGGTATCTTATGATAAGGATACACAAGATAAGTTTGATACTTTTTGGGGATCTATTACCACCGAAGGTAATCCCGACCCATCCACCCAGCTGTCCACTTACATCCACAACCCGACACTTAGGTACCTCCAGATGATTTTATCCCAAACCTTCTTTGGTAGGAGCGAGTGTAGCGAGCCTATTAGTGCAAAAGGATTATATTTTCTCTGTCGTGTCGCCGAGTCGGAACCAGTTGAATCTGGAACTTTCCTTATAGCCAACCCTGAAGGAGTTGCTAGGTCTACGGAAAGCCCAATCCATGCAGGAGGAACCATAACACAAATAACCTATGCCTTGAACCTCCAAAAACAACTCTCCCACCTAGTCCAGTAATGTGGACTCACCCTCCTCGATATAGAATATTGCTTAGACCATGGCCTGGTAAGACAAGTGTACTTCAGGATTAACGAGTACAAACTACTCGTTAATAATGAGGTGGTCCACTACTTTACTTTGCCTAACTCAGAAAGAACCATCATTTTTAATAAGGAAAATTGGAAATATAATCTAGAAGGGAATTGAGATACACCAACCACACCCACCACCCCTCCTAGATAGGTCCACTGCGTTTTCCTCCATAGGACCAACACAGAGGCGCAACACTGACTATGAGCTCAATATCATGGGCCAGAAGATTGTTTCCCTACGCGAAGAAGTTCACGACCTCAATTCACATATGGAAGTGGCTAACGCCAGTCACACAGTGGAGACAAATTTCTTATGGAGTGAACTCTATAACCTTCAACGCCAGATTCCTGCAGCTCAGGCACCCAGACCACCCCAGATCCCGGGATATCCACTGCAGTCCCACCAATAACATTTGCTGCAAAGTCATTCATGATGGAAGAAGAATTTATTTTTACCGTTATCATTACTATTAATTTTATTCATACTTATCATCTTTTAAAAAAAATTACTTCACATTATTTTTTCCATATTGCATCATTTAACATATTTTTATTTTTAATTCCATTATGTGTCATATTATTTTTAATGTGTCAACTTCAAGGTTAATATGTGCTAACATATCAACCGTCCGGATCAAAATGACAAAACACACCTCAGAAGCCCAAATCCGAAGCCAAAACCCCATTGGGTTAATCACCATTTATGGTTAAAATACCCATTTATTGAATGTTTTCCTTGTAAATCCCCTGGTTTAGGAAAACCCCCCTTTCATTGTTTGCCTTATAAATCTCGTGGTTTAGGGAAACCCCTCTTGCATTGTTTGCCTTGTGAGTCCCAGGGCTTAGGCAAACCCCCATCTCATGCAGGTTTTCCTTGTGAGTCCCAATGCTTAGGAAATCCCATTTCTCGTGCATATTTTCCTTGTGAGTCCTAGAGCATAGGTAACCCCTCTCTCATGCATGTTTTCCTTGTGAGTCCTAAAGCTTAGGCAAACCCCCTTGTCATACATGTTTGCCTTGTAAATCTCATGGTTTAGGCAAACCTGTCTTGCATGTTTGACTTGAAAATCCCCTGGTTTAGGCAAACTTCCATGTTGTAGGCCTTGATCCCCGAGTCTAGTCAAACCCCTACAACACTGCATTGGTTTAAACACCACTTATATTTCAGCTATTGGTTATAACACCACTTTTATTTTAGTTCTTGGTTATGACACCATTTTTATTTCCTGTTCTTGATTATGACACCACTTTTATTTTTATCCTTGGTTATGACACCACTTTTATTTATGTTCTTGGTTATGACACCACTTTTATTTCATGTCCTTGGTTCAGACACAACCTTTTTAATTCCTCATATCAAACAACAACAATCTCTTTCATAAAAGAACAATTGTAACCCATTCCTTAGCAGTCAGACTAAAAGCTTAAAGCATCTGAACCAGGATCGAACCAACTAATGTTAAAACACTTCTAGGATACGATTATAACATTGTTTCTTAAAATCAAACAATAAATACATAGTTTTCTACCACGAACTACGGAGCTCTGATTTTCTCATTGTACCATAAGAATACGTGGGCACAAGGTTTCTAAATCTTGGTGAGCATATTAATTAATAAAATTTCCCCATTTATCAATCGCAAATAACTTTTATATAATAATACATATATACACAAAGAACAATCAAAATGGTTCCCATTAAGTACAACGAATGTGAGGGATGCTAATACATTCCCCTTGCATAACCGACTTCCTTACCCTTTTTCTCCCCCCCTTGGGTTTTATTGATATTTTCCATTTCTTTTAGAATAAAAAAAAATCAACGGCGACTTTGTTGTATTTTGAGTGTGCGATGCGCTCGGGTATTTTTCGCGGTGCGACAATCAGAAAACTGACATACAATTTTGTTTTCACCATTTTGTTGAGTATGGGGAGCTACGATCGTTGTTTGTCATATATTTATGTCTTTTATTTCTTGTAAAAATGTTAGCAGTTGCAACAATGTCAGCAACATATTTAGCTACACTATGATGAATGTCTTCAAAGTGACTCCCTGAAGGTATTTAGCCATGAATTGATATCCCTTTGTTAAATTGGAAATTCTTTGTTTGAGTGTCATTATACACACAAGAGAGCGACCAACACACATGGTTTTTAGATCTCCAATGCTTGATTGGAACTTTTTACAGTGCCTAAGTGTGTGGCCACTCTTGCAGAAGAAATAATTTTATGTAGAATGAGTTGACCTTGTCTTACCCAATTAGTAAAGTTCGGATTAACAACTACAATGGTGTTCTCCAATACTTTTAATGGATATGATTTACTTCCATTAACATAACTCATAAGATCATAGATTGTTAAGAGAGCAATGGCGGGATAATTGTCTTCATCAAGCTTGATGCAAAATTGAGTATCAACATTCAAAATAATTAATTTGTCTGCTGCTGATGACAAAATGGGTGTAATTAGGAAGTTTCAACATCATAATTTTATGATGCAATAAATGAAGGATCTAGAAAAAAAAAGATTTTAAGCTAATTTGGGTTGATATAATAAAAGAATCTTTTTCATTCAATTATTTATTTTTTATTTATAAATTTTGTATGAAACACTTAAATATGACAATTATTACGAGAATGCAGGAGTTAAAAGGGATGATTGTTCGTTGATTATAATTGCCAAAGTGATGGTTGCTCATAAATGCAAATATGAAAGTGAAGCTCCAAAAATTAAGGGAGTTGTCCCCTTAGGATTAGGAATTTATAACAACTATCAAATCCTATTAGAAAGGAAACTCTCTAATGCTATTAGAAGAAAAAAAATATACAATAGAAGTAAATACACCTTAGTTGTAGCAACTACTAGTAGCTATCTATTAGGAGTAAGGTATTGGGATACCTCTTACCTTTTTAAAAACAATAATAACTATGTTTTGAATTCAAATCCTACCATTGATATTATTTACATTTTTATACTTAATAATTCCTTGTCAAGTTTGCATATATATGGTCATGACTCGTGTCCTATCATCTCCCATCTTAATATTTCATTCATTTTAAATTACATATTATTTGTGTTCAAATAAAACATTAATATTTCATTTTCTCCTTGCACTCTTGTTTCTTTGAATGAGTGGAATATATTGCAAAAAGAATTGTATACCAAAATTAAGTAATGTGTTTGCAAGTAGAAAATAAGTAGATTCATTATGCCATCATGTTTAGGGATGAGTCTCTAATTTATAAAGTGATTAAACTCTGAAATTATCAATACATATTTTATTTCCACTAAAGTGATCTCTGAGATCATCAATGCAAAAGTGTGAGTTTGTTGAATAATTAACTCCGACACAAAAGTATGAGTTTGTTGAGTGATTAACTCTGAGATAGTTGGTGAAACCTATTTGGTTTGAAGACTCTTTACATAGTACAGAACTGGGAAAACACATTAATGTTTCTAAATACATGACTAATAGGCGTGTTAGTTTATGAGAATAAATTACTTTGTTGTGTCATCTTGGTATGATGAGATGAGCACCTTAAGTAATGTGGCTATGAGTCTCACTAATGGGATAGTTATGGAGTTTCTTGATGATTTATAATGTATTTTGAGTTGGAATCTTAGATGTATATAAATATATAATCTATATAGACCCTTAATTATTTTAATAAGCAATATGTCTAAAATATATCAGAGTGTGAATAAAATTTTAAAATACATAAATGAAAAAATTCTGAGCTAAGGCATATCATCAATGTGGTAGTACTGACGTGGTACATGTGGCCCCGTAGACTTTCAAATTACACATGAGGTGGAGGTCATGTCACCGTTTACATGTCCTTATGATATGTGTTGTGTTGGACTTGAGATTTTACACACAAGATGAGGGGGTGAAATGTGTGATTTGTAAAATTATGGTTTTAAAATAATTTTGGGAAATAAAATCAGAGTTAAAATTTATTTTGAAAAACTTACCAGCGGAAAAATAAAATACGGAAATAAAAGGAGTTAAGGGAAAAGAAAAACCCCAAGAGTTATAGAGGTTCGGTCAAAATAAAAGCCCCTACTCCTCTTCCCAAAAATTGATCTTGGGAGTTTCCATTAAACATTACGAGCTTTTAGTAGGAAAGACTTACGAATCCTCTTATATAAGCAAATGGCGATTGATCTTCAATCACAATGTACAAGACAATGGATGTGCGTATTTGCGTCTTTTCTTCATCGTCAGCTTGATATTAAAGGGGACAATATTCCTTCCTAAATAGTGGATTGAAGTAGTCAGTCTTCTCTCCACAAACACGAACCTTGGAGCAGTTAGTCTTTAAGTTCTATAACCTTTGATCTTAATACCTTGGTTTTAACCAGGATAACCAAAAACCTGTGATATTTTAACACCGGGATGATCTCTAACTTGTGAAGCTTTTAGATACCGGGTTAAACTTTAACCTGTCCTGTTTTTAATATCGGACTGATCAAGAAACTATGAGATTTTATCACAAGATAATCTCCAATCTAAACTAGGACTCACATACTCAATCCTAAACAAAATATTTTTATGGGTTTACCTTTAACTCAAACAAATCCGTAATTGAAAAGTATTTAACCAAGGTATACACAAAAGGTTCCCTTGGTGAATTTTATAATTCTACACATTCCAGAATTACAAAGTGATCTCACTTATAAAAGGAACTTTTCTCACAAAAGCATTTAGGCTAAAAACATAGTGAGAGAAAGTTAAAGGAAATGTTTAGAGAGAGAGTGAGCGAGAGAGTGAGAGATAAAAGTGTCAAAACACAATTCTGGATGCTTTGAAACGAAAAATAGAACCTCTTTTATAGGCATGAGGCCTCAAAAATAAATTTAATATAAATGCATTTTACCATTATCTAGTCGATTAGCATTTATTCCTAATCGATTAGAAGATAAAAATAATCGTTTGTAAGTTCCATAAAAGGAAGGAAAATATATCTAGTTGTTATACATCATTAAGGCTTTGTCTGAACTGCTTAGGGAGTAAGTTTGAACTAATCTGACCGATTAGACAAAGGACCTAATCGACCAGATAAGCTAAAATTTTCCCTCTATCTATTTTAACAGCTCCCAAGTTATCTGGCACAACTTCAAGACATTTTTGAAGATGTTTTCTTTTGATAAAATATTTTGAAAAATATTTTACTGTGTGTGTGCTTTTATCCATATACTTTTATGGTAAAGTCATTTTCCTTTTACAAATGTTCGCTCATTACTAAAAAGAGATCACTAATGCTAAGTTAAGAGATCACCAAATATTGTTTCAAGTCTTTGTTAGATACTTCTCTTTATGTTAACATATGCTTGAGTGGCTTGATATGATGCTTTAGATTATTCTTTGTTTTCCATCATTGGATCGTCAAGTTTATCAAACCCCAAAGATATGTTTGCATCTTTATCCATTTAATCATACATGATTGACTTATCGTAATACTTTAGTTGTAATAATCAAAAGCTAATGTCCTTGTTAAAAGCATATCACTTGCAAAACAAGGTTTCACATTCTCCCCCTTTTTAAGGATGACAACACATCTCTCAGGGGAGGTGGTAAAAGAAACAATGTAGATATATTTGGAGTGATAACTCTCCCAGAGTTAGATAGAGAGTATACTCTACTCCCCTTGAGAGGATATTTATCCCCCTTTGTCAAAATAAAAAAGACAGGTAAAGATGCATTGCGAAGATTTAAATATGCAAATAAAGCATTTTATAAATTTAGAAAAATGAAAGCATCATACTTATATTGAGAATCCAAAATACAAAAGGGAGATACTGAATTTAAGATACAGAAATGGAAAAGGATGAATTCAAAATACGAGTACAAGAAGGAAAATATCATAAAAAAGCAAAGCAAGACAATTTAGAAACACTTTAATTTATCTCATCATCATCCTCGCTTGATCTGGTGGGGGAGATAAGGTGTTTACTCGCCATTTTCTTAATGTTCATGTTAATTTTAACATACATCTTCCTTTGCTCATCACGGATTTCATTGAGGGTGTTGGATGGAGGTGTGTTTCTTTGTTCCCTTGCTCTTCTAGGTTGTTGCAGGACAAACTCTCCTTCTTGAATTGCGTAGCCCATTTTTCTTGTCACAACTTGTCCTATCTTGGTGTGCTTGAATAAAGGTTTTTCTTCTCCAAAGGGATAGTCGGTGTAATTTAGGATTTTGGTGATGAATTCTCCATAGGTTAAAGATTCAAGTTTTCTTTTTCTATCTAACATATGATGGAGAATTGCATCTGCCCAATTTTTAGGGACTTGGTTTTTTAAGAACTACACAATCGAGATATCTGATTTTGAAAGGATGCTATAATTTCCTTTCCTATGGCATATCACATGGTTCACAATGTAGTGAATTAATCTTACTTTTGGACGAATAAGTCCTACATTGAAGGGAGATGGAATATGAGAGGTGGGTTTAATGAGGAATGTGTGAGCAAGAGAGTCAAACTTAAATTCGTTACCTTCAGAATCTAACTGATTAAAATCTTGTTCGATGAAAGGTAGGTTGCACACTAGAGCAAAGTCTTCAAGAGACAATATTATAGGGTGTTCCTTGACTTCTGATGAGATGATACCATTGTTGTATAAGATATTTGCATAAAATATTCTCACTAATTCTAGGTACCTCTCTTGAGGTTTCTCAAAGATAAAGTTTCTTATCCCTGCAACATTGAAGGCTTCCATGAATGATCAATTTAATAAGAGCTCCTCGTCTAGGTAGTGAGTGTTAAAGAGGTCTCTATCAGGGTAATAAAGGTTATAGTTTGTGTGCTTTAGTAGCAAAGTCTTCAGAAAAGTAAAAGGGTGAAGGTTGGGAAGAGTAGGTTCTTTTTAGGGCCATTTGTAGTGAAGATGATGAATTAATGAGCTTAATGTGTTTCTAATACAATGAAAAAGTAATAGAATGATAAGATAAGAAGGGTGAGAAATTACCTCCTATTATAGCCTCGGTCTAATGGATTAGCTAATCGATTAGAAATGGTAATTTTGACTTTTTCCCGTTGAAGTATCTGTTACGGTAATAACTCCCCCAACTAGCCATTATGGTGAGCTCCAACATTAAACTTTTTGAATTTTCAAAGGATCTAATCGATTAGATTAGGATAATTCAACTTGTTTTTGTTTTTGGGCCTTGTGTTTTGCACTCCTGCTAGGTTTTATTCACACATCTTGCTACAAAATACTAGAATACTCATTTTTTTGGGTTAGAAACATTTAATTTAATGAGTAAAATATTTATAAATATTATTTTAAGGGTTTTATCAAATTTTCCTGATTATTTCAATCTAAAAATATTTTTTACCTATTTTATCAAGAAATCTTAATAAACATTTCCCAAGAGGGGAAATACCAAATGGTGTATCCTCCTTTACACAACATTAGATGTGATAGTTGGTAAAGTCATAAAATAAATTGGTCAACTACAAACATATTTATTCAAACTGGTCACTACAGATCATATACCTTGAGGTCAAAGAAAATGCTTTGGTCAATACTATTGACATTTTCCATCATCGTTCATCTTCAAGGTCAAAGACTTTATCAAATGTATACTTTAACGGTATACTATTGCACTGCTTTTGATGACGGACTATCAGTGCATGTCATTTAGCAAGAAAAATTATCTAATTTTGAAGAGAATTAAGCAAGTTAGAAGCATTTAAGTGAAAAAGATGAAAAAAAAATGCTTTTGTGTGATAAAAGGGACTTAGTGAGAAAATTGGTAAAAAAAAAGGATAAAAAACATGCGGAAACTTGTGGATTCCGGGCGCCCATAACGCGCCCATGCTGCCTCTAACGTGCATGCGTAAAAAAGCAACACGCACATGTTAAAAAGTGGTGTGCCCGCGTTGTATCTTTTCGCCTGACACCCTTTTTAGCAGCTTTATAAGGAAAAAGAGAGAAAAATAGGGGTTCGACTACCAAGACCAGAAGTGACCTTTTAATGCAATTTTGGAAGCATTTGGAGGCCATTTAAGCCATTGGAGAGCTTATTCTTTAGTGATTTTTCATGATCTTTGCATCTACAATATTGGTATTGATTAATTTTAGCATGAATAGCTAGATTCCTCTAGGTTAGGTCAAATTTGATTATGAATCTATTCTTGATTGATTGAGACATATGTTCGGATGATGTTAATGTTATTATTCTGACTTATTGTTATTATTCAGTTAATGATTGTGTGTATTGCTTTTTTATTGTTATGACATTCGAATCAATATTTAGTGTCTACTAACCATATGACTATTTATTTGAATTACTTTAACTGTTGAATTTTCTAATTGGCTTGGGATAGTACGATTAGGAATTGTGACTTAGGGATTAATGCGCTATTTTGCCTAATCTAACGGGACAATTGGCCTGAGGGATCGGGGAGTTGATGCCTAAATTAGTGAGCTACACATCATGGGATTGTGTGTAGTGGTACAGTTAGTTTGTCATGTAGCTATGTAGTAAGTGCATGTTTGTTAATTCATGTTTCATCAACCAAGTAGAAATATGGGATTTTGATAACACAACTTGACCCATTATTTATTGTTTTTAATTTACATCACAACTTCTCTTGTTTTGAGTTTGTAATCCATGTGGAGACAAATTTATTTTATTACTCGATAACAACACTGTCATACGGTGAACTGGACTTTTTGTGTTTTTTATCGCAATGTCGCGGTTAGCAAGAGTCGCCACCGACTTTTCTTTTATCCAATAAGGAAAGGTGGAAAAGAACAGGAAAGACCTTAATTTAGATTTTGGGTTCGGGAGGTACGTTATACAAAGGGAAGGTGTTAGCACCCTTTGTATCCATGGTCATCCATGGGCTCTTAATTGCTCGATCACTTATATTATTTTTGTCTGAAAAAAAAGTGTTTGTGAATTGTTTGGAAAATTGTTTTTGGAAAGCGAATTTAACTTTGTAATGATTCTTGTATGAATATATACAAAGTAGTTATCTCGTTTAGTTTTGGAAATTGTTTAGAAAAATATAACTCGGTAATGATTCTAGTATGAATATATACCAAGTGGTAATTTTCTAAAGATATTTTGAAAGGTGTGAGGTGTGAAAATTGTTCTTAGATTGTGAGCCAACAATTAAGAGTTATACCGACCCAAGGTCTTTATGAGCATTTTCTATCCTTATGAGGGTAAAACTGTCCTTATTATTGAGAAATAAGTAGTTTTATCCTTTGGATGTTTAAGGGTCATCGTAGGGTCATCGATAGGTCATTGAAGGCAACAGTTACGAGGATATCTTAGCATTCGAAGGGACTATCATCTTTTAACCGTAGGCAACATCGGAGGGTCATCGAGGGACAAAGTTGTATATTCGAAGGCAACATCCGAGGGACTATAATTTATTTTATGATGATTTAACCGAAGGGTCTTTGCTAAGGGTATCCCCACGTTCGCGGGACATGACCGTAATATCGTAATCGTAAGGCAACAAAGAGAGGTCCAAGATCACTTATTCAAAGGCAAAGTTTTACGATTAATTATATAATTAGGATGAAACTCCACATTAAAATTATTAAAAATAATATATTAAAAAATTAATACATTAGAAATTAATACATTAAAAATTAATTTAGGGTGAAACTCCACAAGGGTATCCCACAAATAAAGTGGAATACCTAGCCAATAACCTTTTCCTGGGATATGTGAACCTTTACGAAACTCAAAAAAAAAGAAACATGTCAGAACACCAAATCAGGGTGCAATCGAAGATTACACCGGAGAAATATCACAACAATAAATAGGATATGATGAATAATGCATGGCTATGATAAAACATAAAAAAAAAACAGAATAGAAAAGTCAGCTACTGTCTCGTTCGCCTCTGCCTCGCCTAGCGAAGGCCAGGCGAATACTCGCCCCAGGCTCGCCTAGCGAGGTGCTAGCGAGCGGCCACGGATTTTGAATTTGAAAACAGCCCCACGTTAGGAACTTTGAATTTTATGGCATTTTATCACAGGAATAACATGATCAAACATTCAGGGTATTCAGGCATATTTAAATTCCCATACGAAAGCAAATTATATATCAACATTTAATCATGATGCATTATATATGTAGATATGGCCAATTGAAAGTATAAACAATAGAGATACGCAAACCTGTTTGCCAATTCAAGGTTGAAGGGATTGACCACTTGTAGTATCGGAATAAGTTAGGCAGCGGGAATTGGACGGCGATGGCTTCGGTGCAGATGGGCTGCCTTCAGGGTTTCTTTACTCTGAATTCTCCGGGTAGGCAGGGTTCCTATGCCAAAACTTCTATTCGTTCTTCTCTGTTCTCCTCCTCTTTTTTTTTTCCCAGTGAATCTCTCAGTGTAACTCCAAGTGTCACTCCCCCTACTGAAACTTCAGTATTTATAGACTAATTTCGTGGGTAATGGGCTTGGAATGAGGGAGACCCAAGTCCAAAATAATTTGTTATATTTTATTTATTTATTTATTTTAATTATTTAATTAATTAATTAATTAATTAATTAATTAATTAATTAATTAATTAAAAAAAAAATTCTCTTTTTTTTTTTTTTTTTTTTTTTCGTTTTTTTTTTTCGTTTTTTTTTTTTTTTTTTTTTTTTTTTTTTTTTTTTTAGGAAAAGTGATGGGTAATTTTTGGGGTATGACAGCTGGCCCTGTTCAATATTCTTGAACCGAGAGAGTTAGGATGGCGTGTATGCCATTCGTGGTCTGGAGGTGGAAGATTATTGAACACTAGAATGCCCCAAAAATTTGCACTTGAGAATCGACAGTTGGTCTTGATGGAGATGGGCTTAAAGATGCCATCCGGGAGGTTTGATGACGAAAGCTTCAGATCGCGCCGTATATTAGGCCAATTTGAAGACATGGGTGCCACACTGGGTCGTGCGTTAGACCGTATAATGAGTCATCCATTAGGCTGCCGACTTCGCTGGGGAGTCGGAGTGTGTCATATGCTGTTGGGGATAAAGGATCAGAATGGACCATACGCTAGATCGTATCTGAGTTGCAGAATGAGCCGTACGTTAGGCTGAATCTGATGACGAAAAGGGTAGTCGTACGTTAGACTACACTTCAGAAATGTACCGTATGTTAGGTAGGATCTGATGATGAAAGGGGTAGTCGTACGTTAGACTACACTTCAGAAATGTACCGTATGTTAGGTAGCATCTGAGGGGATGGACATCCGAACGGGTCGTACGTTAGACCGTCGCAGAATGAGTCGTCTGTTAGGCCGCATCTGATGATGAAAGCGGTAGTCGTACGCCAGACTACACTTCAGAAATGTACCGTACGTTAGGTAGCATCTGAGGGTTGTAAGATCCAAACGGGTCGTACGTTAGACCGCGTTGGGGTTGTTGAAGTTCAGAATGGATCGTACGTTAGATCGTATCCGAGTTGTAGAATGAGCCGTCCGTTAGGCTGCATCTGAAAAAGAAAGTAGTCGTACGCTAGACTACACCCCTGAATGTACCGTACGCTAGGCAGCATCTGAGGATTTGAAGGTCCAAATGGGTCGTACGTTAGACCGCATTGGAGTTGCTGAAGAAGTCATATGTTGGGCTGAATCAGAATGAACCGTATGTTAGGCTGTATCTGATAACCTGTATATGTTGTACTTGCAATAAATGTCTGGGATGGACTTAAAGATGCCATCGTTAGGAGGATATCGAAGTGTTGTCAGAATGAATGTTCCCATGAACTGTATTTGAGATATGTATCTGAATCTTGAATGTGATTGATAAAGGTGTCTGTCTGAATGAACCTTTTATTTTGACTATATCAGGAGGATAAATAACCTGCAAAGAAAAGTTAGCTTCATGCTATGTCATGATGTATGAGATGTTTCGTGTTATGCTAAAATAAATGCGAATGTTGTATGCATGCGTATGCTGTGAAATGATGTAATGAATGAGTTATGCGTATGAGAAGTTCTGCTTGGGGACTCTACTGGGGAAAATAAATCCCCATCTACTGATTGGAGATATTTGTAACGATGACCCTTTCTCGGCAGGGGGTTCTTGATTCTGTCTGATGGTAGAAATATTCCACAGATCTTGGCGGAGGATGGATGAGATGATCAATCTGTCTGATGATGCCGACCTCTGTTGGGGAGTAACTGGCTGTGCCGGGGAATACTGCTAATTTCTTCTGAGGAATAACAGACTTGCTGGGGGAATAGAATTGGTAGCGGATTCATTGGAAGCATGGTTAGACCTTCTCCTCGATCCTGAAGTCGGGTAGTAATTGCTATTGCTATTCTACGCATATATTTTGGTAAACATTTATCATATTCAAATGCACATATTAATTCAAATTAAATCAATGGACATTTACGCAAACAAAACAGAAAAAGTAAAACAAAAGCATCTTTTTTGAAATGAATTGCATTGATTTTGAAAGGAGGCCTATGAACAGGCAATTTGTGTACAAGGAGACAGAAATCCTAGTAAGAGGAAATTGTCGAAAACAAAGAGAAAGCTATGTGGAAGAAGTCCTATTGATTTTAAGCCTACTACTGTCATTATGTCTTCGAGCATCTCATCCCTTGCTGTCGGATAGAAGTGATTGGCTTGGTCAGTCCCTCGAACTTGGATGAAAGTTGACTGAGAACGGGACATAGTCATACGCTTTAATCCCTAATTTTTGCCTGGACCGCCTTTTCAGGTTTTCAGTCCACCAGGATACCCTTTTTTGCCCAAGCCGCCTTTTCAGGTTTTCGACTTGCCGGGTGTACATTTTTTTTATATATCCCTAATTTTTGCCCGAACCCTTTTGGTTCGCCGGGATGCCCTTACTTTTGCCTAGATACGTCGATCTAGCGGGTCTCTTTTATGCGTAGTATTTTTTAACTATGTCCGCGTTCACGGGATGTGGGAAGTCTTCACCATCCATTGTAGCGAGTATCATGGCTCCACCTGAGAATACCTTCTTAACTACAAATGGCCCTTCGTATGTGGGAGTCCATTTGCCTCTGGGGTCAGTTTGTGGTAGGATGATGCGTTTGATTACCAAGTCGCCAATTTGATACACTTGTCTCTTGACCTTTTTGTTGAATGCCCTGGTCATGCGCTTCTGATATATCTACCCGTGACATACAGCCGCAAGTCTCTTCTCATCCATCAAATTTATCTGATCGAGTCGAGTCTGAATCCATTCGTCCTCGTCTAAGCCCGCCTCTTTCATGATCCTTAGAGAGGGAATCTGAACTTCCACTGGTAAAACGGCTTCCATTCCGTAGACTAAAGAGAAAGGAGTTGCCCCTGTCGAAGTTCGCACGGAAGTACGATAACCATGAAGAGCAAATGGTAACATCTCATGCCAGTCTTTGTATGTTACCGTCATCTTTTGTATAATCTTCTTAATATTCTTATTAGCCGCTTCTACAGCGCCGTTCATCTTTGGCCGGTACGGAGAAGAGTTATGGTGTTTTATTTTGAACTGCGTGCAGAGTTCAGTAATCATCTTGTTGTTCAAATTAGTGCCATTGTCAGTGATAATTCTCTCAGGGACGCCGTATCGGCAGATGAGGCTGTTCTTGATGAATCGTGCCACCACATTCTTAGTAACAGAAGCAAATGAGGCTGCCTCCACCCACTTTGTGAAGTAATCAATAGCAACAAGGATGAAACGATGTCCATTAGAGGCGGTAGGTTTAATCTCGCCAATCATATCAATGCCCCACATTGCAAAGGGCCACGGCGCGGTCAACACGTTTAATGGAGCAGGAGGCACATGTACTTTATCCGCATAGATCTGGCACTTATGACAAGTTCTGGAGTGATGGTGGCAATCAGTTTCCATGGTAGACCAATAATACCCTGACCTCAGAATCTTCTTGGCCATTGTATGTCCACTAGAATGAGTCCCAAAGATACCGTCGTGCATGTCTTCCATAATCTTCTCTGATTCCTTTCTATCCACACAGCGAAGCAAAGTCGAATCATGGTTACGTTTGTACAATATTCCATTACTCAAAAAGAATTTAGCGGAGAACTTCCTCAGAAATTTCCTGTCATTGATGGATGTCCCTTCCGGGTATTCCTGAGCTTCTAAATATCTTTTTATCTCGTGGAACCAAGGCTTCTCTTCTACTTCATCAGCGTTAAGTTCATAACAATATGCTGGTTCGTCTAGTCGTTCAATGGTAATCCGGGGAGCTTCATTGTCCCATCTGACTCTGAACATAGATGACATGGTAGCCAATGCGTCTGCCAACTGGTTCTCCTCTCGGGGAATATGTTCGAATGTGATCTCTTCAAAGTATGGGATTAATGTCAACACCTGCTCTCGATAGGGGATGAGGTTCGGATGTTTAGTGTCCCATTCTCCTTTGACCTGACTGATTACTAAGGCTGAGTCTCCATACACCCTCAAAAACTTGATTCTCAGGTCTATAGCAGCTCTGAGTCCCAAAATACATGCTTCATACTCAGCCATATTGTTGGTACACTCAAAACATAGTCTAGCGGTGAAAGGCGTATGGCCACCCTTGGGGGAAATGATCACGACGCCAATACCGTTGCCCAATGCGTTAGACGATCCATCAAAAACCATAGTCCATCGGGATCCCACTTCGGGTCCTTCATTCGGTCCAGGTTCTTCATAATCAGTAACAAGCATGACATCCTCATCTGGGAACTCAAAATTCATAGACTGATAATCATTCACGGCCTGATGAGCCAAATGATCAGCTAGCACGCTTCCTTTGATTGCTTTTTGGGTGGTATACTGGATATCATACTCTGTTAAAATCATCTGCCATCTTGCTATTCTTCCGGAGAGGGCGGGTTTCTCAAATATGTATTTGATAGGATCCATCTTAGAAATCAACAAAGTGGTGTGATTCAACATATACTGTCTTAGTCGGCGAGCAGCCCAGGCCAAAGCACAGCAAGTTTTCTCGAGCAGTGAGTATCTTGTTTCACAGTCGGTAAACTTTTTGCTAAGGTAGTATATGGCATACTCTTTTCGACCGGACTCGTCATGTTGTCCCAACACGCACCCCATTGAGTTTTCTAAAACGGTTAAATACATGATTAGAGGTCTTCCCTCAACTGGTGGCACCAGAATTGGAGGTTCTTGGAGGTACTTCTTGATTTTGTCGAAAGCTTCTTGACATTCATCATTCCATATCATCTCTTGATTTTTTCTCAGTAACTTGAAGATGGGTTTGCAAGTAGCGGTCAAATGGGAAATAAATCGGGCAATGTAATTCAAACGTCCCAAGAAACCTCTGACTTCTTTATCCGTACGGGGAACTGGCATCTCTTGAATAGCTCTCACCTTGGCTGGGTCGACCTCAATACCTTTACCACTGACAATAAAGCCCAAGAGTTTACCAGATCTTACTCCAAAGGTGCATTTGTTCGGGTTCAATCTCAACTTGTATTTCTTCAGCCTCTCAAACAGTTTGTATAAATGATCGAGATGTTCTTCTTCAGTATGAGACCTGGCTATCATATCGTCCACATATACTTCTATTTCATGATGGATCATGTCATGGAACAAAACCACCATAGCACGCTGGTACGTTGCTCCTGCGTTCTTTAAACCAAACGGCATTACTTTATAACAGAAGGTGCCCCATTGCGTCACAAACGTAGTCTTCTCCATGTCCTCAGGTGCCATTTTGATCTGGTTATAACCCGAGAATCCATCCATGAAGGAGAATACCTTGTGTTGAGCGGTGTTGTCTACCAGAACATCAATGTGTGGCAGTGGGAAATCATCCTTGGGACTCGCTCTATTCAAATCTCTGTAATCCACACACATTCGCACCTTACCATCCTTCTTTGGCACTGGTACCACATTAGCAACCCATTGAGGATAAGAAGTAACCGCCAGAAAACCAGCATCGAATTGTTTCATGACTTCGGCCTTGATTTTCTCGGACATTTCAGGACGCATGCGACGAACCTTTTGCTTAACAGGACGACAATCTTCCTTCGTCGGCAAACGATGCACTACTATATCGGTATCCAGCCCTGGCATGTCTTCGTAAGACCAAGCAAAAATCTCCACATAGTCATGTAGCATTTGAATCAATCTTCTTTTGACACTGATTTCCAAGCCTGCTCCTATTTTGACTTCTCTCTTGTCCACCTCGGTACCCAGATTTACAGTCTCAACTGACTCCTCATGCGACTGTATAGTCCTTTCTTCTTGTAGTAACATTCTGGCAAGTTCTTCAGGTACTTCACAATCTTCCTCACTTCCATCTTCGGCTCGGTAGATCGGATTTTCAAAGTCATAATGAACAGTAGTAGAACTATTATCAACAGGATCCAGAGTGGATAGGGATCTGCAATTCGTTACGTGCGTGTGTGTAAGAAAACATAGCTCGTTTGAAAGATAATAGGAAAGACAAAGAGCGCAATATTTGAATGCAAAACGTCCATTGATTTATTGAATATAAATATGCTTATGAAAATGACAAAACCCTTAACAAATTAGCTATTGTGCCTCGGGCATAGACACAATGCTTTAAGAAGTTTGATTGAAATTTGCAATTCTAGAATAAACAATAACAATTACTCCTGACTAAAGGAAATCGGGATAATGTCTTCAGTCTTCCAATTGTTGAGTCCGTCACCAATTGTTGGGAAAATCCAGCTATCCAAGTCGCAATCACTATCAGCATCTTCCATAGCATTAATCTGATTTTTGACTATCTTTCCAGAGTTAAACCCCAGGCCAGCTTTATCAGACTTGTACGGTACATTGATCAGTTGACCCCAACCAGCACGATCACCATTTTCAATCGCGGCTTGAGCATCTTTCAGAGAGATCATGACAGGGGGAGCACGAACAACCTTGGGCACAAGGGGAGTTGGCTTAAGGACAGGACTGGGTGGAGGAACCACTTCAAATGACTGAGAAGGAGTCTCAAAGAATTCACCATCCATCTCGACGTATTTGAAGGCTTGCACACTACTGACAATATACTCTTCTTCTCCACATACAGTGACAACCATGTCTGCTATTGGATACTTCAGCTTTTGATGAAGCGACGAAGCTACCGCACCTGCCCCATGGATCCAAGGGCGCTCCAACAAGCAGGAGTAGGCGGGACGAATGTCCATCACGTGAAAGGTAGTGTTGAAGACTTGAGGTCCTATCTTGATAGGGAGAACCACTTCACCATAGACAACACTCTTCGCACCATCGTAAGCACGCACCACAACATCACTAGGTTTCAGTTCAATGCCTTTGTAGTCAAATTTATCGAGTGCAGCTTTCGGGAGCACATTCAAGGAAGAGCCGTTGTCGATCAACACGTGAGCCAGGGTGATCCCGTCACACTCGATGGAGATATGCAGAGCTTTATTGTGATTCTTTCCTGCTGGCGTCAGGTCAGCATCGGAAAAGCCTAGGCCATTGTCAACAGTCAAATTAGCAACATAATGTTCGAATTGATCGACGGATGTTTCTTGAGGCACATGAGCGGTCTTCAAGAATTTCATCAATGCATTGGCATGGGATTCAGAGGATAATAACAAGGACAACATTGAGATTTTAGACGGAGTATGCCCCAATTGTTCCACTACATCAAAATCGCTCTTACGGATGATTTTCAGCATCTCTTCCATTTCCTGTTTGGCAACATCTTCAGAAGTAACTTCGACCGATGTCTCTGACTGAGGAGGATTGACTGGTCTTTTTCCTCGAATTTCGGGAGCGGGAGGTGAGATTTCTGGGGAGTAGATCCTTCCACTTCGAGTAACTTTACTAGTCCCCACAATATCATTAGGATTAGCAGAACTACCAACTTGCTTTATGCCATGGATGTAAACGTCGCCTCCATAGTTCCACGGAATAGCTTTGCTGGAGGAATATGGCACGGGGCCAGGTGCGGTAATAATCAGGGGAGCCACTTTGGGCTCAGCGGTAATCTTCACAGGCACTCTAGTAGCGGTAATCTTTACTGGAGCTTTGGACCTAGCAATCACAGATACCTCTTCAATAGAGTTGTCCACCTTAGGAACCCTTTCAAATAGAATTGTACGATCATCCATCAGCCGTTGAATGCCGTTCTTCAACTTCAAACAATCATTGGGTCGGAGTACACAGAGATCGCAATCTTCAGCACAACCTGGAAATAAACCAGCTTGCAATAAATTCTTCTTAACGATCAGGAGAGGAGATGCTAAATCAACAACGTCAGTAACGTGAGAATTGTCGTCCACAACATTAACATTCTGGTCATGATTAGGCATAGGTGCTGTGATGACATTGGGGGTCGCCGGAGGATCAAATTCAATTTCTCCAGCGTCGATCATATCCTGAATCTTGTTCTTCAACAACCAGCAATCATTCGTATCATGCCCGGGGCTATCGGAGTGATAGGCACACCTGGCGTTGGGATTATAACGAGGAGAAGTAGTGTTGGGATTTGCAGGAGGGCCTCTGAGGGTAATCAAATTGGCCTTTAACATACTCTGCAGTGCTTGGGTTAAAGTCATATTGATCTTGGTAAACTGTCTTCTCGACCTGTCTTGTCTGTGTTGGAAGTTCTGAGATGGCGGTGCGGCAATTGTAACCGCCCCAACAGTATGGTCACGATTCTTCTTGTTATGCTTCCTCTCACTGTACACAGCATTTGATTCATTCTTTTCCTGATAGGACTTTTTGGTGCTTGCAGAAGTAGCTGCCTGTATCTTTCCACTTCGAATGCCGCTTTCAACCCGTTCACCTGTCAAGATAAGTTCAGTGAAACCTGACGAGGAACTTCCCAGTAGATGGCTGTAGAATGGGCCAGTCAGTGTACCCATGAACATGTCCACTAACTCTCGATCAGTCATAGGGGGTTTGACTCTGCCAGCCAAATCTCTCCACTTTTGAGCATATTCTTTGAAACTTTCTTTAGAGCCCATAGTCATATTTTGTAGCTGTAGCCGAGTAGGCGCTAACTCAGAATTATACTGGTAGTGCTTGTAGAAAGCTGTTGCTAAATCAGTCCATGTGCGGATGTTAGAGCTCTCAAGCTGATAATACCACTCTAACTGTGTGCCAGACAGACTCTCTTGGAAGAAATGGATCCACAGTTTCTTATCAGTAGTGTGCGGCTGAATCTTTCTCACATAAGCCCTTAGATGCATCTGAGGACAAGAGGCACCATCATACTTAGTGAAAATGGCAACCTTGAATTTGCGGGGAATGACCACATTAGAGACCAGACCCAAGTTTTCGAAATCCAGACCGGGCACTTTCTGCCCCTCCATAGCTAGCATACGTTCTTCCAGCAACTTGTACTTATCATCCTTCGGAGAGTACTGTTCATGTTCATAATCTTCATCGTCGTCCTCAGAATTGACGAGATTAGGATTCTCATCTTCCGAATCATTCTCGGTCTCTTCTTCTGAATCCTTCGGAATTCTAATCTTGACTCCTGTAACCTGTCCCTTAAGCCTTCTCCCCGGGTTGATGTAACCCACAGGTTTCTGGTCCTTCTTCTTCTCCATCAAAAGAGCTTTCAGTTCTTCCTGCCCCTTAGATAAGCTCAGCATCATACGGTGAACTGGACTTTTTGTGTTTTTTATCGCAATGTCGCGGTTAGCAAGAGTCGCCACCGACTTTTCTTTTATCCAATAAGGAAAGGTGGAAAAGAACAGGAAAGACCTTAATTTAGATTTTGGGTTCGGGAGGTACGTTATACAAAGGGAAGGTGTTAGCACCCTTTGTATCCATGGTCATCCATGGGCTCTTAATTGCTCGATCACTTATATTATTTTTGTCTGAAAAAAAAGTGTTTGTGAATTGTTTGGAAAATTGTTTTTGGAAAGCAAATTTAACTTTGTAATGATTCTTGTATGAATATATACAAAGTAGTTATCTCGTTTAGTTTTGGAAATTGTTTAGAAAATATAACTCGGTAATGATTCTAGTATGAATATATACCAAGTGGTAATTTTCTAAAGATATTTTGAAAGGTGTGAAGTGTGAAAATTGTTTTTAGATTGTGAGCCAACAATTAAGAGTTATACCGACCCAAGGTCTTTATGAGCATTTCCTATCCTTATGAGGGTAAAACTGTCCTTATTATTGAGAAATAAGTAGTTTTATCCTTTGGATGTTTAAGGGTCATCGTAGGGTCATCGATAGGTCATTGAAGGCAACAGTTACGAGGATATCTTAGCATTCGAAGGGACTATCATCTTTTAACCGTAGGCAACATCGGAGGGTCATCGAGGGACAAAGTTGTATATTCGAAGGCAACATCCGAGGGACTATAATTTATTTTATGATGATTTAACCGAAGGGTCTTTGCTAAGGGTATCCCCACGTTCGCGGGACATGACCGTAATATCGTAATCGTAAGGCAACAAAGAGAGGTCCAAGATCACTTATTCAAAGGCAAAGTTTTACGATTAATTATATAATTAGGATGAAACTCCACATTAAAATTATTAAAAATAATATATAAAAAATTAATACATTAGAAATTAATACATTAAAAATTAATTTAGGGTGAAACTCCACAAGGGTATCCCACAAATAAAGTGGAATACCTAGCCAATAACCTTTTCCTGGGATATGTGAACCTTTACGAAACTCAAAAAAAAAGAAACATGTCAGAACACCAAATCAGGGTGCAATCGAAGATTACACCGGAGAAATATCACAACAATAAATAGGATAGGATGAATAATGCATGGCTATGATAAAACATAAAAAAAAACAGAATAGAAAAGTCAGCTATTGTCTCGTTCGCCTCTGCCTCGCCTAGCGAAGGCCAGGCGAATACTCGCCCCAGGCTCGCCTAGCGAGGTGCTAGCGAGCGGCCACGGATTTTGAATTTGAAAACAGCCCCACGTTAGGAACTTTGAATTTTATGGCATTTTATCACAGGAATAACATGATCAAACATTCAGGGTATTCAGGCATATTTAAATTCCCATACGAAAGCAAATTATATATCAACATTTAATCATGATGCATTATATATGTAGATATGGCCAATTGAAAGTATAAACAATAGAGATACGCAAACCTGTTTGCCAATTCAAGGTTGAAGGGATTGACCACTTGTAGTATCGGAATAAGTTAGGCAGCGGGAATTGGACGGCGATGGCTTCGGTGCAGATGGGCTGCCTTCAGGGTTTCTTTACTCTGAATTCTCCGGGTAGGCAGGGTTCCTATGCCAAAACTTCTATTCGTTCTTCTCTGTTCTCCTCCTCTTTTTTTTTTCCCAGTGAATCTCCCAGTGTAACTCCAAGTGTCACTCCCCCTACTGAAACTTCAGTATTTATAGACTAATTTCGTGGGTAATGGGCTTGGAATGAGGGAGACCCAAGTCCAAAATAATTTGTTATATTTTATTTATTTATTTATTTTAATTAATTAATTAATTAATTAATTAAAAAAAATTCTCTTTTTTTTTTTTTTTTTTTTTTTTTTTTTTTTTTTTTTTTTTTTTTTTTTTTTTTTTTTTTTTTTAGGAAAAATGATGGGTAATTTTTGGGGTATGACAAACACTATTAAACTTGCTAGTAAAATTGTCCATCAACTTTCAATAGTGATCGTCAATAATTCTAAGCAGCAAAGTCTAGCTACAAGAGGATCCTTCATTTGATGTTGAATCTTCCGAAGTTGTTCAACTGTTGAGTGCGTTCTTTCAAAGGAATGCGGGGAGTTTTATGATAGGAGTAGGATGAGGATAATCATTCTATAGTCTATATTCCCTCATATTTGAGTAGTTGAACTTGTTCTTTCATCATCTCTGCAGTTTTCTTCGTTTTCTATTTTTCCTGAAATTCATGAAAGCTCTTATCTATTGATTTAAGAATTAGATTAAACTTTCAATTCTTAATTCTGAGATACTCCATATGGTCCTATTTATAAGAGAAAGTTGATTTTTTAGATTCATTGAATAATCAATGTATCTGGTCCATTATACAGTTCAGATACATTGGTTATTCAATGAATCTAAAAAGTAAACTTTCTCTTATAAATAGGATCGTGGGTAGTATTTGTTAGTAACATAGTTTCCAGCAAACTTCCCAATACTTGTATATTTAAAAGAGAATCTAAGATTATTTTTTTCCTTATGTATTCATCTTCTCTTTTTTTATACTTGGAGAATGTCCATATATCGTTTCAAGAGTATCCCACATTTACTTGGCGGTTTTGCAAAAAGGAACATAGTGAAAAAAATTGTTATTTAAAAACTTAAATCTTTTGGTTTTGAAAAGTATTTCAAATTTTCTCTTTTCCTCTTTGGTCCAAATAAAATCAGGTTTATCTAATATTTCACCATTTACTTGATGAGTAGGGATAAACATACCTTTTATTTCCCTTAACTTATAGTTTAATGTTTTGAATAGAAAACCTAGCTTGCAAATATAAATAAAAAAATGCTGCTATTTTTCAAAAAGTGATGGTGTTTTACAAATCTCTTGTCGAAAGTCATATTCCTCCTAAGACGATCAACCCTTAAACAAGAGTTAGGCTCTGATGTCACTTGTTGGACTTGAGACTTCTTACACGAAGGGGGGAGGGGGGTGAATTATGTGTTTTTGGAAAAACGTGGTTTTAAAAAACTTTTGAGAGATAAAATCAGAGTTAAAATTTATTTTGAAAAACTTAGAGTGTGTTTGTTTCAAGGTTTTAAAAAATATTCCTGGGAATATTGTCATGGGAATGGAACATTCCCATGTTTGATTCAATCTTTTAAAAATTATTCCAAGGTATATTTTATTCCCGGGAACTTTATTTTCACATGATTCTTTTATTTTTATTCCAAGGTTTAAAGAGTGGGAATCCAACATTCCCATGGGAATAAAATTCAACTAACTACAACTCCCCACTACTACTCACATTTATTTATTTATTTTATTTTTTATAATTTTTAAATTAAATAAATATTATAAACATTCCTAGGAAATTTAGTTTTTACCAAACACTTGGATAGGAATATTATTCCAAGTAATAATAATGATGGGAATAAGATTCCAAAGAATGTTACTTCTAAACTTAAAACAAACACACCCTTAGCAGCCGAAAAATAAAATGTAGGAAATAAATTGCGAAAATAAAAAGAGTTAAGGGAAAAGAGAAACGCCAAGAATTATAAAGGTTCAGTCAAAACAAAAGGACCTACTCCTCTCTAAAATAATTGATCTTTAGAGTTTCCATTAAACATTGAGAGCTTTTAGTAGGAAAGACTCACAAACCCCCTTATATAAGGAAATGGTGATTGATCTTCAATCACAATATACAAGACGATAGATGTGTGTGTGTGTGTGTGTGTGTGTGTGTGTGTGTGTGTGTGTTTGCGTCTTTTCTTCTTAGTCATCTTGAGAGTGAAATGGTCAATCTTCCTCCCCCAAAAGGTGGATTGAAGCGGTTAGTCTTCTCTCTACAAACACGGACCTTAGAGAGGTTAGTCTTCAAGTTCCAAAACCTTTGAGCTCAATACCTTGATTTTAACCGGGCTAACAAAAACATGTGAGATTTTAATATCGAGATGATTTTGAACCCGTGAAGCTTTTAGATACCGGACTGACCAAGAACCTAGGATATTTTATCATAAGATAATCTCCAACCTAAATGACGACTGACATACTCAATCCCAAACAAAAGCTTTTTACGGGTTTAGCTGTTATCCAAGGTATACACAAAAGGTTCCTTTGGTGAATTTTAGAATTCTACCTATTCCAGAATTATAAAATGATCTCACTCACAACAGTAACTTTTCTCACAAAAACATTTAGGCTAAAAACATAGCAAGAGAAAGTTAAGGGAAATGTTTAGAGAGAGAGAGAGGGAGAGTGTGTGTGTGTGTGTATGAGAGAGAGAGAGAGAGAGAGAGAGAGAGAGATATGAAAGTGTCAAAACACAATTATGGATGCTTTGAAACATTAAATAGAACCTCTATTTATAGGCCTGAGGTTGGCTTAAAAATGAATTTGAAATAAATGTATTTTACCGTTATCTAATCGATTAGCATTTATTCCTAATCAATTAGAAGATAAAAATAATCATTTGTAAGTTCCATTAAAGGAAGGAAAATATATTTAGTCGTTGTACATCATTAAGGCATTGTCTGAATTGCTTAGGGCACAAGCTTGAACTAATTTATTTTATTAGACAAAGGACCTAATCGATCAGGCAAGCTAAAACTTTCCCTCTAGCTATTTTAACATCTCCCAAGTCATCTGGCACAACTTCAAGATATTTTTTAAGATTTTTTATTTTGATAAAACAATTTTAAAATGTTCTAGTGTGTGTGCACATTTAGCCATTTACTTTTACGATAAAGTCTTTTTTCTTTTACAAACGTTCGCTCATTACTAAAATAAGATATCACTAATGCTAAGTTAGGAGATCACCAAATATTGCTTCGAGTCTTTGTCAGATACTTCTCTTTATGTTGAAACATGCTTGAGTGACTTGAGATGAGGCTTTAGATTATTCTTTGTTTGCCATCATCGGATCGTCAAGTTTATCAAAATCTAAAGATATGTTTGAATATTTATCTGTATAATCGTTCATGATTGACTTATCGTAATACTTTAATTGTTATCATCAAAAGTTAATGTCCTTGTTAAAAGAATATCACTCACAAAATAAGGTTCCATATGTTGTAACATGTGTGCGGTGATTTGCTTGGATGACATAATAATGAGACACTTACTTTTTAAGGTGCTACAAGAATTGTTGGATCTCCTAATCTACAACTATTGATACATCGTTTCCATTAACAATTATTATCACTCCCCATTCAATTTTCACCATTTATAATTTTACACTATTCGTTTGAACTTTTAAAGTTTCCCTCCTTCATGCATCATGTTTATTCATTTGTCTCCAAATACAATTGATTCATGTCTTTTATGTTCACTTTTGTGTAGTTTTATAATAGAAGCAAAGCAATATGATCTTTATGAATTACCTAAATCTAAAGATTTTAGTTGTATACATTTGTTAGGTGAAGAGAAGACTACAACTGCATGAGTAGAAAGAGTTCCAGACACTTTGCAAGCACTATGGATTCCTTGTAATATGTTAGAGCTTTCTCGAATGCACAAATCAATATTGCAATCTATTGTTAAATCTCTCTTATGGATCATTTTTTTAGTTGGTGTCTTAAAGTACCTTGAATTCTATTTTCACCAAGTGACACTTTACGCATTTTAGATACTGACACTGCAACAAAATACACCTACCGGAACATACTATTACCTCGACTAATCAATCAGTCAGTACAATAGTTCTTATTTATGCGTCCATTTTTTTATTTTATTTTACTAAAAGACACTTCACTACGGTCCATACTCATAACTGTGGTGATATGTTAAGGCTTACATGCTTCGAATCTCAACACCACTAATTTTTTTTTGCTGATAAAATGATCGTGTCACTTATAATCTTATATTTATATTAAAATTATAAGACCTTTCACCATTGTCTAAAATAGAAACCGTTTTGAAATGTACCTACATTTCATCACGGTCCATTTTATCAATCGTGGTGAAAATTATAACATATATTTAAGCGAATGTTCTCTCGTTCAGGACAGAACAACTGTATCTCTCGTAAAACAAAACCCTAACAACTTTCTCATACATTATCCTAATCTTGATGAAAGGTTGCATACCATTTCTTCACAAAACTTCTACATTTCTTCTTCAACTCTTATGGATCAAGGAAAAGTGTTACACAAAACTCATTTTTTCCACTTTCTCTTCACATTCCAGGTATGTGAGACGTTTCCACATTTTATGTTATGAGTTGTGATATTTTTTATGTTTTGACGTTTCACCTTGTATGTTGTTAATGATTTTGTTTTTGTTTATAAAAGTTGTATGTTGTTGCTAAGTTATGTTATTGTCGATAAAAGTTGTACCTTGTTGTTAAGGCATGTTGTTGTTGTTGATAAAAGTTGTATGTTATTGATGATTTTGTTTTTGTTGATAAAAGTTACATGTTGTTGTTGTTAAGGTATGTCGTTGTTGATAAAAGTTATATTTTGTTGTTAGTCTATGTTATTGTTGATAAAAGTTGTATGTTGTTGTTAAGGTATGTTGTTGTTGATAAAAGTTGTACTTGGTTGTAAAGGTATGTTGTTGTTGATGATTTGTTTTTATTGATAAAAGTTGTATGTTGTTGTTAAGGTATGTTGTTATTGATAAAAAGTTGTATGTTATTAAGGTGTGTTGTTGTTGATAAAAGTTGTATGTTGTTAAGGTATGTTGTTCTTGATAAAATTTGTATCTTTTTGTTAAGTTATGTTGTTGTTGATAAAAGTTGTATATTATTGATAATTTTGTTTTTTTTATAAAAGGTGTACGTTGTTGTTAAAGTATGTTGTTATTCAATGTAAGTTATTATGAATGTTGTATTGTTAATGTTTGTTGAAGTCATGTGTTGTAAATGTTTGTGTTATCTTTGATGTTTTTGTTATTTTTATGATATATCTTGTACATTGTAACTTTCATTACGTTAAACCAACATGTCCTATAAGATGAGTTTGTTATGTTATATGTGGTTGAGTGTTTTATCAACCCGTCACTAATTAAATAACCTTTCTAATTGAATTATAAATTAATAACATAAAAAATTCAGTTATGTTAGAAAACAACTTACATTGACCAATTTTTTTACAAGTTTTCTTCCTTAAATTCGACGTATCTCCTTCTTTGAGAGTTAGAATTTGATTTAATGTGTGTAGTTTTTCAATCAACATTTCATTCTTTACTAGTTCAATGAACTAGTAGAAAATGAAGTGTTAGTTGAAAAGTTACAAGCATCGAATCTAATTCTAACCCTCAAAAAGTTATATATTGAGAATGAAATGAATAAAACTCGAGATACATTAATTATTGTAACTTGTTATTCTTTTATCTCTTTTTTTCTTGGTTTTTTCTCTATGTAAATTTTAATTTTTATTGTATCTTGTTATTCTAATATAATTTAATTTGTCAAATTATTAATTTTTAGATCAAATTAAAATATTAAATATTCAGTGAACAATAACAAGATATGAAAAATATATATTTGACAAAATTAATTTTACTCCGATTAAGTAATAATAACAAGGATATGAAAAGTATATATTTAATAATATTTATATTATAATAGAGCATAACATTTAACAAGCAATAATATTTATACCTTTTAATATTATAAATATTTTTCCTGTTTATATTTATAATATTTAACAAACAGATTAAATCTTGCAGTAGAGCATAACATCTTCTTCATCTCAACCATTAATATTCATCTAATGATATCCTGCATCTCACATCCTATTTATAGGCGACAGTTCTAACCATCATCACTATATAAGTGTGACTCTGTGTCACACTAAAGTATTATTCATTCATATACTTGCAAGTTCGACCTCTTTTATTTTTTTGTTTAATTAGTTGTAGGTCCCTTAACTTTATCTAGGTTTCACTTTAATCTCACATCTAATAAATGTTACATTTTAGTCTCTCAAATACTATTATGTTAATCAACTTTATCATTTTTATTAAATTTTATCCAAAGCATTAACTTGTACTTATATGACAATCGAGTTTTTAAAATTAGATAGTGTGACTCATCAAACTTCATTTAACCCAAAAAATAATTATTTAAAAAATGAATTATTTTCTTAATCTTCATATTTTCTCCCTCCATCTTCACTTCCATCTCTTTCCCAACCCAACAAACATTTAAACTCTAATTAACGATTCATTTTCTCTTCTTCCCCAATTTCTCCACCTCCCTTACCTCCATCATCTCTATCTTTATATTCATGATATTCTTTTTCACCAATAAACATCTCATTTTAACTTGTTAATTTTTTTTTCACTTATTCAGCTTTGGTGAAGAATGTTGGGGGAATTTTTCACTAGGGAACATTAAACATTATGAGACTTCTT
Organism: Lathyrus oleraceus; assembly: GCF_024323335.1. Taxonomy (NCBI): domain Eukaryota; kingdom Viridiplantae; phylum Streptophyta; class Magnoliopsida; order Fabales; family Fabaceae; genus Lathyrus; species Lathyrus oleraceus. The sequence continues at coordinate 7,492,338 of NC_066584.1, forward strand.
CTTTTTGGAGTAACACCTTTGTGAGAGACACACCACATATTCACCTAAAACATTAAGGTGGTAGGTGGATGGGCTCAAGTCTCCACATTTTTAACCAATGTGAGTCCATAATGCTCCCCCTCAAGTGGAAGCTCTTTCTTTCTTTCCACAAACTCTGGTACCGCACAAAACGTTTCTTATTCACTATCCTGGCACCGTTGACACTCTTCAACGGAACGTTTCTTATTTATTATCCTGGCGCCGTTGACTTTCGATACAAGTAAGCTGGACACTTTCTCGAACCAGACTCTGATACCATTTGTTGGGGGAGTTTTTCACTAGGGAGCATAGAACATTGTGAGACTTCTTCTTTTTGGAGCAACACCTTTGTGAGAGACACGCCACATATTCATCTAATACCTTAAGGTGATAGATTGGTGGATTCTCTCACTTATAAATGCTCAAGTCTCCACATTTCCAACAAATGTGGGACTATTATCCACACTACTCACACTTGATACATTTTCAACAAAGAACTTACAGTATTTTGTATTCCAACATAAATTTAGAATTCAATGAATTATTTTTGAACTCAGGTATGGATTTTAATTTTGGGAGGTTGAGTTTTTAGAGGGTGATGGTTTGTGCTTCCAAGACCGATTTTTTATTTTAGAATACTTTTGAGAAAGATTTATTAGAGAAAGAAAATGACTATTATTTTAATTATTTTTTTGACTAAGTTGAAACCTTACATTAAATCAATTAAGAGATATTTTGACTAATTCAGTGTTTACTTTTCTATCTTATACGTTAATACTCCTCTTTGCTCATTAGAAATAGATTTTTTTTTTAAAATAACCATTATTTTTAAACTAAATAGTAAAATAAATATATTTTTAAATTATTTATCAAACTAATCACTTTTAAAAAAAATTATACGATAAGAGCAGATGTTACTGTCTGTGGCGCATGCATGTTTTTTTGCACTAAGGCGTCACTGTCTATGACGCATGCATGCAAAAGGCTAATATTGCATGCATGCATCATTCCTCCTGACGCCAGTGTCTATTACTTTTATCAATATTGCATGCATGCGTCACTCCTCTTGGTGCATGCTTAATAACCTTTTGCATGCATGCGACACTCCTCCCAGCGCATGCTCAATAGCCTTTTGCATCCACGTGCCATTCTTCCTAGCACCTCCCCTCAATAAATAATTTAAAAATAATAGTAATAAAGCATGTGTCATTCCTCCTGGCGCATGCTCAATAGCCTTTTGCATGCATGTGTCACTCTTCCTGGTGCCTCCTCTTAATAAATAATAAAAAAAATAAAAAAAAATAAATCATGTAACATTGGCAGTGGAGTGGCGCCTGCTCTTATTGCGTCATGTGCATGCATGCGCCACTAGGGTTGGTGCCTTATTGCATTATGTGCATGTATGCGTCACTAGGGTTGGTGCTTTAGTGCAAAAAAACATGTATGTGCCACTATTTGTGGCACATGCTGTTGTCATGTATTTTTTTTGTTTTAAAAAATAGTTAATTTGATAAATAGTCTAAAAATATGATTATTTTGATATTTAATTTAAAAATAGTGGTTATTTTATAAAAAAAAACCAAAAATATCACCATAGTATTTGTTTTAAAAGATGGAAAAGAATTATGGATAAAAAGAAAAGAAAAATATTGTCTCAAAAAGAGATTGAAAAAATTGACAATAAGTCAATGATTTTATCAAAACATGACGATATCATCCATCACTTGACAACCTGTAAGATATCCACTCTTTTTACTTTTCACGTTTTATGTTCGTAATACTTTTCTAATAATAGTGACATGTATGGTATATATTTTATTTCAATTACAAATAAATAAAATATTAAATTATATAATATATTTAAATTTAAAAATTCTAGAAATTATTCTAATTAATAGTTTTTTTAATCATAATCTTATATTAATCCTTATTTTATGCCTAAAATACTATTTTATCATATAGATATAACAGTATCTGATTCACAAATTCAAACCGTTTTAATACTCTTTATATTTTTGTATTTAAAATTGATGAGAGAGTCAAAATTATTTGAAATTTTAAATATATATGTCATTAATTTTTATTAATTTTCAATGTAAAAATATAATAAGGAGATAAAAAATGTGAAATAAAAATAAATAGGCTGAAATATTTTATTGAAGGAGAAAAAGACAGTGTCGGTGGAGAGAGAAAAGCAAATGGAAAGGAACAAAATGTCAAATTTGTAGGAAAAACAGATAAAAGAATGAAAATGTGAAATTCATAAAAGAAGAAAGACGCGTTTAAGTAGTGGAAATAGTGAAATAGAATAGCATGTGTGTGGGTAACATGTTTTTGTAGTACACAATATGGACACACTTTAGTTGTTGAGTCCCACTTCTTAGCTTCTTCCTCACTACCTTCATAATCATCTCAGCTTAATAATAAAACTTCAATTAAATATTTCTCTTCACTATTAAAATTGAAAATTATAATTATAAATACTCATATCTTCGTGAGAATTCTCAAATCTAAAATCTAAAATAAAATATAGTTCGTAGTAGCAATAACGCATACACTAAATTAAGTTTTATTAGAAATAATAGTAAGTTAAGTACATAGGGTGTACAATTAGTTATACGGAGTCTTTCATAGGACTTTTTCAATAGCTATGTATATATGTCTTACTGTCTACCATTATTTCACATATCTTTGTCCTTTGCATCTTCCCTACCCATTAATAATAATGGGCTACGCTATAAAGTATTGGATATTACATGACACTTTTGTTTTTATTCTATTTTAGACGTTGATATATAATTATATTTTAAAGGATTTTGGTAGATATATAGGTGTCATTCTGATCATAAAGATGTTGCACAATATACCACATAGTAGGAGTTTTGTGAGCTTATCCATACATAGCATTTTTTAAAAATAATTAAAAAATGAATAAATAAATAAATATTCAACGTAATCAATTCAATTAGAAAATTAATCAGAAATAGTATATTAAAAAAAGAGATGAATAAGAGAAAGGAATAAGAAAAAGTAATTGCATTTTTTTTCTCAAATCTAATTAACATTGCAATATGGACCGGATTTATAGTGTGTATCAATAACAATAATTAATTCATAGAAATTAAGGAATATAGAAAGATTAAGCAATTGACTCATAGGAGTTAAGGAATATAAAAATATTAGGAAATTGGACATAGGAGTTAAGGAATATGAAAAGACTAGAAAATTGGACATCCATGTCTATAGTAATATTATTCATCACTTCTCTTTGATGTCTATTGAGAATATGTCTCATTAAAATCTTACTAGAAAAAACTGAGTGAAAAAAAATCTAGTGAATAAAAAAGAGTACAATATCCTGTTAAGATGAATTCATTTTCCCCATCAGTTGAACGATTATTTCTTCGACGATGAAGACTAGTCTTTTGCACTAGTTGGTTAAAAGTTCTACTAGGGAGTGACTTTGTAAAAAAATCTGCAAGATTATCACATTAACAAATTTGTCGGATGCTTACATCACCACTCTTTTGAAGATGATGAGTGAAAAAAAGCTTTGAAGAAATGTGTTTTGTTCAATCTCCTTTAAGGTAACATCTTTCAATCGAGCAATACATTTGGTATTATCTTCATATATGAATGTTGTATTCATTTTTCCATAAGGCAAATGAAAAGTCTCTTGTACGTGTTGTATTAGGGATATCAACCAAACACATTCTCGACTTGTCTCATGTAGTGTTAAAAGTTCTGAATGATTAGATGAAGTTGTTGTTGTGGTTTGTTTCATAGATCTCCAAGAAATAGCTATTTCGTCACATGTAAAGAAATAATTTGTCTGTGATATGCCATTATGAGGATCTGACAAGTAACACCCATCTGCATAACCTGTTAATTCGAATTTGCATACTTTGGAATAAAACAAACTCGTGTTCACGGTACCCTTAAGATGACAAAGTATATGTCTAACTCAGTTTCAATGTCTTCGTTTAGGTGAAAAACTATATTTTACTAATAGATTGACATCAAATGATATGTGTATAATTAGTAAGGTACATCAGTGCTCCAATAGCACTAAGATATGGTACTTCAGAACCAAGTAATTTTTCACCCTTTTCTAAAGGTCTAAAGGGATCCTTCCCCACATCAAATAATCTAACAACCATTGGAGTAGACAACAAATGACAATAACCTCCTTGATGTACAAATATTTCACTGTCCAAATGCTTAATTTGTAAACTTAGACATAATTTTGTCTTTCTTTGATCTTTCATCTCAAACTCTTTCTTTAAGAAATTTATAGCTTTTGGAAGTTCTTCAGATGTTCCAATAATATTTATGGCGTCCATTACAAGTGAATATGACTCATAAAAATAAATTATAGGTTTTTGCAAAAATTCTTGAGCTACAAGTTGAGCTTTATATCTCACAATTTTAGTATTTTTATTTCGTTTTTTCACGAAGATCTATTTGTATCCAACTGGCTTCATACCTTTAGGTGTTCGGACTACAAGCCTAAAAACTTGTCTATTGTAAAGTGAGTTTAATTATGCTTCAATTGCATCTTTCCATTTTGGTCAATCCTCAATTTGTCTATAATTTTTAATAGACGTTGGTTCATGGTCCTCTTTTTAATTTATCCCGTTTAGAGATATATTGTATGCAAAAATATCATCAATGTCGACTTCTTGTCAGTTCCATTGTACTCCATTATGAACATATTTTATCAAGATCTCTTTATTTTCATGAATTTCAGGTACGTGATGAGCCTATTCTGGAGTTGAAATCTTTATTATGTCTGAAGATTCTTTTAAGATTTCTATATCCTCACTCGGACCATCTTTATTTCTACCTTCCTTTCTTGTTCGAAGATTTTTATCTTTGAAATTGATTGGTCTACCACGCTTCAATCATGGTTGAGACTCGTTAGATTGTCCAACAGGGACATCCATTTTTATTGGAGCATTAATTATTGGTATATATGATTTAGTCACACTTTTTAGATCAGTGAATGCATTTGGTAATTGATTTGTTAAGATTTTCCAGTGAATTATCTTTTGAACTTCTAATTCATATTGTTTTGTTTGAGGATCAAGATGGGACAATGATAATTCATTCCAACTGATATCTTTTTCCAGCTTCTTATTCTTTCCCCCTAATGCTGAAAAATTTGATTCATCAAAATGACAATCAACAAATCGAGCGGCTAATAAATCTCATGTTGTTGGTTCAAGGTACTTGATAATAGATGGAGAGTCATATCCAACATATATTACCATCCACTTTTGAGGACCCGTCTTAGTGCAATGTGGTAGAGAAATTGGAACATAAACTGCACATCCAAATATTCTTAGATGATAAATATTAGGTTCTCTACCAAAAACTAATTGTAAAGGGGAAGAAGTGTGATAATTCGTTGGCCTGATGCAAATCAACGTTGCTGCATGCAAATTTGCATGTCCCAAGTAGAAATTGGGAGTTTGAATCTCATTATAAATGGTCTTGCAATTAATTTAATAGGTTTAATAAATGATTCTACAAGTTTATTTTGTGTATGAATATGTGCTACTGAATATTCAATGTCAATTCCAATAGACATGTAATACTCATTAAATGATTGAGATGAAAATTATGTAAAATTATCAAGATGTATTTTCTTGGCACGATAATCGTGGAAATAAGCTCTTATTTGAATTACTTGGGCTAGCAATCTCGCAAATACCTGGTTACGAGTTGACAATAAACATGTGAGCATCTAGTTTATGTATCAATTAAACCCATAAAATATATAAATGGTCCACATGATGGGTGTATTGACCCATAAATATCATTATCTATACGCTCTAAAAAATTCATAAATTCATTTTTAATTTTTGTTGGTGATGGCCGATTTATCAACTTCTCTTGCGAGCAAGAGTTGCATGAGAACTTATTTTATTGAATAGTTTACAGGCTCAAATTGATGACCACACGAATTTTCAATTATTTTTCGCATTATATAACCGGGATCAAGATCGATCCTGACTTTTTAAAGGCCCTTAGCAAATAATAAAAATTCAGCCCTAATAAAATACCGAGCAACTAACCTTGAATTTTTATTTTCTTTTTTTGGATTTTATTTTTCCTTTTATTTCAATGAGAGAGGATAAGGTCATTATGTAAGACTCAAGGAAAAGGGCGAGGTTGTGGTTGTCATTGGATGTGGCGGCGGCGCGGTGCAGCGGCGATGCAATGGCTGGCGTGTGGGAAGCAGAGGTTCGACGGTGAAGAACTAAAAGGGAGATAGATACGTGAAAATGTATTGAGGAAGGATATGTGAATTTTATATTGGCATCGATGTAATAAAATCAAATCAATGTATTGAGTTAGAGAGTGTTACACAAAAACAGAAGATTCACTTCCACAAATAATAATGAATTATATTTAATCATAAAAATTTAATAATAAATGATATGGTCCTATGAGGAATTTTAAATATTTAATTATAAATAGTTTTAAAATTTATACAAAAATTGAAATAAAATTGAAAATTTATAATAAATAACCATTAAGAACAAAACTTGACTTTATGGCCCATTATCAATTTTAAAATATTATATCAAAAAATTATTTGTAATTATAGATATAAAATAAAATTAATGCTCGATTTTATAAAATTATAAAATAAAAATGTAATCAATCAAGAACAAAACTTGATTTGAGAGTCCATTATAAATCTTGAGGGCTCATTATGAATTTTAAAAAATTATATAAAAGATTCATTTGTAATTGAAGATACGAAATGAAGGAAAAAGCTAAAGTGATCGAAATAAAATTCGTCACAATTACAAGAATGACTTTACGAATTAAGTTTCTCCCTTGGTTTGATGTGTTTGTCAAATTTCTTTAATCTTTGTCACTCTAATAATTTATCCAAACACTAAGGGCCTGTTTGAATCACTTCTTAAAAACTGTTTTTTAATTTTTAAAAAATAAAAACTAAAAAACTTGTTTGATCAACTATTTTTAAAATAGTAGTTTTAAAAATTAGTTTTGTTTTTTAGTTTTAAAAACTGAAAAAGTAAAATTGATAAATATAGTTTCAGTTTTCATTTTCAATTTTTACTTAAAGAAAATTCAAAAAGTAAAAACTTACGGAAAACTGTAAATTTTTATTAGTGATATTTTGGTAATTTTTTGATTTTTTTATTTATGACTTCAAAAGGATATTAATATTGTATGAGATTTTAAGAAGAAAAAATCCATAATAATAGCATAAAACCATTACCAATAAATATTAATGGTTGATCATTTTAATTTTATTCATGCATTCAAGTTCTAATTTTTTTCTTTAAATAACTTAATTCTTCCGATTTTTTATATTTTCATTAACGAAATAATATATATATATATATTAATTTTAAAATATTTTATATATACATTCAACTAAATTACATCAAATAAATATACTAAAAATTAGTCTAATAATATATCACTAGCATGTATTTTGATTCGATTAAAAAGTTTTAGATAATAACAACATAAAATTATATATAGTAAATTTATTTAAGATTATTTTTAAAAAAGTACGCCTCAAAAACCTAACTAAAAATATATAACTGATAAAAGTATTTTACCAGAGAAAAATATGTATCATAAAAATAATTATTTAAAACTTTCAAAAACAAATATTTAAAATTAATAAATTTATAGTTATGATATTTATTGAGTTTTAAAATATATGGAATTTTTCTGTTTGAGACAACAAAAATATAAGAATATATTCTTTTTATCAATAAAAATTAGATTTAAATGCATTTTTGCTCTTCTTACTTTCAAAAAAATAAAATTTTGATCCCTCAGTTTTAAATTTTGTATTTTGGTCCCCGACTTTGAATTTTTTTTAGTGTTTTGATGTGGAAGTGTTTAAGTGGATAAATTTTAGATGTCATATCAGCAAAATTACTCTTAAAGTATGACGTGAATATTAAACTTATCAATCTAAGTACGATCACATTGACAAAATTGTGTCTCAAATGGAGTATGAGACTCAAACTCAAAAGCACAATAAAATTAAGACACCAAAAATATAATTTTTAAAATAGAGGAATTAAAACTTTTTATTTGAAAATAGAATGACCAATATTACATTTAAACATTATTTTTGTTAAATTAGTATTCAATATATTAACATTTTAGTGAAAGACGATGGTAGTTCTTAGTGATATCCATTAGAGTAAGAAGTAGACACTCTCAGAGTATATTGATAGATTCATCAAGGTAGTCGTATAAGTAGAATGACTCAACGATAAACTAGAGTGTTGGATCTTCGAGAAGAGACTGAAGCTGAATTTCTTGTTCAGAAAGAAGTTTGGGGTGAAGGAACCGACAAATATGAGTGAGCTCCTCACTCAAGTCAAACCCTATATCAACTATGAAGAGAAGTTCTTAGCTTAAGATGTTGGAAGCAGTCACACATATGAAGAGATAATCAAAGTTTTTGGAAGCATCACTATAGGAAGACATGAAGACAATAGGCGCCACGTGGACGGAAGTAGAGAAGGGCATTGAGGACCCCGATCCAGATTTTCAAAGTATACTCAGTTGAACATTTTCAGAGAAAACATTCTACAAGAGTGTGCTAAGGCTTAGTTAAAGAACGTCAGAGGTAAGATATCCCAATAACGTAAAGTAGTTAGCACAAATCGATAAATTAAAATTTAATTATTAATTATAATAAAAATATTTTCAATATATATATTTGTTAATAAAAATGTTCTTAAAAAATAGACTACCAAAGAGATTTTTTATTTTCTTATCTCTAAAATTATTTTTGAAAATTTGCTTACCAAATGAATTTTTTATTTTCTCATTTCTAAAATAGTTTTGAAAAGTTAAATTATGAAACAAATTTTTTATTTATTCTCTTCTTAAAAAGACTTTTCTAAAATAATTTTTAAAAAGTAAAAAGTAAAACTCATTCAAACGAGCCCTAAATATATGAAGCATACATGGTTAGGATGATATATCTTTCATTCTTTTCTAGGATCATCTCAAAAAAATCAGAATCTATGTTTGAATTTTTTTTAAAAATTGGTTTCTAATATAAAGAAAATAAATTTAAAATATTTTTTATATTTAAATTATAAACAACATTAAAATAAAAAAATAGATATAAGTATTTCGATATAGCCTCAAAATTTTAAAACATAACAGTAAGAGTTTCAAGATTTTATTAAAATTGATATATAAGCATAAGGAAAGTTAAACTAGTTAAACAAATTATAAAATCTTATAAATACTACATCAAATTAGATTAACTCTGATTAAGTTGTTTAAAAAAATTTAATTTTAATAATTTAATTTGTTATTTATTTAATTATGTTGTCTTAATAAAAAATAATATTAAATTTCTTAAGTTTTAATTTATTATTATGAAATAAAATATAAAGTAATAGAACTAGACATAAATAATAATGTATTATATTTTATCATATAAATTTAATAATAAATGAATCTATTATATGATGATTTTTCTTAAATATAAATTAAATATAATTTACATATATTATTGAATGTTTATTTTTAAAAAATTGAAAAGGTCTATAGAATGCATATTAGTCCAAGTAGCCTTTTTAGTAAAATAAAAATTTGAAATTGTAAAAACTACTATAACTTGAACCCACAATCATAATATTCAAAAATCACGCATGTTACCGCTACAAAGTATTATATTTATAGCAAATAATGGATTTATTATTTATTATTTATTATAACTTTTTAACTCTTTTTTTGATTTGAGGCCCTCAATTTTTTGAGGCTCTGGGTCATGAGTTTGGTTGCCCTGGCTCAAGACCGTCCCAAGTGCTGGGATTCAGACTCTTTCACTCTAGGTACATTTTATTACGATTGTTAATTATGACTGTAGTGAAATTTCTTTTAGTACAATCCAAAAAGAGTTATTACCGCGATTAACAGAAAGGTTGTTGTAATATGGTGTTACGAAAAATGTATCTTATAGTAGTGATTTCTTTCATGTCTCTCAATGCAAAACAACGAAAGAAATATGTGATACATTAGAAGTCACTCATGAAGGAACCGTAGAGGTAAAAGATCTAAACTAAACACTTTATCACAAGAATATGAAAATTTTAGAATGCATCCCCATGAAAATATTCTTGATTTAAAAAAAAGATTTAGTCACTTAGCAAATCATTTGATGGCTCTAGGTAAAACTTTTACAAATAATGAATTAAATCTAAAAGTGCTTAAATCTTTGACAAAATCTTGGAAACCAAAGGTAACAGCTATTTCGGAAAAGAAAAGTCTTTCAAATTTGTCTTCTGCAACGTTGTTCGATAAACTTCAAGGACATAAGATAGAACTTGAAAAACTAGAAAGGTGTGAAGATGAAAGAAAGAATTCAAAAAGTATTACCTTAAAGACTAGAGTTAAAAAATCATGATAGCAATGAAGATGATGAGTCCACTAGTGATGAAGATGACTCTCTAGTCAAGAAGTTTGAAAATTTCTTAAGAAAAGAAAGGAAAAACGAGATCATTTAGAAATAATCACTGATAAGAAAGGTTACATGATTTTAATGTGGAAAAATAGGACATGTCAAGAGTGAATGTCCTAGACTTGAAAAGAAGAATGAATTCAAGAGCAAGAAAGACAAAAGGAAAAAGAAAACATATGTAACATGAGATAATAATGAAATAAGTTCATCTTCAAATGAAAATCATGTAAACAAGGAATTGATGGCATCACATCATTCAAGTGATGAAGAACATGAGGTTAGTGAGAATGCTTATGATGTTGGTATTGTTATTGATCCTAAAAATTATCTAGAATCTATTACCTGTTCTTAATCTAGCATGTGGACAAAGAGATGCAATGCATGATGAAATGAAATCCATGGTAAGTAATGATGTTTGGGAACTAGTGGAGTTACCAATAAACTGTAAGGCAATTGTCTGCAAGTGGATATTCAAAACAAAGAAGGACTCAAAAGGCAAAATTGAGAGGTTTAAGGCAAAACTTATGGCTAAGGGCTTCACACAAAATGAGGGGATTGATTTTAATGAAACTTTTTCTCCTGTTTCCACTAAAGACTCTTTTAGAATCGTTATGGCCCTCGTAGCACATTTTGACTTGGAATTACATCATATGGATGTTAAGACTGCTTCTTATAATGATGGCCTTAATGAGGAGGTGTACATGCAGCAACTTAAGGGTTTTGTGACAAGTGGTAATGAACATTTGGTTTGTAAATTGAGAATATCTATTTATGGTTTAAAATAGGCTTCCAGACAATGATACTTGAAATTTGATGAGGTGGTGACTCATTGGGTCTTGAAGAAAATAAAGTTGATCAATGCATATATCTTAAGATCAGTGAGAGCAAATTCATCTTTCTTGTGATGTATGTTGATGATATTTTTCTTTTCTAGTGATCTTGGTCTACTTCATGAGGCCAAACTTATGTTAACCAAGTTCTTTAATATGAAAGATCTTGGTGAAGCATCATATGTTCTAGGAATTGAAAGACACAGAGATAAATCACGTGGTGTACTTGGTTTGTCCCAAAGGGCTTATATCGATAGAGTCTTAGAGAGGTTCAATATGAAGAACTGTAAGCCAGAGGATGTTCCAGTTACTAAAGGAGACATATTCAGTAGAGATCAATGTCCTAAAAATGAGATTGAGCGGACAAAAATGAAGGGAAAACCCTTTGACAGTGCATTGGGCAGTTTGATGTATGCTCAAGTATGCATTAGGCCTGACATTGCTTTCATAGTTGGTGTCTTGGGACGATACCAGTCTAATCATGTGAATGATCATTGGGTTGCTGCTAAGAAAGTGATGAGATATTTGCAGAGAACTAAAGAGTATATGTTTGTTTTTAGGAGAGTTGACAATTTGGAAATAGTTGGGTATACTGACTCTGATCTTGTGGGTGTGTTGATGATAGGAAATCTACTTCTGATTACATTTTTATGTTGGTTGGAGGTGCGATATCCTGGAATAGTAAAAAAGCAAACTCGGGTTGCCTCTTCTACTATGCAGGCAGAGTTTATTGCTTGTTATGCTATTGTCACTCATGTTGTTTGGTTGATAAATTTAGTAACTGTACTTCATATTGTTGATTCCATTGCTAGGCCACTAAAACTTTACGCTGATAACAATGCAGTTGTATTCTACTCTATGAATAATAAAACTTTTAGCAGTTCTAAGTATTTGGAAATTGAAGTATTTAACAGTTAAAGATCTTGTAAAGAAAAAAGATATTATTATTGAGTATATTGGTACTGATTTTATGTTCGTTGATCCCTTAATCAATGGACTTAGACCCATTGTGTTTAAAAACCATGTTGACAACACAGGCATTGTGAGTTCTTTCGATGTACTTGGTTAGTGTGAGTTTATTCTTTATGTCATTTTCTTATCACGTTGTATTTTATTTGAACACTTTAAGTATTGGGTTGTCAAGTATTTTCTGTTTTGAACAATTGATAATGTAATGGTTATTATTATTATTATTATTATTATTATTTATCAGTGTTTATTTATATGTCAATTGGGACTCAGTGTCATTAGGACCATAGTGCCTGTGGTCGACACTAGTTTGGAGTTCGAGGCATGATTATAATTTTGAGCTCGACATCTTATGGGCTATTACACCGGTGGTCGATGTCATATTGAAGTTCCTGTATGATTTTGAGCTCGGTGTTGTCAAGACCACTATGTCGGGGGTCGACGCTATATTGGAACCGGGGCATTATCTTTTGTAAAATCATGCAATTTCTTTGGCTTTAAGGAATTTGAGAGAAAGTATCAAGGTCTGAAAAAGAAAATAACATTTTGTCTATTGGATCACATTGACATGTTACTCTCTTGCCTTATTCCACATTGATGACTAGTTGACGAAGTCCATAGTATTTATAACCATGGAAGGTTATATGTCAATGAAAAATATAATAATCGTTATGATTTGATATTGTTTGACTTTTGTTAGCCGGAGTCATATTCAGATAGTACACATCGAATCATGCATTTTCTTAAAATGCAGTCACGTTTTAAGAAATTAGTCATTGATCCAAGATTCGCTTTCAGATACATGTTTTTTAAAAATTAAAATCAATAATTGATTTTGCCCAAATGGGAGAATGTTAGATTTATATGATATTTTATGGGTTGCAATCAATTATTATTTTGCTTTGTGAAAACAGGTTAATCACGATTCTTATGGGGTGCATAAATATGCTTCTTTATTGGTTAAGTGGTCCTTTTAATTAAAGTTTGAGTATCTGAAACCTGATTGGTGTGAGAAAAAATGTGGGCTTTAACCCTTGCCCCATAATGGGTAGGGATTAGGGTTATATATTATGTGGCTAAGTTTCCATTGAGAGTTATGAACGGGAGGGAGGGAGTGTGTGATATAGAGGAAGACCCAGTCACTTATCCTTTCAAAATTCTGAGTCAATGTGACAAGAACGACAATCCTTATTCTCAAATCATTTCTTCAACAAGTAAGTAATGATGTTCAAACATATAATTAATCGGTGAATTTTTCCGCTTATAAATATATTCAAAAATATGTTCAAATTGTACTATAAACTAATTCAAAAATACACTTTTGTATGAAGTTTTGGAGTGCAAAACTTAATTGAGAATGGAAGGATGTTTTTTAAGGGTTTTTAGAGAAAATAGGTGTTTGATCATGAGGAAGAAGAACATGCAAGATATTGTCGTATTAAAAATCCTGTTTGACAAATTTGAAAATGTACTTTCAAAATCGTGACTGACATGCAAATGTGACATGTTTTTAAATTCCCGTTTCACAAATCCGGAAGTATACTTTTGGATTTGTCACTGAATTATTAAATTAAAAAATTCTTCATTGGTTGGATTCAGAGATATATTTTCGGATTAAGTTTTGGAGAAAAATAAAGTGAGTCTTATCTTAGACATATTTTGATGTGAAAATAGTACGTCTAAAAATGTATTTCTGAATTTTTAAAAGTATTTTTGAATTTATGTAGGGTGCTTCTCCCTCATATAGGGTGGGAGAAACAATTCCCATTTTGGGGATGGTGTAGACCATGGAAAAGCACTTCCCATTTTAGGGATGGTGTAGACCATGCAAACATTTTATGGAGAAACAAACGGGTTCTGTTATTCACACCCGTTATATTTGTTAATACACGTCTTATAGATTATTTTTTTAAAAAAAGTGGCCTTAAATGAAAATTTACTCCTCGAAAAAGCAATTTTACACCGCAAGTAACTTAGGGGATCAATATCTCGAGTGAAATTCAATTTAAATGTTAACACCTCTCAACAAATATTTTATATGCATGTCAGAAATTGACCAAAAATAATTGAGACTTAAATATTTACCACTTATTTCATACCATGTTACTTCAAAACTATTAGCTTGGGTTGTCGATAACACACATGATTTATACATATGTTAAATTTAATATTAGCTTGGGTTGTCGATAACACACATGATTTATACATATGTTAAATTTAATATTAGCTTGGGTTGTCGGCTAAATTGTTGTAAATGCAAGTTTTAAGAATATTATTATAAGCAAAATTTAATTTTATATTTATTGAATATAGAGAGAGATTAATTACTATACATTATTAGTGTAAAAAATTTTACACCGTCGATTCATCGTCATCATCCGTTTGTATTACTTTATAGATTTACTTTTTTATATATATATATATATATATATATATATATATATATATATATATATATAAAATAGTGACCAGATAATATACATGTTTATTTTTGGATCAAATCAGGTTTTAAAAATTATAAATATTGTGTTCAAAATTTATAAGATCAAAATTTACTAACAACTCAAACTTAAGAAATTTAATTGGGTATAATTCAATTATCTGTTGGTAGAGTGAGAACTGCACCACTTATAAACACATGTTTAAGTCATATATTATTCAATGTGGGATTCTTAACACACACTCTCATGCCTAGGACTTAACAATTGAAGCGTGAAAATAAATTGTGGGTAGCCCGATAGCGGAAATCATAGTAGGTGATGCATTGGATCTTAAAAGAGGTTCTTAATACGATGTTAAAAAATGTGGTTGGACCTAACTCAACCCTACAAAATCGGTTGGTAGAGTGAGGACTGCCTCCACTTATAAAATTCGATGTGGGACTCTTGACACACCCCTCACGCTCATGACTAGACAACTGGAGCGTAGAAATGAATGGTGGGTGATCCGATAGCAGAAATCATAATAAGTGGCCCATCGAATCTTAAATGAGGCTCTTGATACCATATTAAGAAATATGATTGGGTATAACTCAACCCTACAAAACCGGTCAAAATCGGTTGAACATGAGTTTATAAGTGGGGACAGTCCTCACTCTATCAACCGATTTTGTAGGGTTGAGTTAGGCTCAACCACATTTCTTAATATGGTATAAGAGTCATATATTATCTAATATGAGACTCTTAACACTAACAATAACAGACTAACAAACTTTTAAGTTATAATTTTGATTGGGTCTAATAACGTATACTTCAATGCTATTGACTTATTTGATTTCATATTTTTATCATTTAAACTTCAAACTTAATCAATTATATCAAGCTTCGTAATTCAGATTTATATACTATACATATTATCTTTTCCAACAACCAAAAAAGGCAAAGAAAAGCCGGATTATATCATGACAGTAGAAGCAGGCAGTAGAAAGCAGCAGCTTAGCAGCTTAATCATAGTATATGATATAATAATCGATTAATCATCAGGTCTCGAATAAAATACAACATGATCCAATCAGTAAGGTAAGACCTAATGTGAACAAAAATATGATAACACTAATTTCCTTCGTTACCAGATTCAAGTGGCTGCATATTTTAATACACACATTCTCTATATGAAAAGAATTTCCAGAATATTCTTCATCTATGACGTAAACCCAAAACTTGGTCAATTAAATTTGAATATATAAAAAATCCAATTATGTAATCCATCTACATAACACAAGTAACAGACCAAGATACTAGAATCTGTGGGCCTATATAATGAACAGCATAATATAATATAATGATTTAGACTATGTCTTTTTAACTTCTCACACGTTATTCTGATATATTAGTGCTTAGGTTAATGTTTTGATACATTATTCTCTGATATAGTCACTACTTAATTTTCATTTTCATGAAGAAAAATAACTTCGCCATGAATCATGTTGTGCTTAACTTCATTTTCTTCATACTAAGTGTTTTTCTTTCATTGAAAACCAATGCACAACAGAATTACTCAGGAAATTCGATATTCACCTGCAAGAACAGCGATGATACGGGACCTTCGCCCGCGTTTCTTTACACCTGCAATGGCTTCAACAAATCATGCATGGCTTTTCTGAGCTTCAGAACCAAACCTCCTTATAACTCCGTCAACTCGATTTCCAACCTCACGTCATCAAACCCGAAAGAGCTCGCCCGAGTCAATGGCGCCACTTTGCTCACAGTTTTCCCACCTGGCAAAGAGGTTATTGTTCCTGTGAACTGTTCTTGTTTAACCAATGATTATTATCAAGCTGAAACCAAATATATATTGGGTCCACACCCGACATATTTCATAGTAGCAAACGACACGTTCCAGGGTTTGACAACGTGTGATTCTCTGATGCGTGTGAATCCATACGGGGAACTTGATTTGTATCCAAGAATGGAGTTACAGGTTCCGCTTCGATGCGCTTGTCCAACGTATCATCAGAAAACAAATGGCACCAAGTATTTACTCACATACTCAGTAACCTGGGGGGATAACATTTCAAATATTGCTACAAGGTTCAATGTAACAGAAGGTAATCTAGTTGATGCTAATGGTTTTTCCACACAGACTCAAGTACTTTATCCATTCACAACTGTTCTGATTCCTTTTCCAAGTGAACCAAGGAGTCCAACAACCATAGTTGCCAATGATCCACCAACTCCTGGTGGTTGCAGCTTTAAAAAGTGCAAGTCAACGAGAAAAACACTCCACATTGCTTTAACCACCTCGGTGCCAGTTCTGTGTGTCTTCTTGTTTGTGCTGATTCTGTTTTTGCTAAGAAAGAGAGCAGCAGGGTTGTTTAAGCGACGTGCGCGAGGTAAGAAAAAAACGGGGGTGTTTTCAGAAGTGATCCGTGAGGAGATAGCGATCATTGAACATCTCTCCAAAGTGTATAGGTTTGAGGAAATAAAAGAGGCAACTGAGAATTTTAGTTCAAAGAATAGAATCAAAGGTTCTTTATTTCGCGGTGTGTTCAACAATGGTAAGGAAGTGTTGGCTGTTAAAAGAATGAGAGGGGATGTTTCTAAAGAGGTCAATTTGCTGAAAAGGATCAATCATTTCAACCTGATAAAGCTTCAGGGTTACTGTGAAAACAAATCTTGCATCTATCTTGTTTATGAATACATGGAAAATGGATCTTTAAGGGAATGGCTTAGCAAGAATAGTTCCATTGAGCACCAAAGTTGGGGAAGGAGGATACAGATTGCTGTGGATATTGCCAATGGACTTCAATATCTTCACAACTTCACAGAGCCTTGCTATGTACACAAGGACATAAACAGTGGAAACATTCTACTAAACAAAGATTTAAGGGCCAAGATAGCAAAATTTGCTCTTGTTGAAGAATCAGAGAGGATGGTTACTTCTGATTGTCCCACATCACATGTTGTAGGATCGGCCGGTTATTTAGCTCCCGAGTATCTGGAAGCAGGGATAGTCAGTACCAAAATGGATGTCTATGCCTTTGGAGTGGTGCTGTTGGAACTGATCACTGGCAAAGATTCTATAACCCTACAAGATGGAAGAGAAGTAATGCTTTATGAAATCATAGAAAGTATAATTGGCAAAGAGAATGAAGAAGAGAAAGTGAGTTTGTTCATTGATCCTTGCCTCGTCGAAAGCTGTAGGAAAGCAAGTGCACTGCAGCTAGTTAAATTGGGTCTAACCTGTTTGATCCAAGAAGCAGAAAGCAGACCAAACATTGAAGAGGTAGTCTCCAGCTTATTGAAAATACAGGCAAATGATATGCAACAAAGTATATCGTCCATTATCAAAAGCCTAAGCATGGAGCGGTGAAATGATAGAGCTTCGACTAACTGATATGTTGCTTTTGCAGTTTTTTTTTGTTGATAAAGTGTTGCTTTTGCAGTTAATTTGTATATATTATACATATTTTATACACCATTATCATTGTTCTTTGTTTTGGATGAAATTCACAACTATCCTCCTACGAGAGACAATCCTATTTGAGGTTGACAGAGTAGCAATGTCTTTTAATACATAAGTTTTCTTACTCTGCATTTGTTTATACCAATCAGTACTTTTTTTTCTAAAATGACATCCTGTTTTTCGATTATTGCTATAATATGAATAAAAAGTTAAGGATGTCCCGAAACAAAAAACTAGCTGAGAGGCATAAACTTCATGTCATAGGAGCATATAAGCTCCAATTCCCTGTGAAAAACAGAATCAATATGCTAACAAAGTATTGTAGTTTTTTCTCTTATTTTTGGGCATTTGCAGAGAGGTTGGGAGGTGGTTATACAAATAATTAACCGTGTGATTAAAATATATTTAAAAAATCATATGAATGTAATCAATACATGAGCAAAGGTATCAATTAATTACAAGTTCAAAAAAATCAGCACTGCGTCAATGCTAATGCCAAAGTACCTTAGCTGCCGTTTTCAATAACAACAGGCCAGGCTTTATCTATAAAAAGAATGAGAAACAATAGGTTAAATGAGAGATATCTATACTTAAAATGGGAAACTCCCCGCCATCTTGATATGGTGAAGGGTCCTCTGTAGGCCATACTTGCGAACTGCTTTTTGACCTGCCCTAAATCCATCTCCATAAACCGGGGAAATGTCTGATTCAATCTGGTGCTTGAAGAACTCCCCAAGCTTCCTCTCAAAAGGAGGTCTTTTACCTTTCTTAGATGTATATGATGCAGATGAGGATGAGGATGAGACAACATTGCTTCCTGATGCAGAAGAAAGCTCAGACTCCAACCACATGTGAGCCAAAACCTGACAGATACCTTCTTCAACATCTTGACTAAGAGTCCGAAAACCTTCATATATACAGCAGTTGGCATAAAATTGAGACAAGCCCAACGAAATAAAATGGGTTTTCTCAAGTATTAAAATGAATAGATCGTTCACGTGTTGTAACCAAGAAAATGCGCACCCCAAAACTGCAACGGCTTTGTAGAAAAATAACAATAAAATGAAACCGACAAACAAATTGTACCTGTTAGCCGCAGCCATGCATGCATCATCTCATGTGCAAGAATTGATCCGGTAAGTAACCTATGACAAAAAAGCAAAATTGCATACATGCATAAAATGATTCACCCGAGGGAAACACGGAAACAACGATGCTGATGTGATTAGATAAGAATAAGAAAAAAAAAACTTCTCGCAAATATACCCAAGAGAATCTTTCTTAATAAGGAAGAGTTGTTACATAATATAATATCAACTTCCTTTCTTAACTGCAAAAGAACACAGGTTCTTTCATGAACTCATTTACAAAAGCTAAACTCTGTGAATACTAAGGGGGGCGGCGAATGCAAGTTACAGTTTTGCAGCTTTTAGCACCTTTGTGTTTATTCAGCCATGTAATTTTCATATTAAGTAAGCAGATATAAATTGTTTTTACCAAGTAAAACACTGCCTCTGCCCAACGTAAAATGTTATCTGGGTAAAATAGCCTAAGCAAATACATATAAGCTAAATTTTATGATTCTGTGTGCTGTTGGCCTGTTGCTAGCAGGTATTTTCATCCTGTAGGAATTTTTTCCATCTCTTTTTGGATTTGTCTGTGCTTGTTATACAAGTGGTAAAACCAACAAAAACATTAATTATTACCTTGGAAGACCATATAGAATGAGAATTGCTGTAACATCACAGCGTGAACTCAGTTTGTATGGCTGTGCTCTCATGTCCATTGCTTTATTTCCTGTCCCAAGTCTAGGCCGTCTAGAAATCTGATCAAGTTTAAAAGCAATGTAGCATAAATATATAGCTAACCATTGGTATTATATGGGTATGTAGTATGAGTATATGTGTACACAAGAGTTATATCATGTGAGATATATAAGAAAGTGAGAAGAATTCATCTTGAAAATTATATCAAGATTACAACAACAACAAACAAGTCTTATCCCACTAAGTGAGGTTGGCTACATGGATCAAATTCCGCCATAATGTTCCATATAATATCATGTTTCTATCCAATTCGTTAATCTCAAAATCTTTCTTAATAGTTTCTCTTATAGGTTTTATAGATTTTCCTCTACCTCTAATTGTTTGACTCCTCTTCATCTGATCTACTCTCCTTACAACGGAACCTACGAGTCTTTTCTCTACATGCCCAAGCCACCTAAGCATATTCTCTACAATCTTTTCTACTATAGGTTCTACCTCGACACTCTTTCTAATATTGTCATTTCTAATCTTATCCCCGCCTAGTTTTACTACCACACACATCCAACGCAACATCTTCATCTCTACTACACTTACTTTATTCTCGTGTTGGTTCTTAACCGCCTAGTTTTACTACTACATATCCAAAGCAACATCCCCGTCTCTGCTACACTTACTTTATTCTCATGTTGGTTCTTAACCGCCCATCATTTTGTCCCGTACAACATTGTAGATCTTACCGCTGTCTGATAAAAAATTTCCTTTGGCTTGAGGAGTACTTTTGTGTCACATAAACCCCATGTCCATTAAGTAGTTTTAAACTTTGGTCGAGCATTTATGGTTATGTGATCAAGATTTACTTGTCTTACTATTGTATTAAAATAGTCATCACACTATATATATGTTAGCAGAACATAACAGGAAATCTTACAGTGCTGAGTTCCTCAGAGAGGCAGAGTCCTCTGGTCTCAGGCATGTGATAGTGGCCCTGCAAAGATAAAGAGAAAGATAAGATTGAGAAAATGCACTTTGCTTAATTGTGAATAAGTTATTGCAGAGGTTAGGCTTTTATATCTGAACGTATTTGTTTGTATCCATTTTGTCTTAAATTTCTAAAATCATGTGTGCATGTCAAATTGAATCATTTAGTAGATAGATTATGTAATTAACATGTCAAAAGTTATCAATAACAAAAATGAAACTCACAAAAATAGTTCCTCGTAACAACTGGCCATAATCAAATTATCAATTATATTTACTCCAAACAAGTTAAATGTGGTTTCACTCACATTCTTCTCTCCCTCCCTTGCTTCGTTTAGTGCTTGTCTTTCAACCAACAGTAGAGGAACTTGCTGATCCAGTTTCATATTTATGCTTTCATAGAACTTTAGTATATCAGCATGAAGGGGCTGGCATTCATTAGTATCCATGATGGCAGAATCAAGACACTCTAAGCAGAGCTTCCTTCCATCCTTAAGGGCAATATATCCTGTCCCTTGTGGCTGCATGTAAAGACAGAATTTTGTCATTACATTCTTTTGTACTTTGCACCATACAATTTCATCCACTTTTCCCTATGCAAGCCTGTGATTAATATTTGATCATATAAAAAATACTAAGTTGGACTGACCTCCATTCGCTCACAACTACAACAGCGAGGAGTATTATCATGTTCATGTGAAGGGCAATAATGCTGGTTCCAGAATGGGTGTGCCCTATATTCAATAAGACCAGCAGGGTTTGTTGGAATCTGTCAAAAAGATATATATTACCAAAAATTAACAGCAACAGGCCATGAGATATAAAGCTGAAGTCAAAGTGAAAACTAATGAGCACACCTTTATTTAATCGTAAGTTGTAACATATGAAAAGTTATAAACATCATGAACTATTCAGATAATATCCACAAGTTCGAAGAATCAGGGTGATGCCGTTAGCACCTTCTACTAGAGTCGCGATCATTTGTGGTGTCAAAGCGGTTTAATTAAATTTCACTGCACAACATTGCAATAGTACCGCTATTTGACAATGTTTTATACCAAATAACGTATTGCAGAACAGTGGCGATTTGTTCAAATTCTGCTACAGTATAGCACTATAGCACCGCTACAGCCGCTATTTAACAACATCGGGAAAGAATTGAGAGAGGAGACATCACCAAGAACATGAACCACAAACTTTGATGATACAGCTTCCATATCCTAATTAGTGATTAGACAAACTAACACATAATGTGACACTCGCTTATCATTTTATAATAAATACTATGACCAAGTATTTAACAATCAAGCACTACTACAATATAGATACCATTTGACGCGTTTAAACGCGGCCATTACTCACAAAGACACTCCTTAAGAAAAAGTATGACATGAAAAAAAAAAGATGAAAAATAGTAAAGGGAAAAGAAAATTTATGGTAAGTATAATAAGCAAGAATGCAAAACTTGTTTAATGTGAAATACTTACGAAGTGCTTGCAGACATCACATTTTGGATGGTAGCTTTCCTTATAGCATGCTTTATGGTAAGGGTAATTTCCAGACGTGGAAAACTACAAAAGCAAAGATATGTACATTTAAAACCAATAAAACCCTAAGTACAGAATAAACACTCATTATGAAAATGAAACCATTAAAATGAGCAATGTGACTTCCTGTACCTCATAATCAGAGATTGGTAGGTTGCAAGCACGGCAGCGGAAGCATTCAGGATGCCAGAATGCACCCAAGCAATTTAGATATCGCCCATAACCAATCTCAGTATTGCAGCCAGCACATATCCTATAATGTAAACAATTAGATTAGGTATCTACAATTGTGTCTGCATTAAATGTTGTTGATATTCTAATGTAATAACAAACTGAAAGAAGAGAGTAATTTCTTCATCAATTGAAAACAAATAGAAAAATACTGGGAAGATCCCTTTGTTTATGAGCATTGAACATGATGTACATGATACAAAAATTATCCCTTCTTTGGATGTGGAACTTTAATTCATCGGACCACGTGGTTATTTATCTGTTCATAAATTCATCTAATAATGATCAAGAGTCTACAAGAACAATAATAACAACCACACCTTTTCTGATTATGTGAATTAATAGTCTATACATATATTTTAACAACCGTAAATTAGTTTTACTGCAGCAGTGTTCATTCAGCTAATGTTTGGTACAAGGTATTTGAAAAGAATAAAAAGGATGAAGAACGATCTAGACTAAATTCTAGCCGTTTAAAACTAAAAAGTTACATCTAGTTTAGTTACATCAGCCCCTTCCTACAAAAAATATCCTTGATCATAAGATTAACAGTTAACAAGTAGGTCAACAGGACCAGCACAAATAAGTGAGAATCGAAATGCACATTGTGATCATCTAACCCATACCTGTACCCCATCGGGAAATACTGAATTGGTTGATAAGTATTGTTATCATTTCCGTGTTTGGGAGGTGACTCCAAATTTAGGCTTTCTTCTATTGCTCTGGCAAGTTGTTCATCTTCTTCTAATTGTGACTTGTGGTCTATAACAAGATAAACAGAAATATTCATAAATACAGAACAGCACTATTTTTCATCTTAAGACATATATGATATAGCCAAGACTGCCGGTAATATAGGCAGAAATCAGCAATATATCACAATTCCCATAGTAAAAAATAACAAATTAGGCATTAATTATAGTTCATATCGAATCAATTCAAATTTATAATAACTCCAAACACGGTAATAATGGGTAAAGAAGATTCAAAGCAATGCAATAAACATGATCCTTTGGTCGCTAGCTATCTAGTCTCACTCACCATTTACATTTTTCACTTTGTGATTTTCTTCTGCAAGCGACAACGCAATAGCGCGATCCATATCTTCATTCTCATTCTCAGTCCAAACATCCTACATTCAAACCCCTATCAAAACATAAGAAACAAACATTTTCTAAAATCCAAAGCATTAAAAATTGCATTAACCATTTCATTACCCCTGAAGTTGATGGCAGGTAATAACCAGAATCATCTTTATAGTAATGCCCTTCCGAAACCCTATGTTCAGAGCCTTTAAAAATTCTACTAAGCCAACCCATAATCAAATATCTATAGGTTCATAGAAGAAAAATCAAACTATATATATTCAATAACAGTTCCTTCCTGCAAATTCAACATGAACACCACAGTAAAAAAAAATCATCCAATTTCATCATCACGAAAAGAGGGTTTTGCAGGTTTATACACAAATTAAGCTTGAATTATGAAATAACCAACCTGTTGAAGCAGCGAGAGAGTGAATTGAAGAATTGAAGAATGATTCAAAAAGGAGTAAGAACGCAACGACTCGTAGATGATTGACAATTGCAGAAAAAGAGGGAAAAGTAGAAGTGCACGCGATTATAAAGTCAAATTCAATTTGAAGAAAAGTAGTAAATAATTATTTTCATTATTAATTTGATTTAGGAGGAGATTTGAAAGAGAGGAAAAACAATACAAGGTGTGTGTGGGGTCCTCCTTGTTCACACACACACCTTCTTCTTGTTCTTTTTCTTTCTCTCTTGTTCTATGAAAGAGAGAGAGAGAGGGTATAAAGGACAAAAAGTTTCTACGTGAAAGTGAAAACCAGAAGTTTATAAAATGAAATAAATGAATTTTATATATATTGATTACGTTGAGGGCGGAGGAAACGGGGTTAGGTGTATAAATATTTGAAGATTTCTTACTTCCTTGTAATGCGCTAAGATAGGAGAGAGAACGAAGACAAGTATCATGAAGGAATTAACTAATATATTATCTCATTCATTTACTATAAGTTTGAATTATAGGTTTTTTTAAACCAAAAGAAGAACTAATATATTGAAAGACAAATAATAAGAAATGGGGATCAAGTCAAAACTCTTTTAAGAAGTGATTCTAAGTTCTGTGGAGCTAAGTTTGTCTAATAAAAAAATTATACATTACTATACATAAAATTCTACTAATTGTAAACCAATTGTAGCTAACGAATTCGCATAATAATTGACTTCCTTAGAAATATGAATAATCAAAGAATTCAGGTCAAGACTAATAGGTACACAATTCAACCATTTAGTTCTTATCTTCAAAGAAACAATGTTAATGTTGGTAAACGCTTTCACTACTGTTGTAGAATCGGATACGATCCAAAGATTATCCCACTTATACTCTCTAACTTGTTCAACTATTGTCATAGCTGCAGAGAGCTCCACAAACAAAGCATTATCAACACCCAAAAAATAGCAAAGCTTCACATGTGATTAGCAACCTCATTTCTAAAAAATTTCCCATAAGAACAAAGATAGGAAACTCCTAAAGCAAAGTCGTCGATGTTGCATTTGATCCAACCCCTATTAGGAGGCTACTAGAGGATATTGATTGTCTTCTTAACCTTACGAGGGTGAATAAAGAGATATCAAGTTTCTTAAGAATGCAAAAATTCTCAATGGAAGAATTAGAAGCTTTGTTGGTTTGGTTTTCAATAAAACTGGCAAGAGCAGATATGGAGGCAACACACGATTTCCAAATGACATTTCTACCTTCAAATCTAAAAAGGCTCCTAGTTTTCCAAATTTCAAAGAAAAAGCTAATCAGGGTTGCATTAAAGATTACAATCAGTGGCGGAACTGAGGGGGGACGTGGGAAGGCCACGGCCACCCCTCAACTTTTTTTTTTTAATTCATATATATTAAATTATTAAAACATCCTTATTTTAAATTAAAATTAATTTTTATTTTTTATTTTTCATTCAAAGTTAGGTTAAAATACAGATAAGGTAAAAAGCTCCTACCTTTCCTTTCTTTCTCATATGGGTTTGCTACCGGCACCGGAACCGGAACAGATTAAAGTGATCGGCATCTAACAGGTAAAAAACTTTATTCATTCTTCTTTTATAAAAAGTAAAAAATTAAAGTGATTGTTTGATTTGTGTTTTTGAGATTTTTAGGGTTCTTCTTTCTTGATGTGTTAAAATAATCTATATGAGGTTTATTAAGCCAATTCATAACACTGTAATTTACAAATATAGTTATACACTGTAATAAGGTTTATTTAATCATTGTTGCTACTAATTTCTAATAGTGAAGTTACCGGTATTTGAAAACGGATTAAAGTTGATTAATTAAGTTTATTAATTTTTTTCTCTTTTAATTTTTATGTTCTCTAAATTAATTTTTGGATCTGATATGATATTATAGGAAGAGTAAAGATGAATAATAGAAAAATTGATTCTTTTTTCAAAATGAAAGCATGTGAAATTGAAAGAGAAGAGAGAGATGAAGAAATTATAATCCCGACATCCGAATCTGAAACAGTTCTTGAGAATCCAACAATTGAAGAGCATCATGGTTTTGAAAATTCTTTGGAACGCGATCCTGGAAAGCGTCCTCCGATTTGGCAATATCCGCCAAATCAAGTGGATGTAATACGAAAAGCTTATCTAAAATGGGGTCCATATCAAATTCATTTAGAAAACTATCCTTTGTCTGGTAACGAGGATCATCCGAGAAGGTTTCAACATACTTGGTTTAGCATATTTCCATCATGGTTAGAATATTCACCATCTGAAGATGCCGCATATTGTTTACCATGTTACCTTTTTAGCAAAAAACTAAGTTGACGTCCCGGATCACTTGTCTTTATTTCTATGGGTTTTAGAAATTGGAAGAAAGTTAGGAATGGAAAACATTGTTCCTTTCTTAAACACATAGGGAAGGATCCTTGCTCACCACACAACAATGCAATGAAAGTTTGTCAAGACTTGTTGAATCAAGATGGTCATATTAGAAATGTTACTCAAGTGCAAAGTTCAAGTCAAAGAATGAATAATCGGTTACGACTCAAGACTTTAATTGACACTGCTCATTGGTTAACACTACAAGTTTGTGCTTTTAGGGGTCACGACGAAAGTAGCAAATCAAGAAATCAAGATAACTTTCTTGAGTTATTGAAACTTTTAGCATCCTACAATGATGAAGTTGCAAAAGTTGCGTTGGAAAATGCTCCACAAAATTGCAAGTATACTTCACATCAAATTCAAAAAGAGCTCTTGCAAATTCTTTCTAGTATGGTGAAAAAGAGTATTCGTGAGGAAATTGGTGATTCCAAATTTTGTATCGTTGTTGATGAAGCTCGTGATGAGTCAAAAAAGGAACAAATGGCTCTTGTATTAAGATTTGTTGATAAAGTTGGTTTAATACAAGAGAGATTTTTTGATGCGGCACATGTTAAAGACACCACATCTTTAACTCTTAAGGAAGCAATATGTGATATACTTTCTCGACATAACCTTGATGTTTCTAACATTCGTGGCCAAGGGTATGATGGTGCTAGCAATATGAGAGGAGAATGAAATGGTTTACAAGCCCTCTTTATGAAGGATTGTCCTTATGCATACTATGTTCATTGTTTTGCTCATCGATTGCAACTTGCATTAGTTACATCATCAAGAGAAGTCAAACATGTTCATAAATTTTTTGAGAAGCTGATCTTTGTTGTGAATGTTGTTTGTTCTTCTACAAAGCGTCATGATGAGTTACAAGCTGCCCAATTAGAAGAAATTGCTTATTTGTTAGAGATTGATGAGATTGTAACTGGTAAAGGTGCAAATCAAGTTGGTACATTGAAACGAGTTGGAGATACTCAGGGATCACATTACGATTCAATTTCTAGCTTGATAAACATGTATGAAGCAACTTGTCTGGTTTTAAAAAAAATTGCAAAAGATAGAGGGAGGTATGCTACACGTGGGGATGCAAATAGTTGTTACAATTACTTGAAGGCATTTGATTTTATATTTATTTTGCACTTGATGAAAGAAATCATGGGAATAACAGATATGCTTTGTCAAGCCTTACAAAAAAAATCAAGATGTAGTTAATGCTATGAACTTGGTTCGTTCAACAAAACATCTTATTCAAGGTTTGGGAGAAAATGGTTAGGATATATTGTTTACTAAAGTGGTATCTTTTTGTGAAAAGCATGGTATTGAGATTCCTGATCTTAATGATGTTCATTCAACAACAAGATTTGGACGCTCCCGTCTTGAAGAGAATCAAGTCACAATTCAACATTACTTTAAAGTTGAAATCTTTTTCACTACCATTGACAAACAGTTACAAGAGTTGAATAGCAGATTCAGTGAGCATGCAATGGATTTGTTAACTCTTTCTTGTTCTTTATCTCCTAAGGATGGATATAAAGCTTTTAGCATTGATACTATTTGTTCTTTAGTTGAAAAATATTATCCTATGGATTTTAGTGATCAAGAGAAGAATAATTTGCAATTTCAACTCCAACATTTTCTATTTGTTGCTCGTCAAGCATCAAACTTGAATAATTTATCAACTATTCAAGAACTATGTTCATGTTTGGTTGCGTCTGGACAGGCTGAAACTTACTTCTTGATTGATAGACTACTTCGTCTTATCATGACTCTTTCCGTTTCTACGGCCACAACTGAGAGGTCTTTTTCAGCAATGAAAATTATTAAGACTAAGTTGAGAAACAAGATGGATGATGGGTTTCTTGGAGATAGCATGACAGTATATATTTTGAAAGGGAGATTAGTGCAAGCATTAGTTCAGAGTCAATTATTGACGATTTCAAGTCACTCGGGACGCGTAAAGTATTACTTTAAGGTAGTTTTAAGTCATGTAATTTAAATTTTTAGTAATTAACTTTGTATATATTTTAACTTTAATGTTTTATTTAAAATACTATTTACATTTTATTTATAATCTTTATTTTACGTTAGCGCCCATCCCAATTTTTTTTTCTGGTTACAACCAGCTGGGTCGACCGGTCATTTCTCATGGCCAACTTGTAATCCAAGTAACTTCCCAAAAGGCTTGTGAATGTTGAACAAGCCTGAGAACCACCTCCAAATAGGAGTCACAAATTTGCATTCAAAGAAAACATGAGAATATGATTTAGAGGTCTTACTGCAGAGGGAGCACATTGAAGAAATAACAAAACCTCGTCTGACCATGTTCTCATCAGTAGGGAGACGGTTGTTAAGAAAACGTCACATCAAAATAGATATATAAGGAGGAATGCAAGGATTCCAAGAGAACCCATTCCACAAGTCAGAGTGAGAAGGTTTCACTAGAAAATTATAAGATTGTTTAAGGCTAAAGTCACCATTCTTAGTGTCAGTCCACACCAACATGTCACCAGTGCAATGCTTAGGAATGAAACACGAAGAAACATAGTTCAACAACTCAGAAATAACAGTTTGCAGATTTGAGGGTAATGACCAAAGTTTATCATGAAGGTAATTAGAAATATTTTAAGTTAGAGTAATATGATATTTATGATAGATATTAAACTTATTGACAAGAGGAACATCCATCCAACAATCTAACCAGAAGTTGATTTTCTTGTTATCACTCAGGAGCCATTTGGAATTTTCTACAACAAAAAATATTGATTCTTAATGCCATTCCATAAAGAAGAATAGATATGATGAGTGATGACCGTTTTCCCTCTAAAGACTCTAGCAGAAGGAAGCTTTGACCATCTATAATTATTTTGCACCAAATACCAACAAAGAGACATGTTTGAAGCATCATTAAGAATTCTCAAGGATCTAATTCCCAAGCCTCTATTCTTAAAATATTACAGCATTTATGTCAGGCAATCATGACTACTTTTCTTTTGTCTAAATCCCCACTCCAAATGAAATTTCTCATCCAAACTTCAATGTATTGATGATTCCACAAGGCCAGTTGTAAATGGTTAAACTATGCATCAACATTCCATGCATCACAACTTTAACCAAATGGAATTTTCCAGCCATAGATATGATGTTGGATTTCCAAGAAGCAAGCTTAATCCTGATTCTGTCAACAAAGAATTGGAAATGAACGTTTTTAGGTCTGCCAATGAAGATATGGGCACCTAGGTAAATGAAACGAGTGAAGGCCATTGTGAAGCCAAAAAGATCAGCAAGAGTCTTGTGTATAGACTGATTCATTTCCCCTGCAAAGATAAGATATTTTGCAACATTGCAAGTCTGTCCAAAGCAATGAACATATATAGCCAATATGTTAGAGATATCATTGATAGATATGAGGTCACCCTTACAGAAACTCAGAATTTCGTTAGAATACAAGGTATGAGAAGGGACCATGATGTTTATAAAGCCTTTCATCAGGGAGATATACTTGTCTTCAATAAGTTTAGAAATACCTCTACTTAAGACTTCTTCTGCCAGACATAAAAGCAGGGGAGATAGAGGATCCCCTTGCCTCACCCCACTGGAGCATTTGAGAAATCCAATTTTCTTTCCGTTCATGCATACGGAGAGATGAGTTGATTCAAGAATAACATTCATTCAAAGACATAACTTGTCACTAAAGCTAAAGACTGAGAGGGTTTTAAGGAGAAAGTGTCAACTTAAAGAATCGAAGTCCTTAGAAATGTCAATTTTGAGAGCAACATTTCCCCAAACACTCTTATGATTCTGGAGGTTCATTGCTTTAAAAGCCACGCAAATGTTATCTCTAATTTTTCTACCATTCACAAAACCACTTTGCCCAGGAGATATCATGGAAGGAAGAATAGTTTCCAACCTATCTGTTATCACTTTCGTGATGATTTTGAACTTGATATTGACTAAAGCAATAGGTTTGTATTGGGTCAAGTTGTCAGCTTCCTTGCATTTAAGTATCAGAATTAAAGTGTTGGAGTTATGTTGAGACATGATCCAATCTTGAAGGTGTGAAGTCATGGCTTCTTGATGATTTTGATGATTACAACATCTCTCAACAATCCTCATGTGAAAAGATCAAAAAGCTGTCAAAGACTTGAAGTGAATTGAAGTGGAGTAAAGATTCAAGTGAAGTATATCATTTCAAAGGATCAAGTATCATCATTGGTATATCTTAAACTTTCACTAATATGATATACAAGTGTTCAAATATTTATTCCATGATATCTTGGTTCATATAGAAAATTAGGATGTATTGCATTTCCTTTTTCACATTCTGTCAAATTCTATTTTTCAAAACTGGGCTTTAGTAACCGGTTACCCACCGAGCAGTAACCGGTTACCACTGTTGTTTTTCAAATATTTTTTGGACGTTGGAAGCAAGTAACCGGTTACCCACCGAGCAGTAACCGGTTACCACTGACGAATTTTGGCAGATTGGTGCATTTCTTCATTCAAATGTTTTCTTTGCATTCCTTTGAATCATGGTATCCTTTCATTCATCATACTCTTTCAAAAAGGTGTTTGTAGCAATACATAAACATCATTACTCTTTTTTTATGACCACCTCCTTTCTTGCAAACACTTTCAATTAATCATTCTTATAAAAACTCAGATTTTTATCAAGTGTCCAAAAACTTTCTTAAAAAGTATTCTTTGCATTAAACCTTCATATACCTTGATAAGAATACATATCATTTGGTTTGAACACTTGTATACTACATTGAGTGATTGATATCCAAAGGGGAAGATTAATCCAAGTGATTAATATATTCAAGATTCATCATCAACTTTTAATTAAGTTCAGATTTTTGTATCATACCTTGTTGTCCAGGATTGTTGGAAACAAGTGAAGTGTTAAAGAGGATTGTTCTTCATACACTTGATTACCTATAGGTTAGATAGTAAGTATCACCATTGGTGTGAGTAGGCTGTACAATAATTCTAACTATAGTGAAATCTCTTTCGAGTCGAAAGGGGAGTGGAGTACGTTCGGAGTGTGAAGGAAACCACTATAATTTTCGGTGTCCTTTTACTTTCCGCAATTTATTTTTCAGCACTTAAATGAAAAATAACCAAGAACCGGAAACAAGATCGAAGAAATTTTTTACCACCTAATTCACCCCCCCTCTTAGGCGCATTTACAACTTACATTTGGCATCAGAGCAAGTTATAGGTAACTTGTTCCTAAAGATTCAGATGGCTTCCGCAAACAATGATCGTGTATTTAAAGATGGTGGGAGTAGTAACAAGCCTCCTTTGTTTTCCGGTCAATATTTCGACTTTTGGGAAATCCGTATGAAGGCCCATTTAGAAGCACAAGGAAGTGACATATGGGAGGCGGTTCAAAATGGTCCTTTTATTCCTACAACGGTTGTCAACGGTGCTAGTTCAACAAAGCCACAAGGATCATGGGATGATGATGATAAGAAAAGGGTTCTCTATAATAAAAAGGCGATTAATATTTTACAAAGTGCACTTGGAATGGATGAATTCTTCCGCGTCTCAACATGTACAACTGCAAAGGAAATATGGGATACTCTTGTAGAAACTCACGAAGGAACGGCCGAAGTCAAGAGATCTAGATTGAACACGTTAAGTCAAGAGTACGAGTTATTCCCAATGCAACCGGGAGAATCAATCCTCGACTTGCAAAAAAGATTCGTGCATTTGACAAATCAATTGAAAGCAGTTGGTAAGACACTAACTAATGATGAACTTAATCTTAAAGTGCTTAGGTCTTTAACAAGAGAATGGCAACCCAAAGTGACGGCGATTTCCGAAAAGAAAAGTTTATCAACAATGACATCCGCTACTTTATTCGGAAAGCTTCAAGAATATGAGACGGAACTTGGACTATTGGAGAAACATGAGGTCCAAGAGAAGAAATCCAAGAGCATTGCCTTAAAAGTTGATTCCAAAGTTGTGAAGAAAGAAGACAATCCCGAAGAGGACGAAAACTTTATGCTTCTTGTAAAAAGACTAGGAAAATGTTTTGGTGCAAAAAATAATATTGGAAACTCTAGTTACACAAGAAGAAAGAAGTTCTCAAAGAACAAAGAAATAGAAGCATCAACATCCAATGAAGACATTACATGCTATGAATGTGGAAAACAAGGCCATATCAAACCGGAATGTCCCAAACTCGCAAAGAATCGTGAAAACAAAGGAAAGAAGGATTACAATAAGAAGGCCTACATTGCTTGGGATGACAATGAAATAAGTTCTTCATCGGATTCCGATAGTGATCAAAGCGCAAATCTAGCATTGATGGCATCACATCATTCTGACGATGAAGGCGATGAGGTTAGTAGTAACTTTTCAATTTTTGATAATGATGCTCAAGGAGCAATTGATGAACTTTTAAGTGAATGCAAAATTCTATACAAAACCATTTCATCTCAAAAGAATCAAATATCAACTTTGGAAGAAAATATTGAGAAAATGAAAAATAATCTCAAAGATGAAAAGGAAGAATTAATCAAGAATTTTGCATGCACTAAATGTGAGTCACTTGCTTTTCAAATAGTTCAATTGAAGAGAGTTATTGAAAGATATGAAAAAGGTCAAATCGGATTGGAACATGTTCTTAGTAGTCAAAGATACTCAAATGATAAAAGTGGTTTAGGTTATTCAAATTTTGCTAAACAAACTTCTAACAAGACCATTTTTGTAAAAGCTAAAGAACAAATTCCTTTAGATAAAAGTAACAAGCCTAAAGTGGTTCATCAATATAATAATAGGAAAAGGAACAAATTTTATTATAAAAATAGATCTTATTCCCCTAGATATAAAAGCAGCTTTGAGCCTACATGTTTCTATTGTGGTATTAAAGGTCATACTCCTAATGCATGTTATGTTAGAAACTTTAGTGTTGCTCAAGGCCATTATGTATGGGTTAAGAAAGGAACTAACTTTGAAGGACCCAAAGCAATTTGGGTACCTAATAAAACTTAACTCTGTTTTGTAGGTATGCTTGAAGACCTCCTCAAATCAATGGTATCTTGATAGTGGGTGTTCAAGGTACATGACGGGTGACTTAAACAAATTTTCACATCTAACGCTTAAGGCCAAAGGATATGTTACTTATGGTGACAACAATAAAGGAAGAATCCTTGGCGTAGGCATCATTGGTTCACCGCCTTCAACAACTATAGAAGATGTCCTATTTGTAGAAGGTCTAAAGCATAGTCTCCTTAGCATTAGCCAATTGTGTGACCGAGGTTTCAAAGTCAACTTCACTAAAGATGAATGTTTGATTGAAAATGAAGTTACTCATGAAGTTATGCTAAAAGGTAAAAGAGTTAATAATATATTTCAAATCTCTTTAGATAACTTTTCTTTGAATGTTAGGTGTCTCTTGGCAAACAACATGAATCATGGTTATGTCACAAGAGGTTTGCTCATATTCATATGGAGCACTTGAATAAATTGATCAAGCATAACTTAGTCATTGGATTGCCGAAGATCAAATTCATCAAAGATGGGTTGTGTGGTGCTTGTTGTAATACCCCAAAATTTACCCTTCATTTTTCCTGGAAGCATACGCTTTACACCTCATGCATGCATTCATTTTTAGGTCATTTAGCATTTGCATTTCATCATGGCAATCGGAATCGGATCCAAGAAGCGTGAACATCATCCAGGACACTTTGTGGGCTCTATCTAGATGATCAGTCAACACAAGGGAAAGACTTGAGTTACTTCCAACAGGGGTCCATTCGTCAGTCAAAACGTTAATCTTGAAGGAGCAAAGGTTTGTTCATGAGCTGTCATGCTCGCTAGGCGAAGCCCACGTGTTTCGAAAAAAAAACGAAAAAAAACGAAGAAAAAAAACGAAAAACGAAAAACGAAATAAATAAATAAATAAATAAATAAATAAAAGAAAAAATCTTGGACTTGGACCTCTCTCATTTGATCCCACAGGTCCACAAAAATCAGGTTATAAATTCAGAGTTTCAGTGAAACAAAAGGCAATTCTATTCCTATTACCCTGCCTGGGAAAAAGATAGTGAGAGAAGAACCCTGAGGAAAAAGATAGTGAGAGAAGAGCTAACGGAGTTCAGAGCAACCTCCAGGCAACTCTGAAAGGTTCATTCTGACTCACACACTTTCAGCTCAAGCAAACCCTAACATTGGTTTGCAAATCCAACCGTGCCATTTGATTTCAACCGATCTCTCCAATCAGGTTTGCCCTTATTCCCATTACCTTTGTGCTTTGAAGTTAAATACTCTGAATGTTTGAGGTATGATGGATGAATTTCATTAGGTTTTTGCCCACGGGTTCATAATTATGTATGAATGTATAAATAATGCCTTGAATGCTTAATCGTTTAATTTCTGAAGTGTATGCCACAGGGTTTGAGGTTTCTGAAACCATACTGTTATCCATGAAAAACCATACTGTTTTGCTCTAATCTGACTTACGTTTGTCATAGCATGTTTTCTCCTAATCCTTATCTTGTTTCACTAACCCTTTTGTTGAGTTTTTGTGAAGGCTCACATGACTTTTGCAGGGATAGCTCGCTGGATATTCCACTTGGCTTGTGGGATACCATTTGGGAGATTTATTCTGATTGCCTTGTTGGCACATTTACTTTATACATGTTTGTTTTGTATGTGTTCGTATCCCCGCAGGTAGCGCGGTTCCTTCGTCAAGGACTGCCTTTTTGCATGAGCATCCCAAACCCTAACCCTTCATTGATTTTTCTTCTCCTAAACACACGTTTACTCCTTCTACTACAGGTGAGTAAGTCTCCAAAGGTCGAGCATCCGGTAGATTGCGTAGTAACGTCGTCCGCCCCTAAAACATAATCCTTAACCCCGTAGTTAGCCGAACTACGGCTTGCTCTGATTCTCATTCCAGATGAGATACGTAGGCATAAGAAGCGATGTCTTAGCGAGCACACATCCCCCCAACTCATAGGTCAGCTGAGCTACGAAGACTCTGATTCTCATATTCAGATGAGATACGTATGCAGTGGATGCGACATCCGCGCGAGTCATTTTCATTTAACCCCTTTTTTAGTAAACAACACAAGATAAACTCACACCCTTTAGACAAGAACTACAAAAGTGGATCCCGTAGAGTACTACAAATGCGTAGGGGTGCTAATACCTTCCCTTCGCATAACCGACTCCCGAACCCAAGATTTGGTTGCGAGACCTTGTCTTTTCCTTTCCTCTTTTCAGGTTTACTTCGAGCGTTTCCTTTCCCTCCTTTGGGATAAATAACGCACGGTGGCGACTCTTCTGTCATTTTCTTTCGTCGGTTGTTTTTTCGCACACTGTATTTTTCAGGTTGTGACAGCTGGCGACTCTGCTGGGGACCCGGTTTCCCTAAGCGAGTCCCTCCTAGCTTTTATAGTTTGTTTGTTTATTGGGTGTTCATGCTTTTGTACAGTTATTTATTTACCTGCTTTACCTTATTGCATTGTGTACATATCATTGATGTATCTATTGGCTGGCTATGGCTGCTTGGTGATCTTTGTGAGATGAGTTATATACCCGAACTCGAGTGCACTTAGGATAGGAGAATGGCATAGTCTTGTCGACTTGTATGGAGTTATTCCTTAGCAAGTTGACTTACAAGCCCATTCACTTGGTGGAGGTCATGTTGAGATCAATAATGTCACACAAGTAAGTTGTGGTTAGACATTACTTTTTCCAATATAGACCTTAGAAGCCGAGGACCTTAGTTTACCAAACCCATCTTGGCCTATTCGTAGGACGTAGTGCGAAAGTCGTTCAAGTGTAAGATTTGATACAATTGTTACGCGATACTACACTCATAAGAGTCTCTCTTGAGAATATTTTTGGAATACGAGTAGTCGTTCCTCCGATAATATCCGAAAGAAGGGATTATGACTATGGGAACCTTTTGTAGAACATGTTTGGCAGGTTTAAACCTTAGTACACTCCTTTTGGGTGGTTCTTAACCTAAACTCCATGCTCGTGACTTGCAACAAACCCTTGATTCATGGTTGATCCGATCAGGTATCCTTAATATCAATGAAACTTGGGTGTTGATAAGGTGTAAACCATAATCCACCAAAATGGGTGGTTGATATTAAGGATAACATGATCCATCCCATGACCTTTGTTTGGTGTGCTCTTAATTTCTCTCCAGACAGTGTAACCTGACAGATGTTCAAGCAGATACAGCGATCCGGATTCCCATGCCACTGCACTGCATTCACATCATTTTGCATCACATCATTTTGCATTCATAATCATTCACACATGTTTATCCATTTTTATGGGGTTTATATCTTCTACTTGATTCTAGTCGGAACTTTCTTGGTTCTCATCAACGGCTTAGTCTTTTTTTTTACATCATTTATCTATTGAGAGATTGGAATCAAGGGGGTAGAATACCTTTGGAATTGATAAACATGTCATTGCATTTACATATTCATTAGCATGTCTTGCATAACAGGTACCGCCACAGTGTTCTCAGTTTGTTTGGTGTTCAATCAGCAGGATAGCTGACCCAGGCATTCACCGGTATGGTACCCGCAGAAACCAACAGAGAGTAATGGAAAGCCTACAGGCAGAGTTCACCGAGATGAAAATCCGCATGAATCAATTCATGGATGTGGTTCAAGGGGTGGCTCAGGGACAGCAAGAGCTCAGGTAGATGATACAGAGGAATCCCCTTACTCAACCAGAGACGGTGACTGATCCTCCAGCTGGAGAGGCTAATGGACCCAATGGATCGGGGCCTATCCCAATCCTACATGTCACCTCCGGTCAACAGCCCGTTCGTGATGATCAGGATGATCAGTTCCCTCTGCTGCAGGAAGACTTTGGTATGGGTCATGGTGTGGACCCCATGTTTAGAAGATTGGAAGAGAGGTTGAAGGCAGTGGAATGACAGAATCCTCTGGGAGTAGATGTTGCTGACTTGGGCTGGTCCCAGGTGTGCGAGTGCCACCGAAATTCAAGGTCCCGATATTTGACAAATACAATGGCAACTCTTGCCCGAAGACCCATGTGTAAGCCTATTTCCGTAAAATGGTTGCATACTCCGATGACGAAAAGTTGCTTATGTACTTTTTCTAGGACAGCCTAGCTGGGGCATCCCTGGAATGTTATATGAGGTTGGTGTCGCATCCGCGAAAAACAACCGGCGGACTGAAACAAAACACAACACAGAGCCGCCACCGTGCGTTATTTATCCCAAAAGAGGGAAAGGAAACGCTCAGAGTAAACCTGGAAAAAGCATGGTCTCGCGACCAAAGAGAATGGGATCGGGAGTCGGTTACGCAAGGGGAAGGTATTAGCACCCCTCACGTCCGTCGTACTCGACGGGATCCACGCTCTAAAAGAAAGAAAAGGTTGCTAAAACAAACACATCACACACACACACACCGAAACAACACAGGTGGGGTTAAGAGGGAGAGGGCTCGCTAGGACATCGCATCCTATGCCTACGTATCTCGTCTGGAACGAGAATCAGAACTGCCGTAGTTCGGCTCACGCACGCCAAACAAGACACACACAAACACAGGCAAACATGGAGCCTGAATGCCAACCACTGGACTTACATCAGCATCTGAACCAAAACACACACACAAAGGCAAACGTGGAGCCCGAAAGCCAATCACTGGGCTTACATCGGCATCCGAACCAAACACACGCACACTGGAACCCGAATGCCACTCGATGGACTTACATCAGCTTCCAAGCACACAACAACCAACAAGTTAATAGGGAGTCGGGAACTCGAGCCTATAACTGTCAAGCACACACACAAAAAGAAAGAAAAGTGCCCGGAGAGACCTCGCACGGTCTCCTGCCTACGTACCTCATCTGGTATGAGGATCAGGGCGACGTAGTTCCCCTGAAAGGGAAAGAAATTCTAGCCAGAGACAAAGGGAAGACACACTACCAGGGAGCTGTACTCGAGCCTAGTGTTATCATGCATCATTGCCCTATGTTGTGGTTTCTATCTACTTGCACAACAGCAAGCTAATCCTAACCAGGAAAAACAAGCATGCAAGCATCAATCAAAATAAAACAAACATTTCACATAGCACACACTATATCCAGTCAAGTGAGGCTCAAACAAGGGTGGACTGCCGAGGCAAGTCATCTGTACGGGGTAGCGTTCGCTCTTAACCCTGACATTGAGAGTCAGGGTGAAGCAGATGAAAGGTGAGTGAAGATGAGACTTCACAGCTCTTATCCCTGGCCAGGGAGAGCTTCAGACAAAGGAGCGTGGGTCCAGAAAGGAGGAACCCTTCTACGCTCAAGACTCTGACTCGACTGTGCAACAGCACAAGATCTTGGGTTTGTGTCCCAATGCATCAACACAGTGGTGTGAGCAGAGGGACGACTCAACAAGAATAGTGGGGGATAGATTGCATATCCCTTGGGTTCCGCCAATTGCCTCATAGAGGTCTTTACCTGCTTGGGGACAAAAGTAAACAATCACAAACATCGCCTCTTAAGGAGGACTTCAGACAGTTGCCTGGCTAAATAACAAGCCAGGTCTTCCAGACTACATGGAGACAAGAGAGTCTACCTCAACTGGTTTATACAACCAAGCAGCAGCACAGCAAGTTCTTAAAGAACTAAAGCGACTATGGTACCTGGAATCAATCAAGCACAGTCAGTATACCAGACAAACCAACAGTAAACAGCAAATGTTAATCTGTACAGTCAAACACAAGTTAATGCACACAAATGCAAGCCATGAGCCCAAGCTCAAGCATCAAACCCTACAAAACAAAGCCAATGTTAGTTTACAACATCAAACAAACTCAATTTAATCAGCTTGCAATTTTCTCCTTAAGCCTTTTGCATTTCAACCTGAAAATCCAAACCAACCATGAGAAACAAGACCACTAGGCCAAGCCTAGGGTCCAAAGGAGATGAAAAAATCAAAACAGCAAGTGAAAATTATCCAAAACCACATTCAAACAATTTAAAAGCAATACCAATTGGTCCCATGCTCATATCAATCACCATTATCATTTTATGCACAAAATAGTATCAAACATGCAATTTGCAACTTCAAAAGACCAAACAGAAAGATCTCAATCAAATCCCCATCAAAACAGCTCAATAAATTCCACAAAAATTCCAACCTAAATAGGACACATTCAATGAATAGCATATCAATTTTCAGCTCATTTGGATTAGTGGAAGTATGAAAATTAAATTCATAAAGTTCAGACAAGTTCAAGCAAGCCAACACATGGTATCCAAACAAACATCAACTTCCAAAAATCATAAATCAGTGACAATACATGATAAATGAATGGGATCAAAAGCATTATGTGCCTCAATGTGTTTACAATGCTCATACCAAATTTCACACTCATACAATCAATGATCAGAATTTCACAAATCAAATGCCATCATGTGTCACAAAAAATCACAAAATGACCAAACAGAGGGAAAAATTCCAATCAAATAGGAAATGCCATCAATAAATCCAGAAAAATTCACATGTCATCTCAACATACATATGCTCAGTCATGCAAAAAATTGGCTCAATTCAAGGTTCCTAGGCAAGGCAAATACAATCATGAAATTCATCAAACTTGGTGTGACACAAATTGTCACACCTCTATTCAAAAATTCATATCTCAACAACCAGGTATCCAAAAACCACAAACTCTACATCAAAATCACCATCAAAGTGTCCAGAATATGCACAAAAAATTTCATCCATTTCTTTGAAAGCATCAGCATTTTATGAATGATATGGCAAAGCATACACGTATGTGACACATTCAATCAATCTCTAGACAAATTAATTTTCCACATGTGCACAAAAATAATAAAAATCATCATTAAATTCTACACATTACAAGGAGCATGGTGAAAAAAACCTCACAAAATTTGGACTATTTTTGAATTAGTTATGAATTTCTAAAGATCATGGATGAAAGTGAAATGAAATGAAAAAGAAATAAGAAATATCAAATGAATTTAAATGAGAAATGGCATATTTGTAATTTCTGGAACGAAAGCCAAAACGACGTCGCTCCCATTTTTTCGCTGGCACGCGCTCATTGGCTCTAGGCGGCGGGAAACAGAAATTTGAAAAGGAAATGGAAAACTGTGGATCAAACAGCATCTGGCATCGCGTTTTCATCATCTTCACCAAGCGAAATTCCAGAAAATGCAGATGAGCAAATCTCAACCAAAATCAACGAATCATACATCAAAATGACCGGTGAATCACGTACATCATGGATATGGATCTAATTTAACCTAATTCTAACTGTATCGACGGGATCGAGCAAGAAAAGGTTTACACATCAAACTTCGATTCACGATATCTCTCTCTACACTCAACCAAACCAAAAACTACAAGCATCATGATGATCTGCGCTACAAGATCTACAAAAGCCATGTAATGATTGAAGCAATTAGTGAAATCGAATACTGACCTTTTGATGAGGCAGTTGATGATTCAGCTTGTTTCTACGTGTGAAAATGTGAAACAGATGATGCTTAAGGATGAGGAAGTTGATTGGAAGAGAGGATTTAGCTCAATGATGCACCAGCTTCAAAAAACCTTCGACTGCCATTGTTGTGCTTACTTCCAACAGTCCAAATTCAGCAAGTTCTTGGCACGGATTCAGTGAAACAGTTCCTCTATGATGATGATAGAATGTAGATCCAAGAAGAACGAACCAAATTGATGAAGATTTCTTGAAGAAATGATGAAAAATGTGATGAAGGTTTTGTGAATTTTGAGAGAATTGGAGGGAAAAACAGTTACAAATCTTGGAATATGGAATTGTGATTATGATTCTGTTATGATTAGCAACTTATACTCACTCCTTAATCCACTTTGTTAATCACCATTATCAAAAATCAAATGATTAGCACAAATACACTTTTAGTGAAAGTCCAAAAATGAGCTTTGTGGATTGGCAATGTAACAGTAAGATAACAGCTCACACAAGTCATATTTGGCATTTGGAGTGTGTTGGAAGTGGTTTCATGTGCATATCTCTTGTATTTCTCAAAATCACATGTTCACACCAAAAATTCAAAAGAGTCCACTTGAAATTTGACTTTTTGCCTTGACCATTTTTGATGAATTTTGATTATGCAACATGAAAGTACATGTGAAATGGGGTTTGCTCAAAGAAAGATCACCCAAATTGGCCATTCCATGTGAAAGTTATGCCACTTTGATTTTAGGCATTTTTGAAAAATGAAGGGACCATAACTTGTCAACCATACATGGGAAATTCAAGTTCTTGGACTTTTTGGAAAGGTGAGAGCAAGATCTACAACTTTAATGTTGAACAAAATTTCATTTGAAGCTTTTTTGGACATGTAATTTTGTGATGAAAAACTTTCCATTTTTGGAAACTTCCATTACAAGTCACTTTCTATTTTTGGCAACTTTTTGTCTGACTTTATTTTCTTCATTCTTGATGATTGAAATGACCAATGAAACTTGTTTCAACATGAATGAAGTGTATCCAACTCTCTCCCACCTCCAAATCCATAAAATCAAGCACAGTTGACCACAATTGACTTTTTCAACTGATAGATGAATTTGGCTGTGCACTGATCAAGTTGAGCCTCAAACTCCTGATGAAATGGCTCAATGATGACCCCCTAGCTCCCATAAGCTTAATATAATCATGAAATGATCCCCATATTCATTATAGACCCCATCTCCTTGCCATGCCTTGATTGGCCCAATGCAACTGATTAGGGTTGACCAGTGGTCAAAACCCTAATCTCAAGGTACCTGATCAATCTCTTGAATCTTCTGGATGATAACAAAACCATGATGATAATGATGTATCATTTCAACCAAGATGAAGATCAATCTCCTTGAGAATCAAAACCCTAATTTGACACACCAACCTTCAGATGGTTAATGATCAGTCCACCCAATCAATGAAACCCTAGCTTGCATCATGACCTCTTCATCTCCTGATCAAGACCTATGAGGATGACTTGCATAATGTAACCACATGATATGCAATATGCTATGCCTAATGACCTAAAAAAATGATATGCAATATGTTAAGCTAGTCCCAAGAGAGGAGGGCAAATTTTGAGGTGTTACAGCTGGACAGAGCCCACATCCGTTGCTGGAGGGATTTGGTTGAGGCTTTCGTGAAGCAGTATCAGTATAATGCAGACATGGCTCCGGACAGAACTCAACTTCAAAATCTGTCTCTTAAAAGCAATGAGTGCTTCAGAGAATACGCTCAACGCTGGAGAGAAACAGCTTCCCGTGTTCAACCTCCTATGTTGGAGAAGGAAATGGCTAACATGTTCATGAACACTCTGCCAGGACCTTATTTGGAGCGCCTGGTGGGTTGCAATGCCTCCAATTTTGCTGATGTAGTCTCTACCGGAGAGAGGGTGGAGAATTACCTGAGGACATACAAGACCTAGAGTGGAGGTGGATCTTCATCAGGGGTGAAGAAGCCATTCATTCAGGGAGAGAAGGGGAGAGAAGGGGATGCAAATTCCATATCTTCTTATCAGAACAGGGGTAACCGGAGGAATAACTATCAGAACTATCATCAGCAACCGTATGTTGCGGCTGTGACCATTCCAGCTGCAGCACCACTACAACAACAACAACCACAACGTCAACCAGCTCAGTACCAACCACAACAACCGGGTAACAG
Source organism: Lathyrus oleraceus (assembly GCF_024323335.1). Taxonomy (NCBI): domain Eukaryota; kingdom Viridiplantae; phylum Streptophyta; class Magnoliopsida; order Fabales; family Fabaceae; genus Lathyrus; species Lathyrus oleraceus. The sequence continues at coordinate 7,535,653 of NC_066584.1, forward strand.
ACCCGCCTATCAACCGAGGCCAAGGACGATGGACCGGCGTTTCGACACTCTTCCAATGTCATATGCTCAGTTGCTTTCTAGTCTTCAACAACTACAACTTGTGCAGTTGCACACTTTGGCTCCTCCTGTTGGTAGACTCCCAGTGGGTTATGACGTCAACGCTAGGTGTAGCTTCCACTCTGGGGCACCTGGCCACAATATTGAGAACTGCAAAGCTTTTAAGCACGTGGTTCAGGACCTCATTGATTCAAAGGCCGTTAACTTTGCACCAGATCCTAATGTCGTTAACAATCCCATGCCCCAGCATGGTGGAGCCAACGTTAACATGGTTGAAGGAGAAGTCAAATTAGTCTCTGCGGTCAACAATGAAGATGGGGATAGTGATTGCGACATCGATAACTGGGTGCGTCCGAGGATCCCGGGTGAAGTTCCCAACAATTGGTCTTCTGAGGAGATTGTCCAAGCCACTTGTCTGGAGGAGTAATTTTCTTTGTTTATTCATGCATATCCAAGTCTTACGTTCCACCAGGGTGTAATGACTCATTGTAGGGATCATCTATGTGACACTTGCATTTTTTATCATAAATAAAGGACGTCTTTTTGCATTCAAATATTTCGTTCCCTGTCTTTCTATTTTTGCAGTTTTTCAAAAAAAAATGGCAATGTTTTGTTTTGTTTCCACTTTTTTTTTCCACACTCATAAGCACATACCATCACTCATGCAGATGCACATCACCGGATCCTATTGATAACGGTTCTGCTATGGCTCGCTTCGACTTTGAAAATCCAATCTTTCAAGCTGAAGAAGAGGGTGATGAAGACTGTGAACTCCCTGAAGAACTTACCAGGTTATTAAAACAAGAGGAAAGGGTCATTCAACCGCATCAAGAGTCAGTTGAAGTGATTAATCTCGGCACCGAGGACGCCAAGAGAGAAATCAAGATAGGGGCTGCTTTGGAAGACAATATGAAGAAGGGGTTGATTGAATTGCTGCAAGAGTATGTTGACATCTTCGCTTGGTCTTATCAAGACATGCCAGGGCTTGACACAGACATCGTGGTACATCGCTTGCCGCTCAAAGAAGGTTGTCCTCCGGTCAAGCAGAAGCTCAGAAGAACAAGACCAGAGATGGCTGTCAAGATAAAGGAAGAAATGCACAAACAGTTGGATGCAGGGTTTCTAGCAGTCACAAATTATCCGCCATGGGTTGCAAATATCGTTCCGGTACCTAAGAAGGATGGAAAGGTATGGATGTGTGTTAACTACCGGGATCTGAACAGGGCTAGTCCTAAAGATGATTTCCCCTTACCTCACATTGATATTTTGGTGGATAACACGGCTCAGTTCTCGGTATTCTCCTTCATGGATGGCTTTTCTGGCTATAATTAAATTAAGATGGCACCAGAAGACATGGAGAAGACAACATTCATAACCCCATGGGGCACCTTCTGCTACAAGGTGATGCCGTTTGGTCTGAAAAATGCCGGAGCAACATATCAGCGAGCGATGGTGACTCTGTTCCATGATATGATTCATCATGAAATCGAGGTTTATGTTGATGATATGATTGCCAAATCTCAAACAGAAGAAGAACATTTGGTGAATTTGCAGAAACTATTTGAGCGTTTGAGGAAATTCAAGCTGAGGCTTAATCCGAACAAGTGTACTTTTGGGGTGAGATCTGGAAAACTACTAGGTTTTGTTGTTAGCGGAAAAGGGATTGAGGTGGATCCGGCCAAAGTGAAAGCGATACAGGAAATGCCCGAGCCAAGAACAGAGAAACAAGTTCGTGGTTTCTTAGGGAGGTTGAACTACATTGCAAGGTTCATCTCTCACCTAACAGCCACATGTGAGCCAATATTCAAATTGTTGAGAAAAGATCAGGCTATCAGGTGGAATGATGATTGTCAAAGGGCGTTCGAGAAGATAAAAGAGTATTTGCATAATCCTCCTATCCTTGTGCCTCCGGTCCCAGGGAGACCGTTGATTATGTATTTGACAGTACTAGACAATTCCATGGGTTGTGTTCTCGGTCAACACAACGAGACAGGTAGGAAAGAGCATGCCATCTACTACCTGAGTAAGAAATTCACAGATTGCGAGTCGAGATACTCAATGCTTGAAAAAACATGTTGTGCACTTGCATGGGCTGCTAAGCGATTGAGACAATACATGCTGTCTCATACAACCTTACTGATCTCCAAAATGGATCCAGTCAAGTATATATTTGATAAGCCAGCTCTCACCGGAAGAGTTGCTCGTTGGCAAATGGTACTGACAGAGTACGACATCCAGTATACTTCCCAGAAAGCCATCAAGGGGAGTATTCTGTCAGACTATCTCGCTCAACAGCCGGTTGAAGATTATGAGCCGATGAAGTTTGATTTTCCAGATGAAGACATCATGTTCCTCAAGATGAAAGACTGTGAAGATCCAGTTGTTGAAGAGGGACCTGATCCAGACGAAAAGTGGACTTTAATGTTTGATGGGGCCGTCAACGCCAGAGGAAGTGGAATTGGTGTTGTCATTACAACTCCGAAAGGTGCCCACATGCCTTTCACCGCTCGTCTGACTTTCGAGTGCACCAATAATGAAGCTGAGTATGAAGCCTGTATCTTGGGTATTGAGCAAGCCATTGATTTGAGAATCAAGACTTTGGACATCTTCAGAGATTCAGCTCTGGTAATCAATCAAGTGAATGGTGATTGGAACACTCTCCAGCCTACTCTGGTCCCCTAAAGAGATTACACGAGAAGACTGTTGACTTTCTTCACAACAGTAAAGTTGTACCATATACCTCGTGATGAGAACCAGATGGCAGACGCTCTTGCTACTCTATCCTCCATGATCACGGTGATCCGTTGGAACCATGCTCCCAAGATCGACGTGATGCGCCTTGATAGGGGCGCGTATGTGTTTGCTGCTGAACTGGTAGTTGATGACAAGCCCTGGTATCACGACATTAAGTGCTTTCTGAAGAATCAAGAGTACCCTGCAGGGGCATCCAACAATGATAGAAAGACTTTGAGAAGATTGGCAGGCAGTTTCTTCTTGAACAAAGACGATGTGTTGTATAAGAGGAACTTCGACATGGTTTTGCTCAGATGCGTGGATAGACACGAAGCAGACATGTTAATGCAGGAAGTTCATGAAGGCTCCTTCGATACTCATGTCGGCGGACATGCAATGGCTAAGAAATTGTTGAGAGCGGGATATTACTGGATGACCATGGAATCTGATTGTTTCAAGTATGCTCGTGTGTCATAAATGCCAGATTTATGCTGATAAGGTACGTGTGCCGCCAAATCCTTTGAATGTGATGTCTTCGCCGTGGCCTTTCGCTATGTGGGGCATTGATATGATTGGAAAGATTGAGTCGACTGCCTCCAATGGGCACCGCTTCATCCTTGTTGACATCGACTATTTCACCAAGTGGGTCGAAGCAGCGTCATTTGCGAAGGTCACCAGACATGTGGTTGCCCGTTTCATCAAGAAAGAAATCATTTGTCGCTATGGAATTCCCGAAAGAATCATTACTGATAATGGTTCTAATCTCAACAACAAAATGATGAAGGAGTTGTGCCAGGACTTCAACATTCAGCATCATAATTCTTCCCCTTACCGCCCTAAGATGAACGGTGATGTTGAAGCGGCAAATAAGAACATAAAGAAGATTGTGCAGAAGATGGTCGTTACGTACAGAGATTGGCATGAGATGCTACCCTTCGCCTTGCATGGGTACCGTACTTCAGTACGTACATCGACTGGGGCAACCCCTTACTCCCTTGTGTATGGTATGGAAGCAGTCCTACCTGTTGAAGTGGAGATTCCTTCTCTAAGAGTCCTGTTGGATGTCAAGTTAGACGAAGTTGAATGGATTCGGACAAGGTTCAATGAGTTGAGTCTTATCAAAGAGAAGCGAATGACAGCCATTTGTCATGGGCAGTTGTATCAAAGTCGGATGAAGAGAGCCTTTGATCAAAAAGTGCGTCCTCGATGCTTCCAGGTCGGAGATTTGGTGTTGAAAAGGATCCTTCCTCCTCAGACAGATCACAGGGGCAAGTGGACTCCCAACTATGATGGACCGTATATTGTCGCCAAGGTTTTTGATGGTGGGGCCTTAATGCTTGCAACGATGGATGGTGAAAACTTCACTTCCCCGGTGAACTCAGACGCAGTTAAAAAATACTTCGCATGAAATAGACCCGCTGGACAATAAAAAGAGTAGTCCAGGCAAAAATGGGCATCCCGGCGAACCAAGAAAATGAAAAAGGTTCGGGCAAAAATTAGGGATTAAAAGTGAAAATATTGTACACCCGGTAAGTTGAAAACCTGAAAAGGCAACTTAAGCAAAAATGGGTATCCCGGTGGATTGAAAACTCGAAAAGGGCGATCCAGGCAAAAGTTAGGGATTAAGCGAATGACTACGTTCTGAGTAGTTCTGAATCTCATCTCGTGTCAATGACTTAAAACCTTTGAAGGATAGGAAACAGTCTAATCAGTCTTTCAGAAAGCTGATCATCTGGAGGATCTTGAAGACGAGCAAGTCATAGCAGAATTGGAACCCAATAGAAATCCATTTCACATTGCCATTAGATTAATGTCTGTTTTTATCTGTTGTGCGATTACCTCTTTCTAGGGATTTCTTCCCGATGTAAATGCCTATTCAGAGGCCGTTCAATCAATAAAATCATGTTATTCAGTATATCTCTGTTTTCATTTTCATTTTTCTGTTTTGTTTGCAAAAATGACGTCCGAATTTTTTGATAAACATTGCATCATGACACATAAGAGCTTTACAGGTACATGCTTAATAAACATTTAAAATTGCTGTAAATTTTAAGTGTTTTGGATCGTCTATTCAGAACAGGTACCCTCGGGGCATTTCCTTAAAATCCCCTGCAGATGATCGTGAATGTTTTCTGCCAACAGACGAATTCGGTATCTTATCCCTGAAGAGCTGATCAGAGCGTTGGATTCTTCAATCCCCAGCAGGTTCTCACCACTGTACCTCCCCCCAAGCGGTGGTTTCAGATTATACACTCCCCAGTAGAGTTGACAGTGTCAGACTATATACCCCCAGCGGAGTTGATAGTGCCAAACTGTATCTTCCCAGCAGAAACAGCTGCTCCTCAGCGTTCGATGCCAGATCGATGATCTCGACGCCAGATCCATGGTTTCTTTCCTTGAAGCAGAACCTCGGTACCGTATCGGTGTTTGCTTCCCTTGCTGAGTCATCTCTCGCAGATCGTGGTTGCCAGAACCACTATCGATTTCCCCAACAGCAGGTTTTCAGTGCCGTTCTCTCCCCAGTCAGAATCTCGGTATTTCGTCATTACTAGAACACCGTGTGGCGGGTCATTTCCCCATAGAATTCTTTGCGCTGTGCATCTCCAACAGCCTTGCTAGGGTCCAGAAGATGGTGATCATTTCCCCAGCAGATCCCCTTGCCCTAGCTTGGCATTCTACCCAGCATTTCGCATCCCTGCATGTAGAATCATATTGCATTGCATCATCCAAAAACGCGTAGCATTTCCATTTTCATGGAGCATTACGCCATTGAAAAATTCAAACATACGCATGTAAGCATAAAACATTCTCGGTATCCCAAGTGATAAGCCAGAAGTTGTTTCCAGTACTCAGATTGAAGATTGTTCATGACTTACCTTTGTTATCCCTAGCAAGTGTCATTGGCCCATTCGCCGTCTCTATTATCGTTCCCTATTTTTGCCGATGCTGACAAGCATGAAGTTTCCGGTATTCAGACCGAAGTGGCGTTCAGGCCAGTTTTCCGATGTTCAGATCGAAGAAGTTTCCGACGTTCAGGTCGATGCAACTTGTGGCATTAAGGCCAATTTTCCGACGTTCAGATCGAAGAAGTTTCCGACGTTCAGGTCGATGCAACTTGTGGCATTTAGGCCAATTTTCCGACGTTCAGATTGAAGAAGTTTCCGACGTTCAGGTCGATGCAACTTGTGGCATTCAGGCCAATTTTCCGATGTTCATATCGAAGAAGTTTCCGACGTTCAGGTCGATGCAACTTGTGGCATTCAGGCCAGCCTCTCGGTGTTCAAACCGATATTAATAATCTCATACCTCCCGATGTTCAGATCGAAGTCATTTCCAGTATTCAGACTGATGAGTGGCATTCAGGCCATGGTTATTTCTGTGTTACCGTTTATTTTGGTATCCAGGTTAACATTCTGTTTCGGTATTCAGATTGACTCTCACCGTACCAGACGGATTCTTCTTTCAAGACCACCTCTTTATCGATTCTGACAGGCATTGTTACTTCACTTCACTTCAGTGCAAATTTTCGGGCTTTTATTGTATTCAATCCCTTGATACCTCGAAAGCACGAAAGCCGCTACTATCTTCTTTCCAGGTCTCCAGTTGATTGAATAGGGGCAGCTGTAATACCCCAAAATTTACCCTTCATTTTTCCTGGAAGCATACGCTTTACACCTCATGCATGCATTCATTTTTAGGTCATTTAGCATTTGCATTTCATCATGGCAATCGAAATCGGATCCAAGAAGCGTGAACATCATCCAGGACACTTTGTGGGCTCTATTTAGATGATCAGTCAACACAAGGGAAAGACTTGAGTTACTTCCAACAGGGGTCCATTCGTCAGTCAAAACGTTAATCTTGAAGGAGCAAAGGTTTGTTCATGAGCTGTCATGCTCGCTAGGCGAAGCCCACGTGTTTTGAAAAAAAAAACGAAAAACGAAAATAAAAAATAAAAAATAAAAGATAAATAAATAAAAGAAAAAATCTTGGACTTGGACCTCTCTCATTTGAGCTCACAGGTCCACAAAAATCAGGTTATAAATTCAGAGTTTCAGTGAAACAAAAGGCAATTCTATTCCTATTACCCTGCCTGGGAAAAAGATAGTGAGAGAAGAACCCTGGGGAAAAAGATAGTGAGAGAAGAGATAACGGAGTTCAGAGCAACCTCCAGGCAACTCTGAAAGGTTCATTCTGACTCACACACTTTCAGCTCAAGCAAACCCTAACATTGGTTTGCAAATCCAGCCGTGCCATTTGATTTCAACCGATCTCTCCAATCAGGTTTGCCCTTATTCCCATTACCTTTGTGCTTTGAAGTTGAATACTCTGAATGTTTGAGGTATGCTGGATGAATTTCATTAGGTTTTTGCCCACGAGTTCATAATTATGTATGAATGTATAAATAATGCCTTGAATGCTTAATCGTTTAATTTCTGAAGTGTATGCCACAGGGTTTGAGGTTTCTGAAACCATACTGTTATCCATGAAAAACCATATTGTTTTGCTCTAATCTGACTTACGTTTGTCATAGCATGTTTTCTCCTAATCCTTATCTTGTTTCACTAACCCTTTTGTTGAGTTTTTGTGAAGGCTCACATGACTTTTGCAGGGATAGCTCGCTGGATATTCCACTTGGCTTGTGGGATACCATTTGGGAGATTTATTCTGATTGCCTTGTTGGCACATTTACTTTATACATGTTTGTTTTGTATGTGTTCGTATCCCCGCAGGTAGCGCGGTTCCTTCGTCAAGGACTGCCTTTTTACATGAGCATCCCAAACCCTAACCCTTCATTGATTTTTCTTCTCCTAAACACACGTTTACTCCTTCTACTACAGGTGAGTAAGTCTCCAAAGGTCGAGCATTCGGTAGATTGCGTAGTAACGTCGTCCGCCCCCAAAACATAATCCTTAACCCCGTAGTTAGCCGAACTACGGCTTGCTCTGATTCTCATTCCAGATGAGATACGTAGGCATAAGAAGCGATGTCTTAGCGAGCACACATCCCCCTAACCCATAGGTCAGCCGAGCTACGAAGACTCTGATTCTCATATTCAGATGAGATACGTATGCAGTGGATGCGACATCCGCGCGAGTCATTTTCATTTAACCATTTTTTTAGTAAACAGCACAAGATAAACTCACACCCTTTAGACAAGAACTACAAAAGTGGATCCCGTAGAGTACTACGGATGCATAGGGGTGCTAATACCTTCCCTTCGCAGAACCGACTCCCGAACCCAAGATTTGGTTGCGAGACCTTGTCTTTTCCTTTCCTCTTTTCAGGTTTACTTCGAGCGTTTCCTTTCCCTCCTTTGGGATAAATAACGCACGGTGGTGACTCTTCTGTCATTTTCTTTCGCCGGTTGTTTTTTCGCACACTATATTTTTCAGGTTGCGACACTTGTCAAAAAGGAAAGCAAACTAAGTCAACTTTCATTTCCAAGAATGCGGTGTCCACAACTAGGCCACTACAATTGTTGCACATGGATCTCTTTGGTCCATCGAGAACAAAAAGCTTCAGAGGTAACGTTTATGCATTAGTTACTGTTTTTGCATATTTGGCTTGAGTAACTGGTTACCTGCAGGGTAGTAACCGGTTACCGCTGTTCGTGTTTTTTTTTCTTCGTATTTTTGCTTGCGTAACCGGTTACCTGCGGGGTAGTAACCGGTTACCACTAAAAAAGTCAAAAAATAAAAAAATTAAAACATTCACATGTGTTGCACTCTTTATGTGTGTTTATCTTATCACTTTGTCTTGGAACACTATCATCTTCCATCTTCCACCTTCCACCTTCAATGTCATAAACCCATTTTCAAGAACATCACACCCACTTACTCAAAATCCTAAATCAACCTCTTAAATATCAAACCCACTCTCTCTTCCAACATCCAACCATCTTCACCTCTCTCAATTCAAGTTCCATTTTCGGATTTCCCTTTCAAACCCTAACTCTCAAAATCAAAATCATGGCTCCTTCCAAGAAGAACAAAGGAAAGCAACCTATTGGTGAAAGTTCTCAAGCTGATGAAATTAGGGAAGAAACTGTGGACATGCAACCTTCAAAGGCTAAGAAATACAAATCTGAAGTTGGTAGAAGGGAATTGATGAAGACAAAATATGTGAAGTTCACTGCCTTTCCTGCTCACAGTTTCAATTTTGAGGAGCTTCTGCAAAATTCTGGTGTTAAAGATTTGGTCTCTGAGGTAGACTTGATTTATCCCGAATTGGTTAAAACTTTTTATCGCAATATTAAGTTTACACATGATGAGTTTGGTGACATATGTATGGAGTCTTTTGTTAACAATACTAAGATGTCTATTGGGTTAGAAGATATTTCTAAATGTTTAGGAATTCCAAATAAGGGATATGAATTCCGTATCGGATTTATTCCAAGTGAGGAATGGAAAAATTTTGATACTTTGAACTATTTTGTTGAGATTTCTCATGGAACTCATGATGATTTAATTGGTAGACAATCTCAATCATCTTGTGTTATCAAGTATGCTAAATCCTTGACTGTTAGTGACCGGATGTTACACTATGTTTTAGCATACATTTTGGTGCCTTGACATTCTAATCATGCTCAAGTGACCGACTTTGATGTGTTTTTGATTAAAGCCTTGAAAATGGGATGGGATATAAATTGGTCATATTTGTTCTTTTATCATTTGAGACATTAACTTGGTCTCGCCGGAGGGCTGCCATATGCTTACTTTGTCTCAAAATTATTGGCTTATTTTAATGTTCCTCTTGAAAATGAAGAATATCTTGAGATGGATGAACAACTGTTTGAGATCAACAAAACCACAATCACTAAGAATACCGGAATTGTTCTTGCTCCGGATGGCACTTATAGATATAGAGATGAATTGGATGTTGCTGCCCCAGAAGGAGGATATTCCTTGGAATCTCTTCATCATGAGATGATGTCCATGAAATTGCAAATGAACTCCAATCATCATCAAGCAATGCGTGGGATTAACAAACTTCTCAAGATTTACCACTCTAAATTGTCCTATGAAGAAGAAGAAGATGTGGAGATGGAAGAGGGTTCCGGAAGTGATTAAGTGTTATGGTCTTGTTTATGTTCTTATCATATCTATGTTGTAGTTTTTATGTGTTATGTTTCTAATTATCTAGTACAATATCATGTTTTTATGTGTTTAAATGTTGGTTATCATTTTTGTGAATGAATGCTTATTATGTTTATGAATGTATGACTGTTTTTTATCAAGTCTTTTCCCAACCTTTTTGCTAATGACAAAGGGGGAGAAGAATTGCTTGTTGTTTTTGTTTCTCTAACATTTTGTAGGAAAGATACACATTTCCAAAGCTTTGCTCATATTCCAAAAGAAAGGGGGAGCACTTGCATAAGGGGAGATATCCTTGGATTAGAGAAACAAGTTTAGAATCAACTTTCAAAGTAGTGAGTTGTCATCATCAAAAAGGGGGAGATTGTGAAGTCATGGCTTCTTGATGATTTTGATGATTACAACATCTCTCAACAATTCTCATGTGAAAAGATCAAAAAGCTGTCAAAGACTTGAAGTGAATTGAAGTGGAGTAAAGATTCAAGTGAAGTATATCATTTCAAAGGATCAAGTATCATCATTGGTATATCTAAAACTTTCACTAATATGATGTACAAGTGTTCAAATATTTATTCCATGATATCTTGGTTCATATAGAAAATTAGGTTGTATTGCATTTCGTTTTTCACATTCTGCCAAATTCTATTTTTCAAAACTGGGTTTCAGTAACCGGTTACCCACCGAGCAGTAACCGGTTACCACTGTTGTTTTTCAAATATTTTTTGGATGTTGGAAGCAAGTAACCGGTTACCCACCGAGCAGTAATCGGTTACCACTGAAGAATTTTGGCAGATTGGTGCATTTCTTCATTCAAATGTTTTCTTTGCATTCCTTTGAATCATGGCATCCTTTCATTCATCATACTCTTTCAAAAAGGTGATTGTAGCAATATATAAACATCATTACTCATTTTTTTTATGACCACCTCCTTTCTTGCAAACACTTTCAATTAATCATTCTTATAAAAACTCAGATTTTTATCAAGTGTCCAAAAACTTTCTTAAAAAGTATTCTTTGCATTAAACCTTCATATACCTTGATAAGAATACATATCATTTGGTTTGAACACTTGTATACTACATTGAGTGATTGATATCCAAAGGGGAAGATTAATCCAAGTGATTAATATATTCAAGATTCATCATCAACTTTTTAATTAAGTTCAGATTTTTGTATCATACCTTGTTGTCCAGGATTGTTGGAAACAAGTGAAGTGTTGAAGAGGATTGTTCTTCATACACTTGATTACCTATAGGTTAGATAGTAAGCATCACCATTGGTGTGAGTAGGCTGTACAATAATTCTAACTATAGTGAAATCTCTTTCGAGTCGAAAGGGGAGTGGAGTACCTTCGGAGTGTGAAGGGAACCACTATAATTTCCGGTGTCCTTTTACTTTCCGCAATTTATTTTTCAGCACTTAAACAAAAAATAACCAAGAACCGGAAACAAGATCGAAGAAATTTTTTACCACCTAATTCACCCCCCCTCTTAGGCGCATTTCCAACTTACAGAAGGAAGAATTTATATATAACATCCACTTTGATGATCTCACAATATTTCAGGTAGAAAAATGCTCCAAATCCATCTGGCCCTGGTGAAACATCGGAGTTAAGATTCAAAATGGCTTGGTGAATTTCCTCTTCAGAAGGAATATTGGCGAACAGAGTATTAATATAATCTTTCACTGGAGAATGGATGGTTCCCTAAATTAAACCATTGTCTTGGAGCATAGAACCTTGGTTAAATAAGGACTTGAAATGATCTTAAACATGCCTCTCAATAGCCTATTTCTCAAAAACTATCTGGTTATTAATCAAAACAGAATAAATCAACTTGGTTTTGTTCTTGATTTTGGTATATGTGTGAAAGAATTTGGTATTTCTACCCCCTTGAAGATTCCAATTGATTCTAGATTTGTCTTTCCAAAAAATTCCTTCTAAATTTAAAGCGACTTCCAGACTAGTCTGAGCCTTTCTTTCTTCCTCCTACAGCAAGTCAATCATCCTCTGATCTTCAATGGCAGACTGAGTATTTTTGAAATTTGTCTCAGCATCATAAACTTTGAGTTGCATATTGCCAAAAATGCTCTTGTTCCACTCCTTTAATTTAGTTTACAAAATTCTCAATTTCTTGTCCAGAATATACATGGGACAACTAAAAATATGAGTATTCCAACAGTTCCTTATAACATCAAAACAAGAGTCATGATAAGGCCACATTTAAAAAAAAATTGGGACATAAATATAATTGGATTATTTAGAAATATGAGTATTCCAACAGTTCCTTATAACATCAATACCTTGGATTATTTAGAAATATTAAATAGAGTTGGATTTGAGAAATCCAAGCAAATAAATATAATTGAATTTCTAAATTTTAAAAGTAAAAAAAGTTTAATACATATATCATTTTTATTATCTCTTTTTCTTCCGTGACAGGGAGAAAATCTTCCTAAAACTCATACATACAATCGAATTTAAATTTAGATAAAATTAATCTAATATAATTGGTATTATCAATTGAATTAAACTTTTTAAAAAAATTTATCAATTATTTCCTTTAGTTTCATATGTAAGCAAAAAAATACCAAAAATAGTTCGCATTTTAAAAAATTAGTCTAAATGCATTTAAGTACACATATACAATTTGGATTAAATAAATTTCCTTGTCAATAATTACGCATAAATTTTGTTGAATAATTAAAAAGGTCACAAAATTTTAAGGAAGTTCATCTAATAAGGACTAATCTAAAGGATTTAGCTATTCATGTTACAAAAACCATAATATGATTGTTTGTCATCATAAAAAAAGTATGAATCAATATTGATTTAAAAAATAATGCTTTTTACTTTGATTTTGATGATAACACACTATAACATAACAATGTTATTGTCTAACATTTGTCACACGTGTAAATTTCTTTTAATGAGGTTCATCATAATATATTCTCTAAAAAAATTAAGAAAGTTATGCAAATGATCATTTAATGTAATCTATGAATCTATAAGATTTCATCAAATACAGTGATTACAAAAGCATTTATGTTATGCAATGTTGAAGCATTCTTTTGGCATGTGTCATGGTCACTCGATATGGCCATCTCTTGAAATAAAAAAATATTCTAAGATAAATGATATATTTTAGTTTTCAATACATATTTTCTAATTTTATCCTCTAATTAATATTATTTTCACCATTTTTAATATATGATAAGAGTATTTTAATAAATAAGATCAAAATTTATCAAAATACTGATAAACAAAAAAGTAAGAGTTTTTCTTTCATACATGGCATAATAAACAACAAGTAAGAGTTTTTCTTTCATACATGGCATAGTTAAGTTGTGTTGAATTTAAAATATGACTTGGAATGAACTATCTTTTCTTTGACTCAGCATTTCACTTGCAACAATGTTACTAGAATCCCACGTTATTTAAAAAGGGAGCGACTTAGGCAGTGTGACAATTAGGACATATACTAGCCTCAACGTTTTCCTACACTAAGTTTAACTTTATATTAGAATTTAATAATAAATAGATATTTAATTTTGTATTTTAAGACACGAGATTTAGATAATGTAATATATTTCTAAAACATAGGATAGGGAGAATCAAATAATGTCGGTAATAAATTTAGATAATGTAATATATTTCTAAAACATTTGATTTAACAAAAAATAATTTTATAAAGTTTTTTATGGTAGCTAAATTTATACTACATATATTATCATATAATATTTTACACAAATATAAAATTATTTGATGTGTTATTGAGACCTACCAAAAAAAATTTAATTATGTGTTTTTATTAAAATTATATAAAATGATTGTAGGATTTTTATAAAATGATTTATAAATATAAAAATCATAAATAATTGTAATTTATTTGTTTTTTTGCCATCAATTATAATATATTTTTCTGTTAAGCATTACGATCATCGATGATCTCACCTAAGTTATAGGAAAAGTGAGTCCATCCATATTCATTGATGGAGACAATGGCATTATGAGCCGAAGATAAACAGTAAATGGCTTTGTCAGCAAAAGTTTATGGGGGTAGCTGTTCTAAATTGGGTCAACGCCCAATCTGCTCGAAATCAAGTCACCTAGATGTTAGGAAGTGAGATGGTTTGAGGAATACGCATGACTTAGAGACACACATGAGTAGAGTTGACCGACCTTTATAGATCCTTAGATGACAAACTTTGTAGAATCCTTAGACGTTTTTCTTTGAGATAGGTGTTTTGGAGAAGGTTCTAAAACCTATGAATTATAAACTTATATTATAACGTCTGTCCAACCGTTAAAACTCTAATACGCAATATTCAAAATTTTAAATTTTACACGTATAGTCTTTATTAATTTAATCATTTAAGTGTTTATAAATACACCTCATATTTATTGAGAATATATCAAGTGTGGGTATTGTGGATAATAATCTCACATTGGTTTGAAATGTGAAGACTTGAGCATTTATAAGTGAGAGAACTCACTCACATATCATCTTAAGATTTTGGGGGAATATGTGGTGGAATATGTGGTGTGTCTCTCACAAAGTGTTACTCTAAAATAGAAATTCCACAATGTTCAATGCTCTATAGTAAAAAACTCCCTCAATAATATTTAGAAACAAATGATGAACGACTATCGTCCTAACATTTCCCATTTTTTCAAATTATCTCGTGTCTCCATCGTGACTAATTGGAAAATCTAGATAATTCACGTGTCTCCATCATGACTAATTGGAAAATCCAGCATTGATAAAAAAAATTCCATGTCTTTTTCTTCTTCATTTGTTTCAGTAAACTTTTTGTATTAATTTCACCCAACTATATATAATTACAATTTACAAAATGAATCTCATTACTATTATAATAATAATAATATAGAAACAGTATATATTTTAACCAAACATTTAGGATTCAGTTTGTAGGTGACGAAGTCTTAAACATATATGTGCCTTTACTGGTTTATGATCAGAACCGTATATTTGATCCAACGACTCGTACGAATGTAAGGTTGCTTTTATATTGTCTGAGTCTTCTATCTTGAACAGTATACGATCTGTCCACGCTGGTACTCGAACCTGTCAAATAAATACACATCAATAAAATCATTAAACGTCACCAAATCATATAATATATCCAAAACATGCCAGATTGGATCTTCTCATGTTGCCTGGAAAATAACATGAGGGAATATTGTTGGAATAATTGTTGATTTTTTTTAATCATTAATAGGTAAAAACTAACTAACTCATGTCTATTAATTAAGATTATTAGTTAATCATGTGTAACTTTTGCAATCTTCTTTTGAAAAATAATCTCTATACGTCTTAAGATATGCTTCATGTCTTTTAGTATAATAAATCGATAGATCAAATAAAAGATAAATGGAGTGAATGATATTTTAGAATTACATAAGTATTATTGTTCTGGCCAAAAAAACAATAAAAGATTGACTTTTCCGTTATTAATTAGGCAAAGTCCTAAATGATTGGTTCTGAGTGTCTGTTTTCGTATTTTGTCAGGTGATTATCACTTATCCCTTTCTTCTTGGGAAGTTCCTATTTATATGGTTTGAGTCATCCCTCATTCTTTAATGCTTACCTCCTTGTATCCCTCATAAAGGCAACCTCCAAATAACGTTTGTCGCACCTATAAGTATCGGATAACGTTATCCCCATTAACATCTGTAACTTTCATGTCATCATGGAATGTTATGTAACTGTCTCATGTGACTCTTCATATGGTATTGACCTTATGCCTGATTTGAGTACTATCATCTAACATACTTGCCTCTTAATACTCGACCCTCTCACTAATCAGTTTCAGGTAATCCCATAATATATCCTCTGACCATTATTCTAGTTTATTTTTAAAATCGTTGCAAAGTATTAGATATATTTATTTTTAAATATATATTTTATGAATATTATTAAGAACTGTTCGATTATGTCTCATATCTACGAAGAAGAAAATCACTATACATATTTGATGATTATGTTTTTTATTTGGAGGAATTTACTCAGTGGAACGCTATTTCTTTTTGTTTCTTTCGTATTAGATTTATTTTTCATAACTTTTGTCCTGTCTAAAATTTTGAAGTTTTAGATTTTGTCCTCATCGTTGTTGGATTTATTTTTTATGAGTTTACTTTCACTTATTGCAATGCACTTCTTTTCCCTTCATCATAACTTTATTTTAATGGCTATTTGTGGTAAATTTTTTAATAGAGCAATTATTGCAAAATCATGTTTATTTCTTTAGTTTTTGGCACACTCTCTAAGATGTACTTTTCTGTTTTTTATCTTTATTTTTGGCGTTACATTATTTATTTTGTTACGAGAGTATGTGTATTAACATGATTGGTTATATTTATATACAAAAAGTATCGCCATAGATGGTTTATAAGCAATGATGGCCAATTGGTCTAGGTTTGGTTTTTCAGCATGAAAGTCCCTGGTTCTATTCTCGGTAGGACCATTTTTTAAAATTTATTAATTTTTTGGTTGATAATGTATTCCCCCTTTTATTAATTTTTGGTTGATAATGTATCCCCCTAAATATATTGGGCTTGGCTCCACCATTTCTCTGATCACCCTTTTCTCCTTCTCCATCGCAGAATCATGATCTCATATATTCACCTCAAACTAAAAAGAAGTTGCTAAGAAGATGAATGATCATTAAAAGATGAGCACAACGGAAAATAATTAAGAGCAGCCTAAAAATACTAAGGAACAAAAGAAACATGAGAACTAGGAACAAGAGCAACATAATTAGGATATTAAGCAAGAGTACCATGAGAATCATGAGCACCACGAATGCAACAAAGAATAATCAAGAACAACCTAATAATACTAAGGAGCGAGAGAAACATGAGAACCCAGAACAAGAGCAACATGATTAGGATACTAAGCAAGAGTACCATACGAATCATAAGCACCATGAACACCAAAAATAGAATGAGCAATCTGATTTAGAAAGTGACAATAATGTGAGTCACGACAATAATCATAATCACCATGAAGAAAGTGACAACAATGACTCAGACTATGAGACCATGCATGATGAAACTCGTATGGTTTGATACACTAAGGAATTTATAAAAAAAAATACTTCTCACATTTCTAGAAATGGTAGTCCTACTAATGAAGCTAGTGTTGATCATACTCTTTCTAACAGGGATACTATCAATTAACCTCATATCCAACACAAAATAAGAGAAGAGAATAGTGATGTTTTCACTTTGATGCCTAATGTGAATCAACGCAAGTCAATTATCACAAAAGTTTAAGGGGATTCAATTAAGGATGATAAATGTGGATATACATATGTTGTATCCAAAAGACAAGACAATATAATAAGAAGAAATATACAAAAGATGATCATATAACCCACTCTAAAGTGGGTGCTAGTTTTAAATGTGAATGAAATGTCTTTATTGAAATGCTAAAGGAATTTATAATCTAGATACTATGTTGGTTTTTAAGTATCTTTGTCTGAAAAATAAACATGGTTTTATTTTGATATTTAATCCTTGGATTTTTTATGTTACATTTCCTAATAATTATTGTAGAAATTTGGGGTTTAAGCATTTATTTTTAAACTTGAGAAGCCATTATTTGCCTAATCTTTGAAGTTTAGGGGTCGATAGTTTGAACCCTTCAGTTTTTAGGATCTCATCAACAAGTTTCTTTTAATTTTTCTATGAGAAACAAGACTTTTCAAATGGGGTTCATCTATGTTAGTACTACTCATGTTCGTAGAAGAAATATTTGGTTTAAATTTATTTCCCTCCAACGGATTTATTCTGGACTTTGGTGTTTCATGGAAAAATTTAATGCGATTCTAGGTGTTGGTGAAAAAAATGGAAGGCACAATCCCAACGAGACCTTATGTGATAATTCCAATGTTGGTCTTATTGGAGATATGACTCCACACACAGAAAAAGGGGGGGGGGGTTCCAATGTTGGTCTTATTGGAGATATGACTCCACACACAGAAAGGGGGGGGGGGGTGTTACAAAAATAGTAGTTTGAAAACTTTTTAAGAGATTTGCAGCGGAAAGTAAATATGTAAAATTTAAAGAGTTAAGGGATAAAGAGATAACACTAGGAATTATAGAGGTTCGATAAAAAAGAAAAGACCAAATCCTCTCCCTAACATTTATTCTTGAGAGTATCCAATAAACCTTAAGAGATTTTAGTAGGTTGAACTCTCAAACCCCCTTATAAAAGGAAAATGAAGTTTCTGGTAAACTTTCAATAAAACAACGAATAATAGAGAGAAGCGGTTAGTCTTCCTTCCAAACGACGGATTAAAGTGGTTAGTCTTCTTTCCAAACAACAACTTGAAATGGATAGTCTTTAAGCTAAATTTGGATTTTACACAGGCTTATCTTGAACCTAGGTGAGCTTTTAATTTGGTATGAACTCATGAACCAAACCGAGATTTTGACGGGTTGATCACAAAGCTATGAGATTTTATACAAGGCTTATCTCAAACCTTATAAAGCTTTTAACCGGGGTGAAATTTTGAACCAAACCGGAGTTTTTACCAAGATAACAGATCACCAATGTGAGATTTTATACCAGACTGATCTCGAGCTAAAGAAATTTTTTGAATATGCTGAGCTTTCAAATCGAATCAGCGACTTAGTAACTAAATCCTAAACCAAAGATATTAAAGGGTTTAGATTTGAAGCCAAACAAAACAATCCCTTATGGCTAAATTATTCAATAAAGGTAAAAAAAATATTTCTTGGTGAATTTAAAGTACTACCCTTCCAGAATTACAAAGAAATCCTTACTAAATAAAAGGTCTTTCTCGGGAGCGCCACAACTCAATATAAGTGAGAGAAAGTTAAACAATGTTTTTAGAGAGAGAATAAGGTGTGAGATAGAGTACTCACAATTTTGAATGTGAAAATATGAAGGAATGGGCCTCTGTTTATAGGTTAGATGGTGGCACAAAAAAGGAAAGTTTCTCAGGCAAAATTAATGTATTAATCGATTGGCTTCTTGATTTAATCGATTTGAAGGCCTTGAATCAATCATTTAGGATGTTTAAAAAGGAAGGAAAATAGATATAGTTTTTGTCATTCATTATGAAATTTTCCTAATGCAAGGGCGACTTAGAAAGGATGTACACTTATCACCCTGACCCAAGGCCTCTTTCAATTATACCACTATATAGTCCTTCAAGCAAATGGGCTCGCAGAGTCCAAAGTATTTTAATCCCTAACTCATCTTCGGTCCTTCCCAGAAGTTTCGTCGAGGCTTTAGTTAAATACCTTGAGGCAAAACCTAGTTAATTCCCTTAGGAGATCTTAGTTGAGTCCCTTAGGCGAGACTTACTTGAGTCTTCCTAAAGAGACTTTGTTGAGTCTTTATAATGAGATTTTGTTGAGTCTCTCAAGTGAGACTTTGTTGACTCTCGTAGGGAGACTTAGTTAAGTCCCTCATGCGATACTTTGTTGAGTCCCTAGGTGAGACTTTATTGAGTCCCTCGGGCGAGACTTTGGAAAGATCCTCATGACGAAATGGCTCGGGGGGCAAGATCTTTCTTATGGAAATCTCGTTGTTTAATTACCCCATAGGCGACAAGGATTTCCTATGGAAGTCCAACAATGCAATTGCCCCGTAAGGCGGGAAGGATCTTCCTATTGAAATCCAACAATTAAATTACCCCGTAGAATGGCAAGGATCTTCCTGTGAAAGTCTAGAAATGTAATTACCTTGTAGAATGGAAAGGATCTTATTGTCTAAGTCCAACAATATAATTACCATGTAAGGCGAAAAATATATTATTGTGGAAGTCCAAAAATGTAATTACCCCGTAGAACGACAAGGATCTTCCTGCGGAAGTCCAACAAAGTAATTACCCCATAGGGAGGCAACGATCTTCCCATGGAAGTCTAGCAATGTAATTACTCTATAGGGTGTCAAGGATCTTCCAGTGAAAGTCCAACAATGTAATTACCCTATAGGGTGGTAATGATTTTCCCTTTGAAGACCAACAATGTAATTACCCCGTAGGGAGGAAAGGATCTTCTTGTTATAGTCCAAATATATAATTACCCTATAGGGCAATAAGTGCCTTCATGTGGAAGTCCAATAATGTAATTACCCCCATAACGCATTAATGATCTTCCTGTTGAAATTCAACAATTCAGTTTCATAGTCAAACCATAATAACTTGTTACAAATGAAATAATATTTTACAAGATTGTTTATAACTAGGTGACTCGTCATTCTACCAATCAACTATAATATTATCTCATATTGACTGAGTTCCGTGGTTTGGGAATGAGTCGCCCCTCAAATTCTTCAAGATTTTAGGCACCATTAGGAAGCTTCTGGTGTATACGATACGACCTCTCCCAATTAGGTCGTAGCACAAGATCACCTTCTTGCATTTCTCTTCAAACTAACCTAGAACTACTTTGGAATAATGACATTCTTGCATTTCTCAGATGTGGGCGACATCTCTTGTTTCGTCATGTAGGTCAGCGACACATCTTAACCCTACTTCATTTTCTTCCTCATCAAATTATGAGTGTCGCCATAATGGAGTGTCGATTTTGACTGGCAACATGTGTCCTCCCAATACACTAGTGTAAAAGGGCCTTCCTAATGGTAGAATGGGGGTTGTATGATATGACCATAGCACTCTGTGCATCTGCTCATCCCATAATAATTTGGCATCATCCAACTTCTTCTTGATCCTCTTTAATATTACCTTATTGGTTGATTCTACTTTCCTGTTCACATGCGGGTGGACGACTGATACGAACTTGGTTTGTACTCTCATGTCCTTGAAAAATTCGATTATGGTAGTACTGGCGAACTAAGTTCCATTATCTGGGAGGATGGTTTCTGGTAAGCTGAACCTGCACATAATCTTCTGCCAATAAAAGCGGAAAACTCTTACTATCGTGATCTTGGACACATCCTCGAAACATATCCATTTTGTAAAGTAGTCTAATTCTACGATAAAGAAATCTAGTTGGACAAAAGCTACATGAAAGGGTCTCAGAATGTCAACCTTACTAGTAAAATGGTTAGGGTGTCGTCGGGAATGAAGGAGTTCGATTGGTGCATGATGCAGATTAGAATGTCGCTGAAGTTTGTCACACTTCTTGATAAACACCATGTTATCCCTCATTAGTGAAGGTCAGTAGTAGCCTACACTTAAGAACTTATGGGCCAAGGCTCACCCATCAATATGAGTGCCAAAGACCCTTGATGAACTTCATCTAAAACCAAGGTGATTTTGTGTTCCCATAGACACCTTAACATATGAGTGGTTATTCCCATTTTATAGAGTTTCCTAGACATAAGAGTATAGTTTGTTCAATGCTTGCATATTTGCTTCGCTTCTAACTCATCTTGTAGTAATTTTCATGACTCTGGATAATGAGTTATATGCGTCATCCAACCGCCAATCATGGAGATGTCGATAGTGTTTGCCTCCCCCTCCTATATGCTTAGGGTGGCAAATGTATCTTGTATTACAATGCAATTGAACACATGCTTTCTTATAACTAGCCACCTTGGACAAGATACGTGCCTAAAATTATGTTATCTAGGCACATGCTCTATCTCAAAAGTTTTTAAATGCTCGGATAAGTGATATAACTTTTTCAAATATTTGTCAGTTGTCGTTCTTTTATCGAGTACTTACTGGTGACTTGATTTTACACTGTCTTGGATTCATTCTTGTCCTTTAAGGTCGACGCGCTTACTTCTAGGTTGAGGGGCATGTCGATGATGAGAGCCTCATATTCAGTCATATTATTGCTAGCCCTTAACTCAATATTTAATGATGACTCGATTAATAGGTCATTTGGTCCTTCTAACATTATCCCCAATCCACACATTTAACGTTAGAGGCTCCATACACCGGAAGGATCCAGACATGGGAAACATCATCACCAATTGGTGTACTGAGTTCTGCAAAAAAATATGTCAGGACCTATAACTTGATGCTTCCTCTAGGAATGTACTAGATGTCATTTTTCGAGAACTCAACTTCTTAAGACACCATTCTTCCGGATATATCTAGCTTCTTTAGGACTTGTCATATGGATAGTTTATCTTCAATAATATCTGATGTCCTTGAAAATAAGGTATGAGCTTTCTTGCAGTCACCACTACCACTAACACTAGCCTTTTAATTCTTCTGGTATCGAGCCTTAATTCCCCTAAACAATTTGCTTACAAAATAGATAGGCATCTCCACCTTATATTTTTCTTGGATAACTACCGAGCTTAATGACTGGTCAGTAAGAGACAATTAGAAATATAATGGTTATCATGCTATTGGATATGTCAGGATAAATGATGATGCTAAGAACACCTTCAACTTCGAGAATGCATGCTTGCATTATTATGTCCATTTGAATGTTTCCTTTTTCTTTAACATCGCGAAGAAGTGGAAAGCCTTGTCACTTGCAAAAGAAATAAAACGAGAAAGGGCGACTAGTCACCTAGTTAGATGTTGAACCTCTTTGACATTGGAAGGACCCCTCATGTCTACGATGGATTGGCATTTATTTGGGTTCACCTTTATGCCTCATTTGGTGAGCATGAAACCAAATAATTTTCCTTCTTGTATGCTAAACAAACACTTGGCTAGATTCAGACACATGTTATAACTCCTAACTTACTCCAGGATATCCTCTAAGTCTATTGCATGAATCTCCCCTTCCGATGTCTTCACGATCATATCATTACTGTAAACCTCTAGATTATGTCCTATTTTCTTTGAGAACGCCATGTCCTCGAGCTTCTGATAGGTGGTTTTAGTGTTCTTAAGCCCAAAATGCATGACATTGTAGTAGTAGTTAGCATGGTTAGACATGAACGTTGTATTAGGTGCGTCAATGGGATCCATCTTAATCTAGTTATAACTTGAATAGGCATTCATGAAACTCAATGTTTTGTAATCGTAGGATCCTTGTATCAAGTGATATATGCTAGGGAACGCGTACAAATCTTTGGGATATGTCGCATTGAGGTCAGTAATATCAACGCACATATGCCACTTTTTTGATGCCTTCCTTACCAAAATCACGTTAGCCAACCATAAAGGGTACTTGACCTCTGTTATAAACTCGACGCTTGTCACCTTCTGGACTTCCTCGTCAATGGTGATTTGCTTCTCTCTACCAACCTTACATTTCTTTGACGTACTTGTTTAACTGAAGGGTCTATGGTGTGGCGATGACACACCACTATGGTATTTATACCGGACATGTCAGATGGTGCCCATGCGAACGCGCCAATATTCTTCCTGAGCAGGGTGGTCAAATCCTCTTCTTCAGACTCGGACAATGGGGTGCCCAGCTTAGTGACTTGGTGTCACCGAGGCCTAATCTTGACCTCTTTTAAATCTTAGGTTGGGTTAAGCCTTTCATTTTCTTCCCTTAATCTTGGATCTGAGCTTATCGTATCAACGTCGTCCACTTCAGGACGAGAGATGGAAGTTAGGGTGAGGGGTTCCCCATTACCTCCAGGATTCTCAGGTAACATTTTTGGGAGGTCGTCCGATCCCCTTTAACCATACTTACGCATATGTTAGGTAGTGGATATTTTAGGCTCAAGTGGATGGTCGACAAGACCGCTACTAACAAGTTGAGAACGAGCCTTCCTAGGATGATATTGTAGGGGTGTGGAATATACTACAAGATGCTTCACCTTAATGCTTCTAGTGCTCTCCCTTGAGACGAATGTTGTTTCCAGGGTGATGTGACTCTTGACTTGCACCTGCTCGCCTGACAGGCCGACTAGAGACGATGATGTGGCTCTTGACCTGCACCTGCTCGCATGACAGACTGACCAGAGACCCTTGGAAGGATCTAATGTTATTGGGATCCAATTCAGCCCTTAAAAGGCGCTCCAGAAAAGTATGTATACCAAACTGCCAAGGTTGATTAATACTCGTTTCACATTCTAGTTGGTGTATTAAATCGTAATGACCATGAGATCATTATTATAGGGGCGTGCTCCAATCACATCTTCTCTTGAAAAGGTGATTCTGGGTTCAGGGTCCCTATCGGAGGTACTGAGAGCTTTTATAGGCATGGTGCTTGCTATTAACATCTATCAGGCATACCTCATCCAGGAGGAGCTAGATTCTCCCCCCTCCTGGCGAAACCCATGACGATGGTGTTGGTTGTTTTCTTGGAACTTCGCTCGAACATCCTCGTGAGAAGATGGTAAAATCAATTGTGAGTAAAAGATAGGTGTGATTTATGTTAGTTTTACCATGGTCCCACAGTGGTTGCCAAATGTACTCGCTAAAAGTAAAACTGCATGAAAATCCCTAGAAGATAAGGGTTGGCAGAGGCTTTAGGGTGATTATGGTATTGAGCGATGTTGTCAAGATCGCGATCCAGATCGTGGAATCACACGATTTTGCGATCTCAATCATCTCCACCGATCTGGATCGCAAGCAAGATCGTTTTGTGGAGAAATCACGACGAAATTAATTGGTTTCGAAATTTGAAGGTAGAATCCCGTAAATCTGGGCTTAGTTATCCGGGTCAAGTGCGACCCGATTTACGATCCGTGTGTTATAAATACGTAAATACCTGCTTTTTTTTCAATAGCTTTGAATCCTAATGGTTAGTCTTATGTAAAATCGGCGACGACACATACTTCATCTTTCTCAAATTTTGCTGTCGGAGAAGAAAATGTGAGTTGCTCTGTTTTTGTTTTCTTGTTTGTCTCTTATTTTTCTGCATTTCATCTTCCACTTGAGTTATTATCTTTATTTTAATATTGTTTATTGTTTGGCTTGACAATGTGTAAGGACTGATATGATTTTAATATTGTTTATTATTTAGCTTGGCAATGTGTAAGGATTGATAGGACGTGACTAAGATAGGATAAGTCAGATTTTCTTATTAGTTCTCATGATGTACTTTAATATAATATATATAATATAATGTACTCCAATATAATATAATATAATAGTTGATGAATTCTTAAACCATGGAACATATATAATACAATGTACATTAATAAAATATAATAGTTTCACGCCTCAATTCCGATGTAATATTTTTAGAGATGTTGCACTAACATAACTATTACAGTATATAGCCATCACTATTCACTGCAATTTTATTTCTTTAGATCACGTGTTATTTTTTAAATTGATTTTATTACAACTTTTATTCATACATATAATATAATATAAAAATAAAAATATTTTTTTTTATGTTACAAGTAGTAGTTAGTGACATTATATTGCAACATTTTATTTGTTAAATTATATTACAAACACATAAATATAGGTTAGAAAAAAGTTATTTATCTTTTTAAATTTGTTTATTTATTTACTCTTTTTATAAAAATTGTTTGTCTTTTTTAAATTTATTTATATATATTTGTAAGATATTTTTTTTACACTCTTTTTTGTTTGTTTTATATTACTATGTGTTTTAATTTTCAAAAAATATTTGTATTTTTTAATTTTTTATATAAAAGTTATTTGTCTTAATTTTTTAATAGGACAAATGGTTGGTGGTAGTAGTACGTCGCTTCCTCCTTCAACAAACTCAAGTGTTAGAAATGTGAGAAATAAGAAAGTTGCCAAAAATGCTCCTGGTCAAAGGCAAGATGTGGCATGGGAACATGGCACTCCCGTAAATGATGGATCAAGAAAGATCAAGCGCAACTATTGTCATAATGAGTATAGCGGCGGTGCTTTTCGATTTAAGCATCATTTAGCAGGGACAAATAGTAATGTTGAACCTTGTGTGTCTGTTCTAGATGAAGTTTGCAAACAAATATGGATCATTGTTCATAGATTGCAAAGCAAACTCATCAAAAAGAGAACTCTAAGTGAAGATGTAGTAGAGGTTGATGTGGAAGATTGTAAAAGAAAAAAAGTTGAATCTTCTGGTCTTGCAAATATTTTCAAGAGGGGGATAACTTCTCAATCAACTATCAACGATGCTTTTAAAAAAAAGAGAAGGAGGACACTAACTTACAAGTTGCAACTTATTTTTACAACAATGCTATCTCTTTTAACGTTGTAAAAGATGAAGAATTTATAAAGATGTGTGAAATGATTGCCCAATATGGTAAAGGATATAAACCACCATCTTACCATGATATTCGAGGTAAATATTTAAAGAAAAAAGTTGAGTCTATAAATAGGATATTGGTGGAGCATAAAGCTGCGTGGAAAAAGTTTGGGTGTACAATAATGACGGATGGATGGACTGACCAAAAGAGGAGGACTATCATAAACTTTTTAGTCAATAGTCCTATGGGTACTTTTTAAAATCAATTGATGCATCTAGCATTTCAAAGACAGTTGATAAAGTTTTTAAAATGATGGATGATATTGTTGAGGAAGTGGGGGAAGAAAATGTTGTCCAAATTATAACAGACAATGCTGCAAACTACAAGTTGGCTGGACAAATGTTGATGGATAAGGAATAAGCTTTATTGGACACTTTGTGCAGCTCATTGCATTGATCTAATGTTAGAGGATTTTGAGAGCAAGATACCTATGCATAAGGAGATTATTATTTCAGGTAAAAAGATCACAACTTACATTTATGCTAGTACTTGTCTTATAACTTTGTTGCATCATTACACTGAAGGAGGTGAGCTGATAAGACCTGACATCACTCGCTTTGCAACACCATATTTGTGTTTGGGTTGCTTGAATGATAAGAGGGGAGGATTGTATAGGATGTTCACTTCCAAGCAATGGAAGGATAGTCAATTTTCCAAGACAAAAGATGGAAAATTTGTTGAAAATATAGGCACAAACAAGGACTTTTGGAAGAATTTGATTATTTGCCTTAAGGGTGCTTTTCCATTACTTAAAGTCTTGCGTATGGTGGATTCTGATGAGAAGGCAACCATGGGCTATATCTATGAAGCAATGGATCAAGCAAAAGAGGAATTACAAACTAGCTACAATAATAATAGAAAAAGGTATAATTTTATAAAATATCATAGATTAATTTATTTGATATAAAAAGTATAATAGTATTTATTTATGAACTAACTTAATCTTTTCTTTCTTAAGCTACCAACCATTATGGAAAATTATAGATAACAGATGGGACAAACAATTGCATAGGCCTTTGCATGCTTCAGGCTATTATCTTAATCCAATTTTGCATTACAAACCTAATTTTAAAGTAGATAATGAAGTGAAACAAGGAATGTATGCATGTTTAGAAAGAATGATAGGAGGAGACATGGATATGGTGAATAAAATTGATGGTCAACTTGAGGATTTTAAGAGTAAAAAAGGATTCTTTGGGAGTGAAATAGCTCAACGTGGACTAAAAAGCAAGACACCAACTCAATGGTGGGAATCTTACGGTGATGCACACCCAGAGTTGCAAAACTTTGCTATTCGTGTTTTGAGTTTGACATGCAGTTCTTCTGGCTGTGAGAGAAATTTGAGTGCTTTTGAAATGGTATATTTTTTAAATTTATCATATATATTTTTCATAGCTACTATATGTTATGCATTTTAATTTAATATTTCCCCTTTTTAGGTTCATACAAAGAAAAGAAATCGGTTGAAACAAAAGACTATGAATGATCTTGTGTATGTGATGGTAAATACAAGATTGACCAAGAATAAGGCTGAAAGGAAAAAGCGAGATCTAACAATTGATGATTTCCAAGATGATGATGATTGGTGGTATGTTGCTGAGGAAGAAAATGCAGGTGGTAATCATGTAAATGTGTCTGATTTAGATGAAGATTTGATGCAAAGTACTGGTGCTAAATCAACTGGACATGTAGATGAATTTGATGTCCTTGAAACTATAGAAAGTGACAATGAAGAAGGAAATGCAGATGAAGGTGATGAAGGAGATGATGAGGGTGATGATTATGATGGAGGAGATGATGAGATTAATGAAGATGAAGGAGTTGACATTATAGGGAAAACTCCAAATTATCGGCGCCTTTGTGATTTGTACTAACCTCTATGATTTTGAATATTTTATTTTATGGAGTTTGTTATTTTAAGTTAAGATTTGAGATTTTTAATTTTATGGTTAAGATTTTTCAATTTGATGGTTTGTTATTTAATATGCAAACTTATATACTATTTAATATAAATAATATAAAATATTTTAAGTATTTTTTTAGTAAAATCTTACTATTTTGGTTACGGTCTTATGTTTTACGATTTTGTTATTCCTTCTCGATCTTATAAAATTAATTGAGTAAGATCTTTCTATTTTAATTACGATTTTATATTTTACGATTTTAATGTCTCCTCCCGATTTTATGTAAGGTCTCGATCATGACAACATTGATATTGAGAACTAGCTTACATGAGGTGGGAAACTATTGTATCTGTGTATTTTCTCTATGTGTTATTAGTTAGAGTTCATCCCCAAAATATCCTAATATTGACATATTTATATTCTCATGGGTCTAAAATTGGATCTTCTTAGAATGTAGCAACCACTCTAGGAATGTGTTATTGATCCCAGAAATCAAGGAAATGTATTTAGAACCCATAACTTCTTATGTAATAACTGTTGATCCAATTTACGCCTTTCACACAATCGCGCATTATTGACAGAGAAATCAGAGGTCTAGGCGGTGTATCCAAAAGGGGGACGCTAAAACCAACAGAAGGGCGCTCAACCTAAGGAAATGGCGACTTAGGAATGATGTATACTTTTCACCCCACCCCAAGATTTCTTCCAATTATATCATTATAAAGTAAAATTTATTTGATTTCTTATTTACTTGATTTCCTATATTCACATTTCTTTATCCATATTCATTTATTGACATTATTTACTTTTATACATGTATTGTAAAATAATCATCGTTATAATCATTATCATGTCAGAGTAGTTTTGCATCTTGGGATAGTGAAAACTCTGATGATATTCTTATATGAATTATTTGTAAAATCTCATTATTATTGGATAAAATAATATTAATATAGCATTGTCATTATTCGTCCTTGTAAATATGTATTTTATATGATAATAGATGATTGGACGAAATAGAGAAAATGAAAGTTCATTATCCAATAAGATATAATTATATGTAGTTGCAAAAATGGAAATCTAAATATGTCTTAATGAATTTTACTCTCGCAAATATATAGTTACATAATATTAGAATAATCTGATGAGGTGGAAAAAAGAGAAGACCCATTATCTGATCTATAAGGCTAGAAAAGATTTATTTATGAGATTTCTTTTTTTTTTAAAGGACACTTGCATCAATGAATCTTTGTCTATACTAGATAGTGAGATATGCATAGTTGAAGAATTTCTTAGTGTGTTGTCGAATTTCATCGAGGAGGTTCGATTAAAAGCCATTATAACTCATATACATGGTCATCAAATTTGTTAGGATGCAAATTTTAAATATATTATTTGCTACTATGATTCTCTTCCTACAATCCATTTAATTGATATTGATTTTCATCTTTTAAAATGAACTCAAAAATGTTTGTACGTACCTTGTAACTTGTGTCATAATTGCTACTTCCTTTATTATACTTATATGTTGGCTTGAATGTCAATGTCCCCTCACAAAATCCATTGAAAATTTGTCCTTCTCCAGCTTGTTGCAAGAGTTGATCATTATCATGCAACTCCTAAAACGAAACAAAGAAATAATTATGTATATTATGAATTCATAATTAAGCTGCAAACTCATTCAAGTTCAACACATGAATGATGATTTAATTACATAGTGAAGGTCTTTGTCTATTAGGTTCCTAGCCGGATATGTATCGATCCCTTGAAGCCTATAGTTAAGATCTCCTAACCAAATTGTCACATGAGATGGTCTTGAATATGGATTCCATATCTTTGAGAAGAGAGTGTGTGATATATGCCTGCATTCAGCATTTCTTTCTTCCACATTGTAACCATGAGCTGCAAAAATGATTCATCAAATATTCTCAATAAGCAAATTCGAAGTTAACCGTGATCTTAAATAGAGAGACCAAAACTGAAATATCTTTATATAGTTACCAGAGAGGTGACAGGAGATGAACATCAAACGTATTCCTTTGTAGTTAATACGAATTGCTACAGCGCCTTTTTTTCTTCCGATTATTCCTCCGCATCCCCCTATAGATTGTTTGTCCACCTTCAATTCTACATGCAATTAAAATTAATCGTGCCGTTTAGCATACATTAATAATTCTTAGTATAAAATTAACCATATGAAATATTATAAAAAGGATACCTTGAATGAATGATTCTGCATTCTTTGGTCCAAACAAGAACAACTGCAAAGATTGCATTGTAACTTTACCTATCAGGCTTCATGTCCAAAAGAAGAAAAGGTAGAAAATTTCAATAAGTTTACAAGATACACATATGGTTGCATTATGAGAAAAATATTTGGCTAATATCTTACGTGTGAGTTTCATCCAAAGCTGTTGAAAGCATGGTTGCGACTTTGTTTCCAGGAGCCTCTTGCAATCCAACAGCAAGAAGATCGAAGTCGTGGCTTCCACCAACCATCTCAGCTAAATCTTCAAAGGAAACCTAATACACCAAAAATTCATAGACATACGTGAACAACTGCAAAAATTTCTGAGCAAGTGATGGATGTTTTATTTTTCTGGTGAGTTAGGTTGGATTTGGTTGACAATGGAAAGAAGATAAAACAAAATTGAAAAGGACTATACACAAAGATGCCATGCAATTTACGTACAAGCAACTTTGTCTGTGGGTGGAAATCTTAAGTCTAAATAATACGCTGTGGAATGTTAATTTCAACCAATTACATTCAGATTTGGTTCAAGATAATCAAAGTCTTTATTATAATTTTTTGAAGTTTTTCTAAGTAAAATGATTGTATTATGACAGTAGAAGTACTCCAACTCGTGATAATTAATGAGTAATAAAATATAGTTCAAGAATTGTGTGTTAGGGTGTGATTTTGAAGTAAGAGTGTTGAGAGTGATTGGAGATTTTTAAATGTGAGATAGAACTATTAGAGTCTATTTTAATAATTAAATAATAGTATTTTAATTGAATTATTTAATTAAGATGGAAAAATGGAAGATTTGGGGACAAAGTGTCAATTATGAGAAATAAAGGGAGGAAGAAGGTTACTAAGTGAGAGGTTAGTTTGTGGTTTCAACTAGATTAACCCTGACAATATAAATTAGGAGCATAATCTAAGTTTGTGAGTTTTTATCGGTACGTAGAAACTTTGTAAAAGAGGCTAGAACACTAAGGGGAGAGGAAAGACTTAGGGCCTGTTCGATTTGATTTTGTAAAACTGTTTTTTTAGTTTTTAAAATTTGAAAATAAGAAAATTTGTTTGATAGTCTAATTTTATAAAATTGTTTTTGAAAACTATTCTCTATTGAGAGTTTTAAAAACTAAAAACTAAAACAGGTTTTAGAGGTTTTGGTTTTTGGTTTTTAGTTTGGAAATTATGATGAGGAAAATCAAGGAAAAGTGGTACACTTTTTAAAACGATTTTTAAAAGTAGAATTACCAAACATGTTATTTTATTGTTTTTCTTCAAAACTCTTTTAAAATTGATTTATAAAATAGTTTTTAAAAACTATAAATTTTTCAATTTTTAGATTTTAGAAACCAAAAACAATTTCTCCAAACAAGTTTTTAACTTTAAAATTTTTAAAACGATTTTTAAAAACAGAGCTACCAAACAGATTTTATTCCATTAGTTTTTTTAAAAACAATTTTTTAAAACTGATTTATAAAATCATTTTTAAAAATAGAAAATCAAAACTCAATCAAACGAGCCCTTAGAGTTGGAGAAAGAAGACTCAATCAAACCAGAATTTTCATTGA
The DNA here is from genome assembly GCF_024323335.1 of Lathyrus oleraceus. Lineage (NCBI taxonomy): Eukaryota > Viridiplantae > Streptophyta > Magnoliopsida > Fabales > Fabaceae > Lathyrus > Lathyrus oleraceus. Next base: position 7,567,354 of record NC_066584.1, read on the forward strand.
TTGCTATGAATTGAGGTAAGGGAGAGAGTGAATTCAATAATGAATATATGTTTAAGGGTATAATTGAGGAGTCATTAACCTCTAATAGGCTTTGTATGAATGTGCATGTTTTGTTGTATTTGTATAGGAATCTGAAATTTGATTATCAATTGGTGTTGTAGTATGTTTTTCATGATCAAATTTGTGTACATGTGTGTATGAGATTTTATGTTTTGATGTGTTAATATGTTTTCACCATTGTTGGATTTTTAGAATTTTGGATTCATGATAAAAGCTTGGAATAATTGATGATTATGCTTGCTAATTGATATATATATATATATATATATATTATATATATATATATATATATATATATATAATATATTATATATATTATATATATATATATATATATATATATTATTATATATAATATATATATATAGAGAGAGAGAGCGAGAGAGAGAGAGAGAGAGAGAGAGAGAGAGAGAGAGAGAGAGAGAGAGAGCGAGAGAGAAGAGAGAGAGAGAGAGAGAGAGAGAGAGAGAGAGAGAGAGAGAGAGAGAGAGCGAGAGAGAGAGAGAGAGAGAGGAGAGAGAGAGCGAGAGAGAGAGAAGAGAGAAGAGAGAGAGAGAGAGAGAGAGAGAGAGAGCGAGAGAGAGAGAGAGGTTGTGTGATGTTAATATATTGATTCTCTGTTGTTTTTCGATCGATTTGAGTATCTGGAATGAAAATCGAAGTTCCGATATGAACTCCATTGAAGAAAACATAATTTTGCATTTTGCAGGTCGATGGCTAGTGCTATGGTCAAGGCAGGTAACCTGCTATGAGCCTTACGTAGACATAAATATAGTTTTGGTCATAACTTGAGTTTCAAAACTCGGATTGAGAAGCAGTTAAAAGCTTTGGAAAGCTAGCGTATAGAGCTACATCATGGTAGTGACTTGTAAGATCAATTACCATGTTTGAATGATCTATGATTATATGTTGTGTTGAACGATTATAAGTTGTGATAAGTATATGATGTTGTGTGAGTAGGATGATTAATGGTTTATGCATAATCTTGAGATGAAGGATTGTCATTTTGAGTGTGTTAAATGTATGAATTAACATGTAGTAATTGATGTATGGTCTAATTGGTTAATGTTCTGGATAGAATTAGGATGTTAGAGTAAATAATCAGATTTCTGCATTGAACTCCATTGAAAAAGACAAATTCTACTATCTACAGGTCGATGGCAGGCACTGTAACACCCTAATTCCCCGAATCCACATTTTATAAAAATAACTCAAATAAAATTCACAAATTAGAGTGTCACCAAACCATAAACTTCAAAACCAAAATAGTCATATAAACACACAACGAAAAATAAACAAAGTTTAAAATAAAGCCTAATCAACCACTCCAACAAAACAAAATAAAAGCATCACACAATGACAAATTACATTGCATACCTAGTGTTACATATCAGAGCGACTCCTCTAAGAATAAATTATAAAAGCTAAAGGGGACCTAGACGTTATCCCTTACTCAGTAATTACTCCTGTATCTGGTTATCAGTACTCCGAGGAGCACAAACGCCACAATAACAAACAGGAGGTGAGAATACATCTAACAACTATTAACGGTGAATAACGATAATACATGATAAAGGGGAGGTCGTCTGATCCCCTTTAACCATACTTACACACATATTAGGTAGTGGATATTTTAGGCTCAAGTGGATGGTGGACAAGACCGCTACTAACAAGTTGAGAATGAGCCTTCCTAGGATGATATTGTAAGGGTGTGGAATATACTACAAGATACTTCACCTTAATGCTTCTAGTGCTCTCCCTTGAGACGAATGTTGTTTCCAAGGTGATGTGACTCTTGACCTGCACCTGCTCGCCTGACAGGCCGACTAGAGACGATGATGTGGCTCTTGACTTGCACCTGCTCGCATGACAGGCCGACCAAAGACCCTCTGAAGGATCCAATGTTGTTGGGATCCAATTGATCCCTTAGAAGGCGCTCCAGAAAAGTATGTATACCAAACTGCCAAGGTTGATTAATACTCGTTTCACATTCTAGTTGGTGTATTAAATCGTAATGACCATGAGATCATTATTGTAGGGGCGTGCTCCAATCACATCTTCTCTTGAAAAGTATTGTATATGAATATAAATGGTGATGATCCGACAGTAGAACCCTAATAACAAGTGCTCCATGATAAAATATATATTAAAAAAATTACATGCATGCACCTGGCCATTCATATTCCATGTGAGTATGGAGATGCAGAGATTTGATGTGGTGAAGTTACATGCTTTATCAACACCAACGGTTCTTATTCCAACATGAGAGTTCGAAGTCTGATGATGAACAAAACCTGTTGGCCTTCTCTTCGATCTTAATTTTCTTCTGCGAATTTTGGATCATATATACATAATTTTCAATGGTTAAAAATTTCTGAGCAAGTGATGGATGTTTTATTTTTCTGGTGAGTTAGGTTGGATTTGGTTGACAATGGAAAGAAGATAAAACAAAATTGAAAAGGACTATACACAAAGATGCCATGCAATTTACGTACAAGCAACTTTGTCTGTGGGTGGAAATCTTAAGTCTAAATAATACGCTGTGGAATGTTAATTTCAACCAATTACATTCAGATTTGGTTCAAGATAATCAAAGTCTTTATTATAATTTTTTGAAGTTTTTCTAAGTAAAATGATTGTATTATGAGAGTAGAAGTACTCCAACTCGTGATAATTAATGAGTAATAAAATATAGTTCAAGAATTGTGTGTTAGGGTGTGATTTTGAAGTAAGAGTGTTGAGAGTGATTGGAGATTTTTAAATGTGAGATAGAACTATTAGAGTCTATTTTAATAATTAAATAATAGTATTTTAATTGAATTATTTAATTAAGATGGAAAAATGGAAGATTTGGGGACAAAGTGTCAATTATGAGAAATAAAGGGGAGGAAGAAGGTTACTAAGTGAGAGGTTAGTTTGTGGTTTCAACTAGATTAACCCTGACAATATAAATTAGGAGCATAATCTAAGTTTGTGAGTTTTTATCGGTACGTAGAAACTTTGTAAAAGAGGCTAGAACACTAAGGGGAGAGGAAAGACTTAGGGCCTGTTCGATTTGATTTTGTAAAACTGTTTTTTAGTTTTTAAAATTTGAAAATAAGAAAATTTGTTTGATAGTCTAATTTTATAAAATTGTTTTTGAAAACTATTCTCTATTGAGAGTTTTAAAAACTAAAAAACTAAAACAGGTTTTAGAGGTTTTGGTTTTTGGTTTTTAGTTTTGGAAATTATGATGAGGAAAAATCAAGGAAAAGTGGTACACTTTTTAAAACGATTTTTAAAAGTAGAATTACCAAACATGTTATTTTATTGTTTTTCTTCAAAACTCTTTTAAAATTGATTTATAAAATAGTTTTTAAAAACTATAAATTTTTCAATTTTTAGATTTTAGAAACCAAAAACAATTTCTCCAAACAAGTTTTTAACTTTAAAATTTTTAAAACGATTTTTAAAAACAGAGCTACCAAACAGATTTTATTCCATTAGTTTTTTTAAAAACAATTTTTTAAAACTGATTTATAAAATCATTTTTAAAAATAGAAAATCAAAACTCAATCAAACGAGCCCTTAGAGTTGGAGAAAGAAGACTCAATCAAACCAGAATTTTCATTGATTGCTATGAATTGAGGTAAGGGAGAGAGTGAATTCAATAATGAATATATGTTTAAGGGTATAATTGAGGAGTCATTAACCTCTAATAGGCTTTGTATGAATGTGCATGTTTTGTTGTATTTGTATAGGAATCTGAAATTTGATTATCAATTGGTGTTGTAGTATGTTTTTCATGATCAAATTTGTGTACATGTGTGTATGAGATTTTATGTTTTGATGTGTTAATATGTTTTCACCATTGTTGGATTTTTAGAATTTTGGATTCATGATAAAAGCTTGGAATAATTGATGATTATGCTTGCTAATTGATATATATATAATATATATATATATATATATATATATATATATATATATATATATATATATATATAATATATATATATATATATATATATATATATATATATATATATATATATATATATATATAGAGAGAGAGAGAGAGAGAGAGAGAGAGAGAGAGAGAGAGAGAGAGAGAGAGAGAGAGAGAGAGAGAGAGAGAGAGAGAGAGAGAGAGAGAGAGAGAGAGAGGTTGTGTGATGTTAATATATTGATTCTCTGTTGTTTTTCGATCGATTTGAGTATCTGGAATGAAAAATCGAAGTTCCGATATGAACTCCATTGAAGAAAACATAATTTTGCATTTTGCAGGTCGATGGCTAGTGCTATGGTCAAGGCAGGTAACCTGCTATGAGCCTTACGTAGACATAAATATAGTTTTGGTCATAACTTGAGTTTCAAAACTCGGATTGAGAAGCAGTTAAAAGCTTTGGAAAGCTAGCGTATAGAGCTACATCATGGTAGTGACTTGTAAGATCAATTACCATGTTTGAATGATCTATGATTATATGTTGTGTTGAACGATTATAAGTTGTGATAAGTATATGATGTTGTGTGAGTAGGATGATTAATGGTTTATGCATAATCTTGAGATGAAGGATTGTCATTTTGAGTGTGTTAAATGTATGAATTAACATGTAGTAATTGATGTATGGTCTAATTGGTTAATGTTCTGGATAGAATTAGGATGTTAGAGTAAATAATCAGATTTCTGCATTGAACTCCATTGAAAAAGACAAATTCTACTATCTACAGGTCGATGGCAGGCACTGTAACACCCTAATTCCCCGAATCCACATTTTATAAAAATAACTCAAATAAAATTCACAAATTAGAGTGTCACCAAACCATAAACTTCAAAACCAAAATAGTCATATAAACACACAACGAAAAATAAACAAAGTTTAAAATAAAGCCTAATCAACCACTCCAACAAAACAAAATAAAAGCATCACACAATGACAAATTACATTGCATACCTAGTGTTACATATCAGAGCGACTCCTCTAAGAATAAATTATAAAAGCTAAAGGGGACCTAGACGTTATCCCTTACTCAGTAATTACTCCTGTATCTGGTTATCAGTACTCCGAGGAGCACAAACGCCACAATAACAAACAGGAGGTGAGAATACATCTAACAACTATTAACGGTGAATAACGATAATACATGATAATAATAACAAACATAAGAATATTCTCAATTCACACTCAATCACAACTAAACAAATCATAATGCAAATGCAACGCAATGTTACCATTTTTATCTCATATGCACGTGGTAGCAAAATCAATGGGATCAGAGGTATGTGTCGTAGCTCGAAAAATATGATCCTTCGTGAAGCGCACCGCACGCTCGCGAAAAAAATGTTCGAATAGAGTCGCCATCAAAATTTATTTATTCCAATAAAGGAATAGGAAAATATCGATAAAACCTTTGGAAAAGAATATGATCGTCGCAACCATATTTGGGTTCGGGAGTCGATTACGTAAGGGGAAGCTATTAACACCCCTCACATCTGTTGTACTAAACGGGAACCTTTCAGTTAGATTTACGATTGAATGCTAGCTTATATTAATTCTTTTCTTCGAGTAAGTTAAAAGTGTAAAGGGAAAGAGAAAGGGGTCGCAAATTTTTTACTATTAATGTGTCTGATAAGATTGAGGGTCTTGCTCCTACATATCTTCGGGTGAGATGGAGACCTCAAGGCATACGTAGGTCTGGATAGAAAATGTTTATTTGTTGGTCAATTTTAGCGAAAGATATCTTGTATTAATCGAAGAAAAAATATTATTTTACCCAAAACATGTGAGGAACGGGCCTTTGCGTCGCATTGAATGGATTTACAAATCAACGTTCATGGAAAAATGCCACGTATCTCAACTCAACGATTGTGGATGAACCATTGCTTTGCATCATCTTAAGACAAAATATCTTTCGTTTATAAAAAAGTTTTTTAGGATTAGTCGCACGGCGACGAGAAAAAACTTTGATTGGTTGAATGTTTTATAAGTGAATGACGAACATTTGATGAGAATAAGAGATGAGCCTCGGGATCAGACATTCAGGATTTCCACCGGAATGCTAGATTCCAACGGTTCTTTTTCTTTCAAGTTTATTTAAGAAATTTGTTTGATGGACAACGAACGGTCAATAAGAACAAGACGCATGCCTTGGAATCAATTGTTCAAGGGTTACACTAGAATGTTATATTCCAACGGTCCTTTTTAGTCCAAATTTATTAAGTATTTTAAGAGATAAAGAAAAGAATGAATGGATAACCCAAGATGCGTGTCTCGGAATCAATCATTCGAGGATTCTGCTAGAATGCTAGACTCCAATAGTCCTCTTCTTTCGACTTTATTAAGAAAAAGAATTTGATATTGCATTTAATTTAGGAAAGGTCACTCGATATCTAATTGAGGTTTGATTTGTATAGATGATTTGAGAAATGGTTTTCTAAATAGTTTGAAGTTTGATTAAGTGTTTGAAACTTATCTTAAGAGATTGTCTTATTATGCATCCCCTTCATCATTTTATTTAACAATTAAAAGTCTACACACAAGATTATACAATCTAAATATGTCATACAAATATCCATAATTAATACGACATGCAAGCAATCGTGCTTTTAACCAAAGATTGAATAAATCAAACTAAACATGAGTCAAGATTAATTCGAAATACTAAATCTTAAAAGAAATCTAATGGACTTTTGAAAATGCAAATGGATAAGGACTATTCATATATCTATGCAAGGCTCTTTTATTTTATTTTAATTTTTTATAGAGAAAAATAAATAAATAAATAAAATAAAGGGTTAAAAAACAAAAATACATCTATTTCTATTTTATTTAATAAAAAAAAGATTTGATCTTTTATTTTATTTTATTTTTATTTTTAAATATTTATTCTCCTTTTAAAAAAATAGACTATTTGGTATAAAAATAAAAATAAAAATAAATCAGTTTTTTTTTATAAACAAATACAACAAAAAATGAAATTGGCCTTGGGGTTGCCAATAGGAATGGGCATGGGGTGTAAAAAATAATTTAATTTGGGCCCATTCAAAACCCAATACTAACCCTATAAAACAAAAAGAGAATGAAAAAAACAAAAAAAACATTGAAACGTTGGTGCTGCACTAGTGTAGCTATAGCTAATATTTGGCCATTTTCAAAATTCAAAACAAACAACAGGCGCCGCGTGTATTGATTCGGGTGGTCTCTCTCACACTCAACGCCCATCAATTGGTTTAAATAGCAATGAAATTAGGATTACTGCTTATTTTTATTCCAAAAGTTTCCTTTGATGTCTTATGGATGATAAGATGAATTTAAAACAAACAACACCAATAAAATTCAAACAAACCAATCAAAATAAAACTAAAATAAAAAAAAATTAATTCTATTTAGTATTTCTAAATATTTTGGTAAAAAAAAGAGTTAAAAATAACAAAAATTAAACACAAAAGTGTTTGAAAAATTAAATTAAATTAATCAAAATGATCAGTATGAAATAAATCTCTCGAAAACATACATGTTTTGATCAAATTTTGAAATAAAAAATGACGGGTTAAAAGATTCAGATTGTTTAAAATGCGATTGAAAAGGTAATCGAAAAATAAAACGAACACATCAGGTTAAACTGCGTGAACAGTAGATTAATAATACTGACGTCTGCAAGCCCGATCTTTAAAATTTCCGCCCACTAAATGCACATACATTTGAGAATCAGTTTGACCGGTTTGTATGTAGATCCGAAAATTTATTTTGGATGAATTTTAAGCATTATGCGAGGTGAAATGTATGTTATGCTATGTAGATGCCATGATGAATGTGTCGATTTATTGAATGAGGGGCAAAATTGAGATATTACAGTTGCCCCTATTTAAGTATCTTCAACTAGAGAATATGAAGAATGTTAATCTTCATATGATTGTGACGGGAGATAGTTAAATACTAAAGGACCCAAATTTTATCCCTGAATGAAATGATATGAGATGTTATGAATGCATGAAAGACTTTTTTAATTTATTTGGTTTGCTAAAGATATGATGCGGTATGAGATGGACCCTAGTAGGATGCTTTATAATTGATGATAAGCAGAAGATGGACATGTGGGGAATGATGGAGATATGTGGTAGCAGTGATCCACAAGAGAATGACAAAGTCAATGAGGGTGAAGACTCATTGGGGACAACAAATTGCTGGAGAAAAGAATTTCCAGAATGTCAGACGGTATTGGACTTCCTTACCCTATTTCTCTTTCCCTTGCGTTTTATTGATATTTTCCCTTTCCTTCAAGATTAAATAATGTTCTATGTCGACTCTATTGTATCTTTGACATGCGCTCTGGTATTTTTTTCACGACGCGATAAAGGCTTTATGTATTGCCAATATCTAAACTAACGCATACATCTGTTAGGTAAGTATAATACATTTGTGCCATTCAATTTCAAGCAACACATATACATACATATATCATCAAATGGACGGTGTTGTCTATGATCCTCAAAAGGGCGCCAAATGACATCAGTAGGTGTCAATACGTCCAACATATGCCTAACCTTATCAACCTTTTATGTGTCTTACTTGTAAACCAATTTCAACGCCCTATGAAGTGGATTACTGCTACCAACAATCTTAGCCGAACCTCTTTTGTCAACAATTGAAAAATACTCATGAATTCAACAATCGTACACATCATGAATATTATCAATTAAAATAATTATAATAAATAAAGATAAGTCAATATAAAATTAAAATAAAATATTTGTATCTGTATCAGAGATGCATATCCGTTAAGCTGCTTGCACGTAAAAAAGGAAGCATCTCCTAAATATTTGTATAGCGTGACAAGTGCAGCTGCCCTGAGCTATATCTACCACATCCTTCCAAGTCCCTAAATAGTGATAAATACTTTACCTCTACAAGAGTAAAAGTCTTGTCGGCAAAAATGATGCAACCTACCAACAAAAATATATAGGCTCTAGCAGCACAACAAAATCTACTATCAGCTCGCTGATGCACAAATACCTCATTCAACTAATTCAGTCAAGTCCCTAAATAGTGATAAATATTTTGCCTCTACAAGACTAAAAGTCTTGTCGACAAAAATGATGTAACCTGCCAACAACAACCTACCAACAACATAGAGTCAAATCTACTATCATCTCGCTAACGCATAAATACATCCTTCAATCAATCCAACTTATAATAAGCTTTCCTACAATTATCGTCTTCTTCAGTTGTCTCTTCCAAGGAAACACTCAACAAATCAATAGCAAGAGTAATGACATTAACATCAACGAAACCTCATGTAGGATTCTAGAACTCACCCCTACACGATAAATAAAAAAGACAAGAAACATCGTCTAATGTAATGGTCATCTCGACAAATGGCATATGAAAGAACGATGTTTTTCGATGTCATCTATCTATAAATATTGATACTAAACTCTAATCTATCATTGACAAATTGGTTCTCTACAAAGAGGATAAACTAAAGTCGAGTGTGACTATCTAATGTTCCTCTCCATCCCGAGGTTGTCGTCATTCACCTCTTCGTTGAATAACTTCCTCGTTTCGGGCTTTTCTGCGCGCCACTAAAAATAGAAGGAAATCAATAAAAAATAAAAATAAAAACCGAATAACCTTGAACCAAGTTCTTCGATAGAAAATATTAAGAATAGGATAACATAGTTCCGAGTTATTCGGTTAGCAAAAATGTGAATTAGAGAACCACATGTCAAATTATTTGGTATGTAAAATTTTTCATATCTAAACAAAAAAACTTACCTATAAGAATTCCAATATATTAAAAGAGTAAACCAAATATCATCTTTACTTCGAGTTGTTCGATTTGGCTTTGAATCCAATTTCTTGGGCTTGTATTTTTCAATTTGTAATTGTCTTTGCTCTTCATATAATAAAATAGTGAAAATGTGAAATTTTTTAAAGTCTAGATATTTTTAAGGGTATTTTGGTCCAAACTCATTATTTCATTATTTTTGTAGAGATAGCTATAAACGATGTGGTTATGAGGTATAATTTTCGGAAAAGAATGTCCATTCTTCTCTCTTCCCTCAACAGTTCGGTGTTCGCATTTGCTGCTACCATCAAATCTAGGTATGAAAAAAAGCTTCAATCCTCTTTGCATTTGCTGCTATCTTCACACGATCTCAATCCTTTTTCGTTCAATTTCCACTTCAACTCTTAAATTATTGTAATTCAATTTCAATTCAGATAATCACTTCCACTCCTTTGAATTTTCTTGATCATTCGATTTCTTCGTCAATATTATGCATCCTTTATTTTTCACTTGTTAGTTATTTTCACTCTTTACTATTTAATCATCTTTTTTTCTTCTGTTTTGTTTCTTGTAGGAATCGCTCTGATTTACCTCGCTGGAACTACTCGGTATCTTAAAAAATGGTAATTTCTGTTTTTCATTTCTTGAAATTTTTCTCTAAAAGTACCTAAATTGTGATTTTAGATAAACAATCATTGTAATTATACCATTTTGTAATTTGGATTAAGAGGTTTAGTTAATTTTGCTGCTTTTGTTTAATCCAGTTATATTAGCTTGTGTTTTCATATTTTCGGTCTGAAGTTATATAGTAACCTAGCTTGTTATCTGATTCCTGGATCTTTTGTTTGATTTTATCTAAAGAGAAGGGAGCAATCTCAGTCTCTTTGTGTAACAGATGTTGAGCCCGATATATTAAGTGGCTTACCGGGTCTTATAATAGACCAGATTCTCTCGCATTTGCCAATTAAGGAAGCAGTGAGAACAAGTATTCTATCTACCAAATGGAGGTACAAATGGGCCACGCTTCCGAATCTTGTGTTCGATAGTCAATGTTTGTCTGAAGGTTCAGATGACCTTTTAGTTATCAAGAACAAGCTTTCAAGAATTATTGATCATGTACTTTTACTCCATTCTGGGCCAATCAAAAAGTTCAAGCTATCGCATCGCGAGCTCGTTGGTGTGACTGATATCGATAGGTGGGCTCTTCACTTAGCTAGAAGGCCTGTTAACGAGTTTGTGCTGGAAATCTGGAAAGGGCAACGTTATAAGATACCTTCGTGTTTATTTTCTTGTCAAGGTTTACATCATTTAGAATTATTTAACTGTTGGATTAAACCGCCATCAACATTTAAAGGCTTTAGGAACTTGAAGAGTCTTGATCTGCAACATGTTACATTGGCTCAAGATGCTTTTGAAAACTTGATATCCAGTTGCCCTTTGCTTGAACGATTGACGCTAATGAACTTCGATGGTTTTAACAATCTTAATATTCATGCCCCAAATCTTCAGTTTTTTGACATTGGGGGTAAATTTGAGGATATTAGCTTTGAGAAGACTTCTCAATTATCTGTGGTATCCATTGGTCTGTATGTGAACTTCGAAAGCAATCAAAGTAGATTGCATGGACGCTCTAGCAATTTAGTCGAATTTTTAATCCATTTACCTCATATTCAGAGGCTGGAGATTCAAAGCTATTTTTTGAAGGTATAATTATCAGCTCAGCGCATTACTTGTTCTTTTTCCGTTTTTTCCTCTCTAGATATAAAATGCACCGCAGCCACATGTATGCAACTCTTAATCTGGAAATATTAATAACATTTTACACTGATGTAAGCCATTGGTCTGTTTTCTTTCTGTTGCAGTATTTGGCTCTGGGGGTTGTTCCAGTAAAGCTTCCCGCCCCTTGCACTCATCTAAGTTTTCTTTCCTTACGCATAAACTTCAATGATTCAAAGGAAATTTCAGCTGCTCTTTGCTTGTTGAGAAGCTCACCTAATCTACGAGAACTAGAAATATTGGTGAGTACTCTTATTCTTGATTTGAGTTTTTTCGCTGATTTGTGATTTTACACTGTTTTTTTTTGCCTGCATACTTAAAATTAAAAATTGTACCTTGCTACTTCTTTCTTCCATTTTCATTTTCAAAATTGTTGTTATATAGACTCATTGAAGCCAATGATGATTAACTGTTATAGCAAGTGCCGTCTGAAAGCAAAATCATTTATATGGTGCCTGATGCACACTTTTCACAATAGCAGACTGAGGCTTCATTAAAAAATACAATTCACTGGCTCTCTTTTGTTTTCAGTATTATTATTTGCTGAAATTCATGTGGGTCTCACTCGATGATTTATGTGAGTCTGATTTCTTATTTGGGGACTCTTTCTCAAAGTGTCTCAACCCACTCGAACTTCAACCAATAATATAATAGTTTTGGAAGAGGGTATTAGAGGCCGTGTTGATAGCACTCCTCAAGTTATTAATCTCTAGAACTAGATTTTTCAAAGTTGTTTTGCTTTGAGAATTTGAACAGTGTCTGTCATGCTCTGGATTCTAGTCTTTTGAGTTTCTAAGACTTCTACACCTGTTTGTTACGAATGCTTGTAGGCACGGCCTGAGGAGCAGTCTGTTGCACATTTTTGGGAAGATGTCTATTTGGATTGGCCAGTCATGCGAGTGCAACATGTGAGAATAGATGGCATCTGTGGCATCAAACCTGAATTAGACTTCATCAGCTTTCTACTTTCATATTCTCCCGTGCTAGAAAGGATGGCTGTGAAACCTGCTTTAAACGTCGGACCAGAGTTGGTGAAAGAACTATTGCGATTCAGGAGAGCCTCGGGACGAGCTGAAGTTATTTATCTGGACTCTGTATGATGGTTTTTTTATTCCTCAGAAAATTCTCCTGTATATGTGGGGATTATCCCCCTCATTATGTAACTTTGCATTTGATTATTGCGTGTTTTCTTCCTCTCTCACTTTGATTACCTCTTATCTTTTACTTTCTTACTTTCCGAACTTGCCTTCAAGAAATATAGATCAAGTATATTTTAGAACTTTGTTTGAATGGATGAAATGGAGTCTAATGAGATTGAATAGAATAATTTATTTTAAATTTAGAACTATAAAAGTATAATTGGAGTCCCTAACTAATCTACCATTTGAGTGACACTCATGTAAACAGTTCATGAAATCTATATTAATAGCCCCTCAAAATTCCTTAAAAGAAACTAAACTTTACACCATTTGTACATAGGTCAAAGAGATGCTCTGATTTTTTTTTGGTACCCCTATGCGGAAATTTGGATACACCACTATACTAAAAAATTGTTTCATTTGTAGTCTGATAAATAAAATTCTTCAATTTTAAGGATACAAAATAAAAATAATTTTAACTTTTATCAGATAATTATCAACAAAAATATTCCTATAATAAATTAAAACAAACATAAATAATTTTAAAAAAATAAATTTATTCCGTGCATGAGACAGAATAAATTGTATGAAAAGCATGTTTCTATGTTTCTTAAAGAAGTGAGTAGAGTAACATTTTAGTCCCAAGTCCCAACCATCAACTAATTTTGAGTTGAAAGACTTTCTGGTGCAGCCACCAGTGTCCTATCTCGTGCCAACCCCCATTGAATTCTCCAAATACCCTGCTACGTTTATCCAATATCAACCATTCATTCAATTCTATATATTTATTTATGCCAAAACTATCCTTATTAATTGAGTCAACCCAAACTTGTTTGTACTACAATAATCAATATATTAAGAACCAAACTAACCTTAATTTACACTATAATCAATTACTAGGGACAAGTTCTAGCACATGTATGTCACACTAGTATCCAAACTTACCTAAATTGAAAGTACTATACCCTACTATTATTTTAAATAAAAAAAGAGCCTAAGTAGATTAGATACTATACTAATAATAATAGTTACACTTAATCATTTTCATATTTTTCAGGAATTACTCACTTTACTCACCAACCACCTACCTTTCCTCACCAACCATTGCATTTTAGCTAGACCAAATTTCTGTCATTTTGCATGTAACCAACTAACTATATAACTATATAACATAAGCTAGAGTAACATAACTCAAACATTCACACTTCTATTTCAAATTTAGAAATATTTAGCACCAAAATATAGTGTGATCTAAAATTAACCATGCCTATTGACACTCCTCTACTAGATAACAATGACAACTCTTCTTCTAGTGTTGTTGATCATGAAGAAGACAAGCCATTGAAACTTGTTCACAAAGTTGGCGTGGAATCGAAGAAGCTATGGCTAATTGCCGCTCCTGCAATCTTGACTGCTTTATCTCAGTTCTCAATTGGTGCACTCACTCAAACATTTGTTGGTCATGTTGGTGAGCTTGAACTTGCTGCTTTTTCGGTCGAAAACTCTGTCATTGCTGGATTTGCCTTCGGTTTCTTGGTACACAAACTTTCATCTTCACTTTATTATTATACTACTCTTTTTTCTTTTTACAAAAACACCGTCGGCGAAAATTTCACACACTGAGCAATGCAAATTGCGTATTCGAACACGCGTCTCTCATATTGTTGTATAGAATAATTGATTTATAAACTTTTTTGTTGGCAATAGTTAGGAATGGGAAGTGCATTGGAGACACTATGTGGACAAGCATTTGGTGCTGGTCATATAAGACTGTTGGGAGTTTACATGCAAAGATCATGGATTATCTTGTTGGCTACTGCCCTTTTGATGTTACCATTTTATATTTGGGCACCAACACTCTTGAAGCTCGTTGGGCAGGCTGATGACGTAGCAGATGCATCTGGTTAGTTCCTTCAGTTCATATCATCTAAATCTTTTTTTTCGGTCGAAATTGAGTATCTTCTACGTTCAACTGTATAGACTAATCCCTCGAGTCGGAGAGGACCACAATGGGTGACAAAGCTCTCCCTCAAAAGAATTTAACACTCTTTCTCCTTTCTTTTTATAAATATGCTACTTAGTCACGACTCAAGCCTCAAACACGTCAACCACTAGGAAATTTGAACAGTTATATATGAGTCAAATCTCTTATATATTATTCATCTCGAGTCCGACGTTTTCAAAAGTCTAATTTTTATAAGTTAGCCTACTTAAAAATCTAATAGGTCTAAAAGACTAATATGACCTATTTAGTTAAATTTTATCGTATGTCTGACGTACATCAGGTCGTACGACTCCTATCAGACGACCTGATTTATTTTCACTTCTCTACGGAATATGTTAATTTTTCGTATGTCTAAGTAACACAATTGAGGCTAGAATCATTAACATCAATATATATTTATTACATCTATTTTTCTTTTTGTAGGCCATTTCGCTCTGTTGATGATACCACAACTATTTGCATACGCATTGAACTTTCCAATCCAAAAGTTCTTACAATCACAAAGCAAAGTGTTTGTGATGCTATGGATATCAGTAGGTGTTTTGGTTTTCCATGTAATTTTCAGCTGGCTTCTAATCTTGAAACTTGAATGGGGCTTAGTTGGAGCTGCAATTGCTCTTAACTCATCATGGTGGCTCATTGTCATTGGTCAACTCTTGTACATTTTCATCACCAAATCAGATGGTGCTTGGAATGGATTCTCATGGCTCGCATTCGCAGATTTGTTTAGTTTTGTCAAACTTTCTATTGCTTCCGCCGTTATGTTATGGTATATTTCTCTCAACCTTCATTTTCATCTCAACTTAACTAATATCGGATTAAATAAGTTCTTAGTTCCTATAAATATGGTATCCTTCGTTTTTAGTCCTTCTATGCTCTGTCAAGTGCAACGATCAACGACGATCAAATTTGACAATTTTCTCGAGGGACTAAAAACAAAAAAGTTTAAATATTTGTAGAGATTAACAAAAAAAATAAACTTATCGAATATTTGATGGAAATGAACTCTTAAAATGTTTTGGCAGCTTGGAGTTTTGGTACCTGATGGTACTTGTGCTGGTAGCAGGGCATTTGAGAAACCCTATAGTACCTTTGGATGCCATATCTATTTGGTAAGAAGTTCTTTCTATATCTTTTTCTTCTTTTCAATAAAAGACTTCAATTTTTTTCAATATATTTTGCTCGCGCTCAATATTATTAAACTTTGTGCAGATAACTTAAATGGTGACCTGAATGAGTAAACTCTCATACGAATAATATCGTATAAGATGTTTATATAGGAAGAACATGACCAATATATGTTTCCATTTTTGCAGTATGAACATAAATGGTTGGGATATGATGATCGCGCTAGGGTTTAACACCGCAATAAGGTGATCATCAGTTCTGTTCTCGTATTTTATTTTATTTTTACAAATTTTACTTCTTTAAAGTGAATACTAATTAACTTTAAGTTTAATTTATGAACAGTGTGAGAATATCAAATGAACTCGGAGCAGGTGATTTTCGGGCTGCAAAATTCTCAGTGATAGTGGTTTCGCTGACATCGATATTCATCGGTGTTGTTGCATTGGTCATAGTATTGACAACAAGAGATTATTTTCCTCAATTATTTACCTCAAGTGATGATGTTGCTAAACAGACAACTAAACTTGCTGCATTGCTTGGTGTCACTGTTCTTCTAAACAGCCTTCAACCAATCTTGTCTGGTTAGTAACATAAAATTTGAAACATAATCAAATGGTGTTAAATAAATGTTGAATTTTTTATGTTTATGCATTTTATGTTATTGTTTTAGGTGTTGCTGTTGGAGCTGGTTGGCAATCTCTTGTAGCATACATCAATCTTGGATGTTATTATGCTGTTGGATTACCAGCCGGGATATTGTTAGGGTTCACATTTGGTTTAGGAGCCGAGGTAATGTCTAATATGCAGATGTCTGAGTTCGAATGTGTGATTTATCGCTTTATTAGAAGAGACTCATTTAATAATTAATAATATGATTAACTGATTGTTAATTATGACTATTTTTTGTAATTTTCTATTATATTATAATTCTTTGTTCTTACTCGTTTTATATATCTTTGATCGTTTTTTTAGGGTATTTGGTCCGGTTTGATCGGAGGCATAGTCATGCAAACCATAATCCTCATAATCGTCACTTCAGTAACCAATTGGAAAAAAGAGGTAACTGCGATTCGTTTTTTAATTGACAAATTTATCTTTAAGAGGGAGAAAAAAACACGAATAAACAATTGAAATTAGTACATAGCGGCCAACATAACATGAGATAATAATACGAAGAAGAAAAATCAAATTTGAAATTTTTCTTTTTTTTCTTCAATTAAGTAACTTGTTTTTTAAAATTTAATTTTATCTCTTTGAATTTCACAGGCTGATGAAGCAGAAAGTCGTGTGAAGAAGTGGGGAGGAACAACTTCATATGAGAATTGAATTCTATGAAGCAGAAGATTAAATTTAGTTTTTTATTTCTCTAGAAAATGTTTCATCTATCTTATGTACTTGTTGTTTTTGTTCAATCACAATGATGTTGTCTTTTATTATTAAAAAAATGTTTAATTGTACTTTTTTAGTCAATTTGTTTTATCATGTAGCAAAATAATTATATTCTTTAAAAGAAAAATTGAACGATTTGATTCCTTTAGTATCACACTTGTTGCAATTTCGGTTTGAGCCTATATATTTGATCACAAAAAGTGTTGTGACAAGTTTTTAGATGACATGTCTTAAAATGAGTTCAACCTTGTGAGAACCTTAGTCTGAATCTGTAAAGCCAATGAGGTTGAGGTATGAATTCTGCTTGAACAATAGTCCTAATGCAAGTGCAATAATATAGATTTTTTTAACTAATTAAGTAATATAATTAAGAGAGGACTAGATATGAATCATAAGAAAGTGAATTAATATAAATAAACTCTTATCTCTTGTATTTTCTCAATTCATTATTAAACTTCATACAAACCAAAAAATAAGTGTTAATACATCTTAATCTTGTTCAAACTTTCTCATTTTATACCTTATTTCATTAGCTTCTCTATTATTACAAATGAAATAAAGTAATTCTTATTTTGTAAACAAATAAATAAATAAATAAATCTTTTTTAAATATAATATTTATTTACACGTAGATTTCGTAGTACAATAAAAAAAATGAAAAACAATCGGTTTTTGAATAGATTTGTCTAAGGATTTATGATATTTGACTGTGTTTTAGGGTTTTAGGGTTAGATCACGTAGGATTGTGAGAAAATATGTATATGGTTTTCGAGAGAGAGATTTTAGCTCTCTTTTTCCATTATAAGGATGGGGTATATAAAGAAAACTCCCTAGGCCTAGATCATAGACTAGCAGGAATATTTTTCCTCTATTTTGGGCGAAGGTACGGGAGTGAAAAGGCCGAACTCTTCCTATAATCATGTGAAAGGAAATTATCCCTTTAGTTATTCTACGCGCCACGTTTCTTGTTATGGAGTGTTTGAAAAAAACATGGTTTAGTTAAGGCGGCTAAGCCCAGACCCAACATGGTGGATCGTGTAGACGTCTTGAGTGTCCATTTGGTTCGAGCGGCTTATGGAGCACTATTGGTCGATGTCGCATCTTGAAAAATATGATCCTTCGCGGGGCGTTCGCTCGCGGAAAAAAATGATATTGAATAGAGTTGTCACCAGACTTTATTTATTCCAAAGAAGAAAAGGGAAAATTCCGATAAAATCCTTAAAAGAAAAAGAAAATGGTCGTTGCAACCAAATTTGGATTCGCGAATCGATTACGTAAGGGAAAGGTATTAGTACTCCTCATGTCCGTTGTACTCAACGAGAACCTTTTAGTTAAACTTGTGATTGGATGTTAGCTTATGTTAATTTTTTTCTTTGAATGATCAAAAGAGGAAAAGGAAAATACAAGGGATCGTAAAAAGGTTTTTATTAGGGTGCTTGACAAGATTGTGAGTCTTGCTCCTACGTATCCTCAGGTGCGATGAGGAATTCTAAGCTATGTAGTTCTAGCAAGACAAAACATTTTTTTGGTGTTTTTTGTTATAGTGTTTGACGAGACGTTGAATCTTTCTCCTACGTATCTCCAAGTGCGGTGGAGAACTCAAAGCTACGTAGTTCTTGGTAGCAAATGAGTGTTGGTTGATAGATTTTAATGAACAAATGTTTAGGTCGCATTCTAACGGTTTAAACGTAGCTTGTATGCTTGCGCATGAGAGACTTAAGCATTTGTTTGTTTCACGGTAGAAAGGATCACGTTTGATCGCGTTCTAGTGGTTTAAACGTTGCTTGTATGCTCGTGCATGAGAGGCTTAAGTGCTAGTTTGTTTCGCATTAGAATGGACTAATCAATGTTCTTTTGTGAAAAAAGTTTTGATCTCGTGGGGACGAGAAAAAGATAGTTTTGATTTGTTGGTGTAAGCCCTAGAGGCCAATACTTTTGGTACTTGTATTGAATTATTTATTAATAATAAAAGGTTTTTTCTTTATTATGTTTGTTTAATAAAGTCCCTAGAATAGCTAGTCCGTTTAATGTATCAAGTATGACTTAATCATGAGATCACATTAGACATAAGGACACTATTCTTAAAGTATCCGTAGTCAAGCTTTATTGTGAAGTGGGATAACATTAAAGCATGAAGACTATTATGTTTATAGACTGACGATCATATCTCATGGATCATGGATAAAGAGTTATCAAGTCTTAAACATAGGTATGAATATTAAGAGTAATATTTATACTAGATTGACCCGCTATGAGAATACTATATAGAATGTTATGCAAAGTGTCATAAGTTATTTGAAGGTGAGAAAAACAAGAAAGGGGGGGTTTGAATTGTTTGAAAAATAAGCGCTTTTGCAAAATGAAATCACACAATGATTTTATACTGGTTCGCTTATAACACAAAGCTACTCCAGTCCACCCGGCCAAGGTGATTTCGCCTTCAACAAGGACTTAATCCACTAATCTTGAAAGATTACAAACAACCCCTAAGAGAGAAGAAAATCTCTTAGTCCTCTCAAGTCTACAGACTACAAAGAGTCACTTGAGGAAATCAAATAAAAATTAGATACAAGATGTGTAATCTAGAGTGCTTCTAAGAAAGCAAATATTACAAACTTAAGAACAAATTTTTCACTTGATAAGCAAAAGCTTAGTGAAATTCTTTGAAGAACAAAGATGTTTTTCTTGAGCGTGATATGATTTCAGTATAGTTTTGGCTAGTGATTTCTTGTTTTTACTGAATGAGATTTCTTCTCTATTTATAGGAGTTGAAGTAGAGTTGAAGTAGCGTTAAATCTGTTGGATATAGAGATGTAGTTACGC
This sequence comes from Lathyrus oleraceus, assembly GCF_024323335.1. Taxonomy (NCBI): domain Eukaryota; kingdom Viridiplantae; phylum Streptophyta; class Magnoliopsida; order Fabales; family Fabaceae; genus Lathyrus; species Lathyrus oleraceus. The sequence continues at coordinate 7,587,442 of NC_066584.1, forward strand.
CATTCCATTAATAGCTTCTGCAGTAGACTTTTTCTCTCAGAAGTGACTACTTACCACAATTAGTATCTTCTTTCTTGGAAGTGGAGATTAACGTCTCTTTCTAATTGAGGAAATCCATTTGCAGAACTTTAACTTGGCTTAAACGTTACTTCATCATGATTAACAATTCTGATTAGAGTCTTCGTGTATCTGGAGAATCTTGCTTCTGATGTTATTTCTTGAAAGTTCAGATGGCGCTGATAACTTCCAGAGTTTACAGAAGGCATTAATTCAGAGTCAGAGCTTCTAGACTTTACTTCATATTCAGATGCTTCTGATACTTTGTAGTTTTGTCCAGAGTCAGAGCTTCTTGAATGAGATTCCACTTTAGATGCTTCTGATACTTGAGATTTTGCATCTGATCTTGTTTTGCATCTGATGACATCATCAGATTTGTTTCTTCTTTCTTTAGAACCCTGCACACTTAGAAACTTTTCGTTAGGGTGCCATTTTTGGTTTCATCATTTGTTATCATCAAAATCATGGAGTCTGTCGTAGAACAATTTTTGTTCTTACAATCTCCCCCTTTTTGATGATGACAAAACAAATAAAATTATCAGATGAAACATGAAAAATATTAGATCAGATAGACAAAAGCTCCCCCTGAGTTAGTACTAGGGAGTTCAGAAGTTCTTACCAGAGCTTTCCAAGCAATGAGATTTCTGAAAACTTTCTGCAATTTCTTAATTTTAATGTTAGAGTTATTTAATCAGAGCTATTATTTAATCAGAGCTATTTATATCAGAACTATTTCTATAATTGTTGCAGAATGCTTAAGGTTTTAGACATAATTTTCATCAGAGCTATTTAATAATTTCTCCCCCTTTTTGGCATAATCAAAAAGGCATAAAAAATAAAAAGAATAATAAAGAGAAAAACATTTCATTAAACAGCACAAAGGCAAACAACAGTCAAAAAACATCAGATTCAAGGACGAATATCAGAGCTAAAAAGAAGTCAGAAGCAAAAAGACTAGGCAAGCAAACAGAATAAATCCTAAGTGCCTAAGGGTTTGGAGGTTGAGGAAGTCTCTGAAGCAACATGGCAAACATGTTCTGGATGTTTTCATTCAGAGCATCTTGCTTGTCCATCCTGGCACGAAGCTCATTCTGATCTTTCTTGATCTCTTGCTGATCTTGCTTGATCTCCTTCAGAGTGTTAAGAATCAGAGGGATCGCAGAGGAAGACTCCCCCTGAATCAGAGCCTGCTGAGCTTCAGCTTCAGCAGCAGCTTGGGCTTCTGCATCAGCCTGAGCCTTGGCTTCAGCTTCCTTAATCCTTAGAAGTTCTGCTTCCTTAGCAATTCTTTCTTCTTCTAACCTCTTAGCTTCTTCTTCAGCTTCCCTAGCCAATATTTCCTCCTCTAATCTTCTGGCCTCAGTTTCTCTAGCCAGTCTCTCTTGGAGTCTTTCCTCAGAGTCTCTGATGTAGCCATTTCTGACTTGTTCAGAGATACTCTTCAGCCTATAAGACTCAGAGGTCATCCAACTAATGACTCTGTTCCAGTGTGTCCTAACAGATTTAGGATCATCACTAACTTCAGAGTTTCTAGCCAGAGACTTGATCTTCTGGACTGAAGCTTCTGCAACCTGTATAATGGCCTCCTCAAGGGTAGGTATGGTAAGTTCAGGTTCAGGTTCAGGTGAATGAGGTGGAGAGTTTTGAGGGCTGAGATTTAGAGAGGGAGGTTCAGTTTGTTGAGGTTCAGATTCTGCTTGAAGTTCAGAATCTGCGTCTGGTTGAAGACTAGGGGATGAAGCATATAGTGGATTTAGGTCTAAAGGGTCAGAGTCTGGTCCAGGTACAGCGGGAATAAATGGTGGAGTGATATTAGAGGTGAAGGGATCAGATGGTTGAGTTTCAGAGGGTAAGGTTGTTGTTTGTTGTGGTGGAAGTGAAGTTTGGAGGGGTGAGGTTACTTCAGATTGTGTTGAGGGTTGTGGAGCGAAATTTTTAGCATAAATTTCAGCTATTGTTGGGGAGTTTGGGTCAGAGTGTTCTTGGTCAGAGGACTCTTGTTCAGAGAACTCTTGGTCAGAAGAAGGAGAAAGGTAAGGGGGTGATTCATATTCAGAGGATGAGGAAGAGCTGTGGTGATATAGTTGATTAGGGTCAGAGGTTGTTGTGAAATTACGAGCAATTTTTAGAACAGGTGGAGGTTGAGAGGTTCTGATGGTTGAAGGAGGGATTTCAGAGGTTGTAAATATGGGAGGTGTTGGGAGAGGAGTAGAAGAGGCCATCATAGGTATTACAGAAGTAACAGGAGGAATAGACTTACCAGAAGAAGAGATTTTCAGAGGAGCTTTGGTTCCAGAAGATTCTCCAAGTCTGGGTTTCTTTGCCTTCCTTGCTTCCTCAGCTATCTTCTTCTCAGAAAGACCTCTTTTGTATCTGACCAAATCTTCTACAGAGTCCAGACAGTCTTCAAGGCGGAAATCAGAGATATCAATGCCTTCATCCAGACGATCCTGAAGGTAGATAGCAATGGCATCTCTGAGTTCATTCTTGAAGAACCTTTCAAGGCCATGAGGCATCTTCCTCTGATCTTTCAGAGCTTCCCAGGTCACATCCATAGTGGGCTTGACTCTAATGTCTTTGATGATTCCCATGCTCCTCAGGTTTTTGGCATTCAGAGGCTTTCCAACGTCAATTGCCAGATCATCCATACATCTGGTCTTCTCCAGAGCATCTACCAGCCCATGCTCAATGAAGATGTCAGAGAGCAATCTACCCAGAGGAATGTAGGATCTGGGCTTCATGTTATTCCTGGTTTCTCTGACTGAATCCCTCAGATATCTGAAGAGAAGAACAGGGAGGTTGATCGGGATACCCTTCTGAATACAGTAAAGGATGCATTTCTGATCAGCATTTATGTAATCTGAAGAGTTGGAGGCTGGACGATGATGGATTGTTCCCAGAATAATCTTCAGCCAAACTCGGAGGTTCTGATGAAGCTCCTTGTTCTTAGAGGGGTTTCCTTCAACATTTGCTTTGAAGATTGTAGGGTTAATGACTTCTGTGATGCGCTTGGACCTTGGAGGAATGTTGTAAATCCTTTTACCTCCAGCTTTCTCCATGTTTAGCAAGGAAGCTATTGATGCTTCAGTGATGACAATCTTCACACCCAGAACAAACGAGACAATGAACTGGTCATCAGCATCTGCACATCTCCAGAATTCTTTGACAAGGAGAGGGTAAATGGGACCATAAAGCCTGTTGAAGTAGTTTTCCCAACCTTGCTTGCGAAGATCTTCAGTAAGATCAACACCGTTTCTTCTCAAGTTCTCAAAATCCACCAGTGATTCACACAGTACATCCAAACCTTCAAAGGGAGTTGAAAGGTTTATGTGTTGTTCACGTTCAAGAATGTGAGGTTCTTTGTAGACTGGGGTCGTGGTGACGTCTATAACCATGGGTGTTTGAGTGTTTGAGGTTTGGGGATTAGAAGCGGCTTCCATTTGTTGGGAGAAGTTAAAAACTTCTTGCTCTTGAGGATTCATGAAGAAAATTGATGAAGAAGATGAAGAACTGAAGGAGTTGCAGAGAAAACTTCGAGAGAGGGTTTAGGGTTTAAGAGTGAGTGAAGAGTGATAAGTGTGTGAAATGTGAGAAAAGTGTTTATATACCTAAGTAAAAACGCATGCAAAACGACACACATACCAGCGTTAGACACAAAACTCAAAATGGCACGCTTGGGGGAAAAATAATTACAGCTCATTAATGAATGTCTAATCCCAACAGTAAGCACACTGCTCGAGGAGATTTCAAGCGTTCTGACCTTTGATTTCTTTTGACAGCTGTCTAGAAGTTCTAGGGTTAGACGCATGTTCCCCACGTGTTGATGTATCTGATCTTCAGGAATACCAAAGGATTTCTGAAGATTTCTAACTCAGATATCTTCTTAACTTGGTAGAAGTATCAGAGTCAGAGGCAGAAGTGTATTTGTTTTTATCAGATTCTCATTTTACATGTTCAGAGCCAAATTTTACTCAGGGCAATTTTTAATGTTCAGATTTTCTAAGATAAAAAGAAATCTATCTTCAGCTAGAGGCTTAGTAAAGATATCTGCCCATTGATGTTCTGTATCAATGAACTTCAGCGTTACTATTCCTTTCTGAACATAGTCTCTAATAAAATGATGTTTAATTTCTATGTGTTTGGCTCTGGAATGTAAAATAGGATTCTTACTCAAACAAATAGCAGCAGTATTATCACAAAGGATAGGAATGTTACTCTCAAATATCTGAAGATCTTCTAGCTGATGCTTCATCCATAGCATCTGAGTTGTGCACAGTGATGCTGAGATATATTCTGCTTCTGCAGTTGATAGAGCGATAGTTGACTGTCTTTTGCTAGCCCAGGAGATCAAATTGTTTCCCAGAAGCTGGCAATTTCCAGATGTGCTTTTTCGTTCTATTCTATCTCCTGCGTAATCTGCATCACAATAACCAGAAAGCCTATACTCTGATGTTTTCTCATACATCAGGCCCAGGTTAGGAGTTCCTTTCAGATACTTAAGAATTCTCTTAACAGCTGTTAAATGAGATTCTCTAGGATCTGATTGGAATCTGGCACAAAGACAGACACTAAAGAGAATATCAGGACGAGTAGCAGTCAGATAGAGAAGAGAGCCTATCATACCTCGATAGAGCTTCTGACAAACCTTGTTGCTTACTTCTTCCTTCTCCAGAATGCAAGTTGGATGCATGGGAGTCTTTGCAGAGTTGCATTCAGTCATGTCAAACTTCTTCAGAACGTCTTTAATGTACTTGCTTTGATGAATGTACGTGACTTCTGGAGTTTGATTGATTTGAATTCCCAGAAAGAACTTTAGTTCTTGCATTAGACTCATTTCAAATTCTGCCTGCATTAGCTTAGAAAATTCTTGGCAAACAGAGATATTAGCAGAACCAAAAATAATATCTTCAACATAAATTTGGCATATCATGAGATCATTATTAAGGTTTTTACAGAAGAGTGTAGAATCAACTTTCCCTCTGATAAAATTTTGTTCCAGAAGAAAATTGCTCAGACGTTCATACCAAGCTCTGGGAGCTTGTTTAAGTCCATATAAAGATTTCTTAAGTTTGAAAACATGTTCTGGAAAGTTTGAATTTTCAAAGCCTGGAGGTTGGTTGACATACACTTCTTCTGAAATATAACCATTAAGAAATGCACTCTTGACATCCATTTGGTATAATTTGATAGAATGATTAATAGCAAAAGATACAAGAAGACGAATAGACTCTAACCTTGCGACTGGAGCAAAAGTTTCATTATAATCAATACCTTCTTGTTGACTATAACCTTGAGCTACCAGTCGAGCTTTGTTTCTGACAACTTCTCCTTTCTCGTTCAGTTTGTTTCTGAAAACCCATCTGGTTCCAATGACATGAGTGCCTCTGGGTTTTGGAACGAGATCCCAGACATCATTCTTGGAGAATTGATCTAACTCTTCTTGCATAGCTGCCACCCAATCGTTATCTTGAAGAGCTTCATCACAGGACGTAGGCTCAATCAGAGACACTAGTCCCAGAGGAATATCTTCAGAAGTTCTGAAGGTAGATCTGGTTCTAACAGGTTCATCTTTGTTTCCCAAGATCAAATCTTCAGATACGTTAATGCGACTTTTAACTTTCCTTGGAATTTCTGGAGATTTAATTTCTTCAGAGTCTGGAGTGACAGTTGCTTCTGGAGTTTTCTCAGATTCTACGAGAGTGATTTCCAAATCTGCAAACTTTTCAACTAGCTTTGACTTTTCAGGGTCAAGCTTATCATCAAATCTAACATGAATTGATTCCTCCACAATTTTGGTTTCTGTGTTGTATACTCTATAGCCTTTAGAGCGTTCTGAGTATCCTAACATGATTCCTTTCTGTGCTTTGGAATCAAACTTGTTCAGATGTTCTTTAGTATTTAATATAAAGCAAATGCATCCAAAAGGATGAAAATAAGAAATGTTGGGTTTTCTTCCCTTACACAGTTCATAGGGAGTCTTTTCCAGAATAGGTCTAATAGAGATTCTATTCTGAATGTAACACGCTGTATTTACAGCTTCTGCCCAAAAGTGCTTTGCAACATTTGTTTCATTGATCATGGTTCTGGCCATTTCTTGGAGTGTCCTATTCTTCCTCTCTACAACTCCATTTTGTTGTGGAGTTCTAGGGCAGGAGAAATCATGGGATATTCCATTAGAATCAAATAGTTCTTCAAAATCTTTATTTTCAAATTCTCCACCATGATCACTTCTGACTTTAACAATTTTAGAGTCAAATTCTTTTTGCACTTTAGAACAGAAACTGGTGAATACAGAGTGAGACTCACTCTTGTGCTTTAGGAATTTTACCCATGTCCAGCGGCTGTAATCATCAACGATTACTAGTCCATACTTCTTTCCATTGACTGATGCTGTTTTCACAGGACCAAATAAGTCAATGTGAAGAAGCTCCAGAGGCTTGGAGGTAGAAACAACATTTTTCTTTTTAAAAGATGTTTTTGAAAACTTTCCTTTCTGACAAGCTTCACACAGAGCATCTGAAGAAAACTTCAGTTTAGGTAAGCCTCTGACTAACTCAAGTTTAGTTAGCTGAGAGAGTTTTCTCATGCTAATGTGGCCTAAGCGTCTATGCCATACCCATTGCTCTTCGTGAACTGACATTAAACATTTAACATTTTGATCTTTTAAATCAGAAAGATTTATTTTATAAATGTTGTTTTTCCTCTTGCCTGTGAAAAGGACAGAGCCATCGTTCTGACTAATTGCTTTACACGTTCTTTGATTAAAGATTACATCATAACCGTTATCACTTAATTGACTTATGGATAACAAGTTATGCATTAATCCTTCTACATAAAGAACATCAGATATAGAGGGAAGAGTACCATTACCAATAGTTCCGGAGCCTCTGATCCTTCCTTTCTGATCTCCTCCGAAGCCTACAAAGCCAGCGTCTTTAAGTTCCAGGCTTTGGAACATAGACTTTCTTCCCGTCATATGTCGCGAGCATCCAGAGTCCAGGTACCATGACTGGTGTCTGAACTTTGCTGCATAGGATATCTGCAACATAGATAATCTTATCTTTCGGTACCCAGAATCTCTTGGGTCCTTTCAGATTAGTTTTCCCAGAGTTTCTTACAACTTTGGGTCTTCTAGCATTTTTAAATTTGTGTTCTTGTGTGTGTGTGTAGTGGTATGAAAAAGGCGATTTAATTTGGTTACTGGTAGAGGTTTGATTTTCCTCAGAATCATACCCAATTCCCCTTTTATTATTCTGACCTACTCCATAAATCATGGATGCCATAATACTCCTATTTATCCCATTCTTCAGAAATTGTTGAAAGGCTTCTTCATATTTATAAATAATTTCATTTGAAGTTTGTGGTGCTTGAGACAACACTTCTTCTAATTCTAAGCTTTTCGTTTTAGCTTCATCTCTTTCTAACGTTAAAGATGTGATTGTATCATCTCTTGCTAGAATTGTTGTCTCAAGTTTACTACACTCTTCAGATTTTGCTTTAAGAAGGCCTTTAATGTTTTTAACTTTTTGTTTTAATTTCTGAAGAGAGGTAAGAGTTTCTGATAAACATGATTCTAAGTCAGATCTAGAAAGTTCAGAAAATACCTCTTCAGATTCTTCATCTGAGCTGCTGGATGTGATAGCCATAAGAGCTACGTTGGCCTGTTCATCAGAGTCAGATTCTGATGATTCGGATTCACTATCGTCCCAGGTGGCCATTAATCCCTTCTTTGTTCTGAAGGCATTTTTCTTGAAGCTTTCTTTCTTAGAGTTATCTTTCTTCAGCTTGGGGCATTCATTTCTATAATGACCTGTTTCTTTACATTCAAAACAGGTAATATCTTTGTTAGGTTTACCTTTTGAAGTTGACTCTGATCGATCCCCTCTGGGTCTTGATCTTCTGAAGTTGTTGTTGTTCCTTCTTTTCCAGAGTTGCTTAACTCTTCTGGTTAGTAAGGACAGTTCTTCTTCATCATCAGAGTCTTCAGGTTCAGAATCGTCAGTATCTGCAGTTTCTGCCTGGAGAGCTTTGGTTCTGTCTGACTTCCGTCTTTCAGGTCTGGACTTCAGCGCCACTGACTTGTTCCTTTTCTGAGGCTCATCCTCCTCTAGTTCTATCTCATGGCTTCTGAGAGAACTAACAAGTTCTTCAAGGCTGATACTGTTCAGATCCTTTGATAACTTCAGAGCAGTAACCATTGGTCTCCATTTCTTTGGCAGACTTCTGATAATCTTCTTAACATGATCTGCAGTCGTGTATCCTTTGTCTAGCACTTTAAGACCTGCAATAAGAGTTTGGAATCTGGAAAACATAGCTTCTATAGCTTCGTCATCTTCCATCTTGAAGGCTTCATATTTCTGGATCAGCGCCAGAGCCTTCGTCTCCTTGACTTGGGAGTTTCCTTCATGGGTCATCTTTAGAGAGTCAAGTATATCTTTAGCCGTCTCTCTGTTGGTGATCTTTTCGTATTCGTTGTATGATATAGCATTTAGAAGTATTGTTCTGGCCTTGTGATGATTTTTGAACTCACGTTTCTGATCTTCTGACATTTTGCTTCTGGGAACTTCAGCTCCATTTGAGACTGGAGGTTTGTATCCATCTGTGACAATGTCCCAGAGGTCAGCATCATAACCCAGAAAGAAACTTTCGATTCTGTCTTTCCAGTAATCAAACTTTTCTCCATCAAAAACAGGAGGCTTGGCATTGTAAGAATCTTTCTCATTTGAGTGGGCCATTTGTTTTTCTCGCACTGGATCTCTCTACACGGTTAAGTGTTTGATTTGAAAATCAATAACAGAGCCGGAGCTCTGATACCAATTGAAGGTGAGAAAAACAAGAAAGGGGGGGTTTGAATTGTTTGAAAAATAAGCGCTTTTGCAAAATGAAATCACACAATGATTTTATACTGGTTCGCTTATAACACAAAGCTACTCTAGTCCACCCGGCCAAGGTGATTTCGCCTTCAACAAGGACTTAATCCACTAATCTTGAAAGATTACAAACAACCCCTAAGAGAGAAGAAAATCTCTTAGTCCTCTCAAGTCTACAGACTACAAAGAGTCACTTGAGGAAATCAAATAAAAATTAGATACAAGATGTGTAATCTAGAGTGCTTCTAAGAAAGCAAATATTACAAACTTAAGAACAAATTTTTCACTTGATAAGCAAAAGCTTAGTGAAATTCTTTGAAGAACAAAGATGTTTTTCTTGAGCGTGATATGATTTCAGTATAGTTTTGGCTAGTGATTTCTTGTTTTTACTGAATGAGATTTCTTCTCTATTTATAGGAGTTGAAGTAGAGTTGAAGTAGCGTTGAATCTGTTGGATATAGAGATGTAGTTACGCCATTCCATTAATAGCTTCTGCAGTAGACTTTTTCTCTCAGAAGTGACTACTTACCACAATTAGTATCTTCTTTCTTGGAAGTGGAGATTAACGTCTCTTTCTAATTGAGGAAATCCATTTGCAGAACTTTAACTTGGCTTAAACGTTACTTCATCATGATTAACAATTCTGATTAGAGTCTTCGTGTATCTGGAGAATCTTGCTTCTGATGTTATTTCTTGAAAGTTCAGATGGCGCTGATAACTTCCAGAGTTTACAGAAGGCATTAATTCAGAGTCAGAGCTTCTAGACTTTACTTCATATTCAGATGCTTCTGATACTTTGTAGTTTTGTCCAGAGTCAGAGCTTCTTGAATGAGATTCCACTTTAGATGCTTCTGATACTTGAGATTTTGCATCTGATCTTGTTTTGCATCTGATGACATCATCAGATTTGTTTCTTCTTTCTTTAGAACTCTGCACACTTAGAAACTTTTCGTTAGGGTGCCATTTTTGGTTTCATCCTTTGTTATCATCAAAATCATGGAGTCTGTCGTAGAACAATTTTTGTTCTTACATTATTCTCATGGTGATAATGGTGTATACCACCCTTTGACCTGAAACCACTATGGAACCCTAGATGTAGAGTCGAGTGCCTTATTGCTGATCAAACGTTGTCCGTAATTGGATAACCATAAAGACAGTTGATGGATACTCCACGAAGCATGCTAAGGGACATGAGTGACCTAGATGGAATTTGCCCATCCTGCGTAACAGGATAAATGTCTATGGGCCCAATATTGAACTGGACAAGGATGACACGGTCTATGCCTTATGTTCAATATAGACATAAGGGCAAAAGGGTAATTATACACATAATTATTATCACAGAAGGATTTGTCAGATCACATGACATTTTCGTGTCTTGGGTAGCAGTGATGTGTTGCTAGATACCGCTCACTGTTTATTATGTTAAATACGTGATTTAATATAATTGCCAATGTCACGAAAACATATAGGGTCACACACAAAGGACGGATTGATGAGAGATAGAGTAATTAAGGAATATTGTAATGTACGGTGCCCTTAAGTGAATTATAGAACATCGTAAGGTACGGTGTACTTAAGTAGAATACGAAATATGGTAAGGTACCACGCGCTTAAGTGATTTTGGCATATTATAAGATATGGGCCATATACACTTGAGTGGGCTTTTTAGCTTGCAGCCCACACAAGTGGTTCTATAAATAGAACCCTTGTGTAGAAGCATTGTAACACTTGCAATTTTGTTTCTCTCTCTCTCTCACTCAAAGCCTTCATTCGTAGCAGCTAGCACTGAGATTGAAGGAATCCGTTCGTGTGGACTTTGTAGAGGCGTTGTCATCGTTCAACGTTCGTGATTGCCACAAGAGGTAACGATTCTATCACTGATCATGCCCATTCGTAAGGATCATTAAAGGAGAAATTTTAAATTCCGCTGCGTTTTGGATCGCCCTTCTCCTTCAGCTTGTATGCTCGTGCATGAGAGGCTTAAGTGCTAGTTTGTTTCGCATTAGAATGGACTAATCAATGTTCTTTTGTGAAAAAAGTTTTGATCTCGTGGGGACGAGAAAAATATAGGTTTGATTTGTTGAGGTTTGTTAGGCGAATGATGATGCTTAGTAAGATCGAGACGTGGGCCTCAGGACCAATCATTCGGGGTTTTATTGGAATGCTAGACTCCAACGATCTTTTCTCATTCAAAGCATTTATGAAATATGTTGGATGGACAATGAACGCTCGATAAGAATGAGACGTGTGTCTCGGAATCGATTGTTCAAGGATTCCATTGGAATGCTAGACTCCAACGGTCCTTTTTTTGTCCAAGTTTATAAGAAACGAAAAAAAGAATAAACGACTCGCCCAAGACGTGTGTCTCGGGATCGATCATTTGAGGGTTCTATTGAAATGCTAGACTCCAATGGTCATCTTCCTTCGATTTTGTTAAAAAAAGATTTTGAATTGCTTCGAGTAAGCGTAAAATAAACTCGATGTTGATCGAGTGTTTATCGCATTAGTGGAAAATGATTTGTGAAATGGTTTGACTTGGTTTTGAAAATTATTTGAAGTTATTTAATCGATGGTGAAATGTTTGAAGAATAATGAAAATAAGAATCGAATATACAAAGCATACAACTGAGATAGAAGGATACAAGGGCATATATAATATTTGCAGCACACATCTATCATAAATGAATTGAAAAAGTAAAGCGAAATGAAACGTGCACAGATCAAGATCATGATGCGAGGATGCAAATCTATGTCGTGTAACGCAAAGACATGCAAAACTAACATAAATAGAATCCAAAATTGATTTAAAAGTAACGACATTGAATCGCTAAATGCTTATCATGAATTGAAAGAATTGCTAACGCGAAACGTATCATCGTAAAATGAATCTAAATGAAATCGTAATAAAGTGAAGTTTAACACTCGCAATGATAAAACAAACAATATTAAATCGTAATGATGTCAATATCGCAATCGAAATTAAAATGATCAATATTGCAAAGATACGCACACAAAACTAAATATAATGTACTCAAATCCAATTTATACATAGCGACAATAAAATCTAAATTTCATACACAAGAATCTTAACGCGACAAAATGTCATATCAATGTGTTGAACAAAAAATCAATAACATAAGAACATATAAATTACATTGAAACCATGGATTAGGTCCGATTTAACACAATTAACACAATTAAATCAAACATGACACAAAACTATTTATAATATTTTTACAGCACCATTTCAATCAAATCGCAACTAATCGAAAACAGCCTGCACAAACTAGCGCAAATGATCAAAACAATAAAATAACTTAAAATAGAATAAGAAAAGTCAAAGCTAAAGCACTATGGAACCGAAATGTTACTGAATCAAGCAAAATCCTTCAACAGAGTTGTTTAGTTACGTGCGGCTGAGTGAAGTTGAGATGAGTTAAGTTTGCTGCTACCGTATTGCTACTATTGTAAACGTTATTGGTGTTCGAGTTGTGAAGATGTTGTGAATATTTAGTCACTGTACATAATAAAAATCTCCTTTTTCGAATCCGTTTTCCACTTGATTTCCTATTCTCCTTTTTTGTTTGAAATTTTTATTGAGTGGGTGGAGGCGCAATTTTGTTAATGATTTTGGCTGTTCTCTCCATTTCATCCGCCCAAATATATAAATAATTAATTTAGGATTTTAATAATTTTGAAAATCCATAAATGCACATTCTAGATGTCATTTAATGATAAAAAAAGTTTAAAATAATTAATTTAAATAAAACTCAAATTTTATGAATAAACATAATAAAATAAAAATGAAAATATCATTAATCATATTTAATTTTCATTAATAATTTGATAAAAAAATAAAAGGGATTAAAATGAATAAAAAATAAGGTGTAAAAAAGCTCAAAAAAATAAAATAAATGTACTAAAATAATCAGCACGAAATAAACTTCTGAAAAATAAATAGATATTGATCAAATTTTGAAGTAAAAAATGTTCGGTTAAAAAGGTTGAGGCTGATCAAAATGCGACCGGAAAAGGAGTCGAAAAATAAAATGAGCACGTTAGGTTAAACTACGCGAATCTTAGATTAATAAAACTGACGTCTGCAAGCTCGATCTCAAAAAAAATCACCGCTAGGTTTACGCACATTTGAGGATCAATTCAATCGGTCTTTCTGTAGAACTGAAATTTTATTATAAGCAAAGTAAAGTAAAGTTGGATGCATGAGAGTTTGAAATGCCCGAACAAAATTGGGATATGACAGTTACCCCTATTTAATTATCTTGAACCTAAAGGTACGAATGACAACGGTCTTCGTACATTCATGGTGGAAGATGATTAAATATGAAAAGGACTCTGAGTTTTGTCCTTCGATATGCATAAATGAAATGAAGTGAAATAACCATCAAAAGAAAATGAAACAATCAAGACTCTCTGAGAATCGACAGAGCAGTATCTTTTCGTAATATAATTGAAATTTACAGTCTTTCAAGTTATAAGACTAAGATTCCTTGGAGATTAGCAGAGCAGTACCTTGTGTGAAACAGTTAAGGTTCTATGATAATCGATAGAGCAGTATCTTATGCGATATAATTGAAACTTCTTAATAATGGAACAATCTTTCAAGTTATAAGACTAAGATTCTCTTAAAATTAGCAAAAAAATCTCAAAAGTTTATCTGTTGGGGAAAATAATCTAGAAAAGATTCCCTTGGGAGAAGATTCATTGACTAAGCTCTACAGGGGAAAAGCTCATAAGAGACCTTTTAGTGTAACCTCTGCTTGGAGAGCAAACTAGCGCAAACATTGGGGAATATCATTATCAACACAAAGTTGAAGAATGACTTGCTGGGAAATAATTCTACGAGCATATGCGGGATAAGAACTCTTTAAGAGAAATACAACCAACTTAAATAAGGATTGTCCTAGATACTTATGACCTGGACCACTAGGCAAGGAGTATAAGCAACAATTGAAGCCATTAACATCCATCTAGATAAGTAGGTCGTAATACCCTGATCCTTGGCGAGTGCAAGAGCCTTCTGCAACTGTTCCATTGTAACGCATGAGTAACACTTAAAAAAAGGTCGTCCCGGATCTCAATCCTCACCAAAGAATTTTTTACTTTCGAAATGATTGGATGCACTGATAATCGTGTAAGTATATATGCACATTTTCTTTTGATGAAAATAGAGTACTTCTACAGGACCAAATCCTTCTTCGTATCCGAGCCCCTGATACCATGCACATAAATCCTATTTCATTTTTAACTCCTCAAGGGACAAAGAAGTTAGCCCGGAATGGTAAAGAAGAATAGGCCGTTTGAAATTCACCCTAGACTATTACTTTTGAAAACCACTATTGCAAGAACGGGCACACTCCACAAGGGTCAAAGACAAACAGAAAGAGAGATAGGCTTTATAAGTAACAGGTTTCACCAGTATAAAACGTTCCAGAAAATTACCCTCGTTAGTGGAAAAATAGCTAAACCACGGTTCCTGAGGGCAAAATGAGATCAATCCCTGATCCAGATTATTACCTTGAGAAGTATAGCCCACAAGCATCGTTAGTGGAGAAATCTGGCAACTCGCCTTTAAAGTCCAATTTCATTAGCAACCAAAAAAATTAAAGCCCTACAAAATCCAATCACCTATCTACATTCCTACATGCATCGTGTAAAGCGCCAAAACTTCTTTCAGGATAACCAAATGACTCCACAAACCAACACATGTCTTTTCAGCATGCTTTGTCCTCACTCACACACTTTCCGAGAAACTTCCCAGAAGATCACCATCCAAATACTATTCCAAGTCAAGCACGCTTAACTATGGAGTTCTAATCTATAATGCTATAAAAAAGAAGATGCATCTTGTTGGTATAGGTAGTATCAATTAATCTTTATAAGCCTTCCTTCAACCACGCAGTCCCATATCTGCACAACCTCAGGATCCCTCTCATTCCAATGTGAACTCGGTTTTCCCTAGAAGCTTCTAGGAGTGTCTCATTATCATGCCCCGTGCACCGACAACCACTCCCTCGCCCTCGGGTGTTACATGTAACCACTCCACGCCTTCTCCGGTCCCGGGTATTACATGCCCACCAGCTTCCGCTTGGTTCATCCCCGAACCACATTGTACTGGGATAGTTCTAGCCTTGATACCATTTGTAACGCCCCAAACTGCTTTCAGAATTACCAACTGACCCCACAAATCAACACGTGTCTTTTCAGCATACTTTATCCTCACTCACACGTTTTTTGGAAAACTTCCCAAAAGGTCATATTCAAATACTACTCCAAGTCAAGCACGCTTAACTATGGAGTTCTTATCTATAAGGCTACTGAAAAAAAGATGCATCTTGTTGGCATAGGTAGTACCAATTAATCTGTATAATCCTTCCTTCAACCATGTAGTCTCATACATGCACAACCTCAGGATCCTTCTCATTTCGATGTGAACTCAATTTTTTCCTAGAAGCTGCTAGGAGTGTCTCATTGTAATGGCTCGTGCATCGACAACCACTCCCTCGCCCTCAGGTGTTACATGTAACCACTTTCCGCCCTCTCTGACCTCGGGTGTTACACATCACATGCATCACTTCATTCATAAACTTCTCGCGAAACGAGAATTTTCCAAAAAAAAATCCAATTATCTACATGACATGTGTCATTTCATGCATAACTTTCCTGCCGAAACATGAAATTTCATACAAAAAACTTTCCCACTGAAGCAACAAGTTTCATAAAAAAACAAAATTATCTACATGCTCGACATGCATCACATACATGCATAACTTTCCTACTGAAACATGGATTTTCATTACACACAAAAAAATTCCTGCCAAAATGAGAAGTTTCACAAAAACAAGATTATCTGCATTCCCACATGCATCGCTTCATGCATAACCTTCCCCGCCGAAACGAGAAGTTTTAAAAACAAAATCCAATTTCCCACATGCATCACTTCATGTATAGTCTTCCCGCCGAAATGAGAAGTTTTCAATTATCCACATGCATCACATGCTTGCATAACTTTCATACTAAAACAAGAAATTTCATATAAATAAAACAAACACAATCCTATCAATCATAATCACGCCTATATACATGCGTAACATTCCCTTCGAAATGGGAAGCTTCATAGAAAAAACAAAATTCAGCCAAACAGTTGCTTCCATCCATGCATCATTGTTGGTATTTCCACCCAAAGTGGAATATCATACCCAAAATCAAACATACATAAATCAGGATCCAAGGTTAATCATAAGTAGGGGTGGCAAAATGGATGGATTGGATGGATATGGATTGGATCGTTAATGGATGGATCAAAACAATCCATTAGTCCATTAACAATCCACTAATTTTTTTAAAAAAATATCCGATCCAATCCATCCATTAAGAATAAAATCCATCCAATCCATCAATTATCATACTTTTAGTGGATGGATATTCATCCATCCATTTTTTTTCTTTGAATTTTTTCTTTTTTTGAAAAAAATCACTTATTTTTTTGAAAAATTTATTTTTTTCAATTTATTTTTTGAATAAAACAATATCAATTTTTTTTTGAGAAAAATCATTTTTTTAAAAAAATAGATATATTTTTTATTTTCGAAAAAAAATGTTTTTTTATATTCGTAAAAAAAATATTTTTCAAAAATAAAATCAAAATTTGGTATTTTTCAAAAAAAAATATTTTTAAATTTTTGGAAAAAATCGATTTTTTGTATTTTCAAAAAAAAATAAATTTATTTTTATTTTTCAAAAAAAATTGATTTTTTTTCAAAAAAAAATAATAATTTATTTTTCAAAAAAAAAAGAATTTAATATTTGAAAAAATATATTTTTTTAAAATTAGATAAAAAAATCCATTGGATCATTAAAATGTGTTGGATGGATTGGATCAATCCATTAACTTAATTTTTATGTACTGGATGAATTTTTTGGATGAATTTTCTCTTAATGGATCCAATTGTCACCCCTACTTGTGGGCCATACTTCTCAAGGTAATAATCAAGATCAGGGATTGATCTCATTTCGCCCTCAGGAACCGTGGTTTAGCTATTTTTCCACTAACGAGGGTAATTTTCTGGAACGTTTTATACTGGTGAAACCTGTTACTTATAAAGCCCATCTCTCTTTCTGTTTGTCTTTGACCCTTGTGGAGTGTGCCCGTTCTTGCAATAGTGGTTTTCAAAAGTATTAGTCTAGGGTGAATTTCAAACGGCATATTCCTCTTTACCATTCCGGGTTAACTTCTTTGTCCCCTGAGGAGTTAAAAATGAAATAGGATTTATGTGCATGGTATCAGGGGCTCGGATACGAAGAAGGATTTGGTCCTGTAGAAGTACTCTATTTTCATCAAAAGAAAATGTGCATATATACTTACACGATTATCAGTGCATCTGATCATTTCAAAAGTAAAAAATTCTTTGGTGAGGATTAAGATCCGGGACGACCTTTTTTTAAGTGTTACTCATGCGTTACAATGGAACAGTTGCAGAAGGCTCTTGCACTCGCCAAGGATCAGGGTATTACGACCTGCTTATCTAGATGGATGTTAATGGCTTCAATTGTTGCTTATACTCCTTGCCTAGTGGTCCAGGTGTTAGCTATAGTGACAACTCCAAGGATAATTTTAACTATTACCCTGAGTTCAAATTCTGAGGTTGAATTGTTGACTATTACGGTGGTTGGATTTCCTGTTCACGGGCCTTTGTCGCCCCCTTTCTTTCCAAGGGAACTCAGGGTGATAGCTCGTTGACTCCTACTGAAGAAGGTTCTTCCAAACTGGCTTATTTGTCAGAGGGACCAAGCATGAGGCTCTCACCGACCAACTTTCCCAAGTGTTTGAGGTTGAGACCTCCAGTTGACCAGAATGTCGTTGAACTGGATCTCGATATCAGGATGTCTATCAACATCCTTTTGCGGTGGTTCAGGATCGATATAACCTTTCGATCTTTGGCTCCTTGAGGCTGCGATTTCTTCACCTGAGGCGCTTTCGGATTTCAGATCTAAGAGTTAAATGTGAAACTGTGGAAATTGGAGGAATCAAAAGACGATTCCCACAAATGATGTCATTGTTCCGTTTCGGAGTTAGAAATTGAGGAAATCACGAAAGCTTTGATGGAACGAAACTCGTCGGTGATTTTGTGATGCGATATTGTAGATCGAAGGTTGCGTTCACGGTACTTCTTGGACTAGAAGCATTGATCTTGAATCAACATTGTTGATCAGTTTCGATCTTGAACCGGCGTTGCTAATCTTTGATATGGTGTTTCAGAGGGGAGAATACCTACATGGTTTGCACTATAACGTCCAAGTCAGTTTAGAATTTTAAATAATCATTATGGGAATGGAGATTCGAGATTGTCTACCTGAAAACCCTCTGTGAATGTATTTATACATTGGATTGATGTGGTCGGTTGACCCGTCCGTATTATCGTGTAACACGTGTCTACCTGAAAACCCGTCCATGTTATCGTGTAACACGTGTCTTTAACTTGCGCGGAACAATGAGTTATAAGACCTCTTACCGACACGAAACCCTAAGTCCCATAAACCTTTTGGCCAAGTTTTATACAACATTTTACATTATAATACCATACATATCTTTCAAAAAGAAATAAAAACAAAAATACCATGCATATATTTATAAAAAAAATGTTAATTTGTTTATTTTATTTACATTCGGCAAATTTAATAGAGAAAATGGAGTGTACACTAGTGTAAAATAAAATAAAAAATACTCTGATATGATAAGTAAACCAGAGTCAATATACTTTTTCCCATTTTATTTTTGAAAAATAAAACCATTATCCTCTTTCTCTGGTTACATCCTTCGCTTCATCACCCATTCATAGCTACAGCAGTGAAAACCATGGCGGTTTCCTTATCTTCCCTCACATCTTCCCTATCTTCCCTCTCCTTTTCTTCCAATATCTCTCACAATTCAACCACTCTTTTTCTCCCCAAAACCTTCTCCCTCTCTCGCTCTTCCAAATTCCCCTCCCTAACTGTATCCGCAACATCACTCACTCCTCCCGCCGAACCGGAAATCGATGACCTCGAGGCATACGTTAAATCCAGACTTCCCGGTGGTTTCGCCGCTCAAACAATCATCGGTACCGGTCGCCGGAAAGCTGCCATCGCTCGTGTTGTTCTCAAGGAAGGAACCGGCAAATTCGTCATTAATTACCGTGACGCTACGGTCTTTCCCCCCCTCTCTTCCTTACTTTCTTGTTCACATTATTCTTTTGTTCATTTTAATCTTAAGCAAATATTTGAACTCTGTTTTCCAATTCACTCTTTATAATGTAGCATTGGATTTAGGGTTTCATGAGAAACATGCTTGAATTTGAATGAGTTTATTCTGTAACTGAAAGGATCTTGCTAACTGGTTAATCAATTAGAGAATTTCAATTAGAAAATGCTGCACACTATGTACTACCGACAGCTATAGAAAAAAAAAGGTGTGTTTGAGATGGAGTGGATGGTTTTAGAAAGGAAAGGAAGATACTATTTTCATTTCTACTAAATCTTATATAGTTTAATACTATTGTTTAGAATAAAAAATATACTAACCATTACTATTGGGGCTATATTGACACATGTGATTACATTTGATTATCTTTGGAAATCAATTCACCGAATTCTAATGTAGTGTTATTATTCCAAAAATCGTTAGTAGAAGTTTGGATTCTCTTCCACCATATACAAAATTTAGTCATATGCTGAGAGATCAATACTCTTAGTTGTTAGATTCCAACAACCAACATGTTAGGCTTTGCCTTCGCCTTCAGAACTTCTTTGATTTCTAACCTTTTTAGTCCTTATGTTGTTATTTTTCATATCTGTTTAATCTTCTTTTGTCTGATTTATTTTAGATTTTAACATTGTACAGGAATATTTTCAAGGAAATCCGTTGTGGCTTCAATACATTAAGGTTCCCCTAGTAACTTTGGGATATGAAACTAGTTATGATGTGTTTGTTAGAGCTCAGGGTGGTGGTCTCTCTGGTCAATCTCAGGCGATCACCCTTGGCATTGCTCGTGCATTGCTGAAGGTTAGTGAAGAATATAGAGTACCTTTGAGACAAAAAGGGCTTCTCACCAGAGATTCTAGAGTCGTTGAGAGGAAGAAAGTTGGTCTCAAGAAAGCTCGTAAAGCCCCTCAGTATTCCAAACGTTGAGGTTGGAGTTTTAACGTATGGTCTGTCCTTTTCTTTCTTGCTTTTCGAGACTTCTGATTGTAGGTTTCCCCGATGCCTTTGTATCATGAATCCTGCTCTTTTGACTGTATGTAATTGGGAAATGTAGGTAACTAGCCAACCCAAATACACCTTTTTACAATGTTGAAGGTTTTTTGGAGACCTAAAATCTATGGTCTTTGGTCTCGATTCATTATGTGTATTATTTGTTCCTGGCTTAGGTGTACTGAATTGGATGAAACATTTTTTCTGAATATCTCAATTATTTGTAAAATTTCTGAAGATTGTTGCTGTGGCCATGGCCTTGTACCATGTGTATAACATGTTTTTTTTGTGTGTGTTTTGACGCCCAAAGAGGAACTCCGGCCGAACAATAAAAGCAATCCGGCGTGGGACTACTTCCCACCCAAGAGAGCGAAGATTTGGAGAACCCCAACTAATAGAAACTTTTTTAAGACAATGCTAACTTGGGCTCTTAAGGTATACATGACAAGTTAAAAGCTAGTATTTATGGTAGAATTTTATTTTTAAAACTGCTTATTGACTTAATTAAATATTTGGAGTTTTATTGTTGTTTTGAAAATAAATTTTTTATTTGTGAATTTCTTAAGTGTGTTTTAGGGTACAGATTAACATAACTCTATTAGTTAAACTTTCTAGTTCACGAGAAATCCCTCCTACAAACAAGATTTATTACAGACAAACTTGGGTTTATATCTTTCCTGAATAAAATTTTTGACTTCGAGTTCTATCTCAACCTTCAACGAAACCATTTTAACAAAGATTAAACAGGTGGTTGTTTTTTTTAAAAAAATTTGTTGTTGCTTTTGTTTAGTTGTACTTTGCTTTTGGGACTTTTTGAATCTAGCACTATGTTTACTCAATGGAAAAAGTTACCCCGAAAAATCTTATATTTGGTTCGGGGTTATATTTTTAATTAAATGTGATTGGTTTAAATTTTGGATTTGATATGTTTGTGTTTTTTTAAATATTTTATATTTTACTTTAGTCTTTTTAAAAATTTACATTCATATTTTTTATCATCGTTAATTTAGTCGTTAAATTATAAACTGTTGTTAAATCATTAAATTTATTATTAAGTTATAAAAATCATCGCTAAATTTCAGAAGAGATAAAATATATAGATAAAAGATTTACGTCAACCATTTTTTTTTATTTCATAAGTTCTCTACTGTGAAGAGACAAAAAAGTCCTCTAATATGAGATTATAAAGTTTTAAGTTGTTTAGTGTGAGACAAGAACAAGAAAAATTATGACTATTTTGTCATACTGGTTGTATGTAATTAGATTTATTATTGTGCAAATCTTTCGATTTGAGAGGGACTGGACATAATTTCTATTTAACAAGATGAATCAAGATAAAATTTGTGGGATGGTCTCTCTCTACTCTCCTTCATTTAGCACTTTATCTACCTTGTTGGTGTCGTTCCAAAATTTCACACAAATCAAAACCCATCTTTTTTTTCCCTCTTCTTCATTTGACATTAAATCTATGTTCTCTTATTTGAAAATTTAAGTTTGTAAGAGTAAAATATCATGCGAGAAAACCATGTTATTTGATTTCAAATCTACTTCTACTCCTACCACTAAAAATCATGGTAGTAATTCGTTTCTTTCTAAACCACCTATATTAATAGAGATTTTAAAAAATATATTAGTTGAAGAACAAGTTGTATAATTTCTTCGCATCTCTAGATGAAGAATTGTGAGACATACTTGAAGATGATTATATATATAAGGTGTTGCTTATTATTACTTAAAGATAAAAAGAGATGTAAATTTCGTGATAAAATCAAAAACATTATAATCATTATCTCTTTTAAAAGATTTCTTAAAATTTTGAGGCAATGCCAAGAGAATCTTTTAACACAACTCTCAAATACTTTATTTTTCACAATAATCATTATATTAAA
Organism: Lathyrus oleraceus; assembly: GCF_024323335.1. Lineage (NCBI taxonomy): Eukaryota > Viridiplantae > Streptophyta > Magnoliopsida > Fabales > Fabaceae > Lathyrus > Lathyrus oleraceus. The sequence goes on from NC_066584.1 coordinate 7,609,509, forward strand.
CAATCATACAAATTAAAAAATAATAATGAAAAAAATATTGGGTCAATCTTTGGAAGATTGAACGCCATAGTTTCTGAATTTAAAGGAATAAAAAGTATTATGATGATAATTATAACAAGTCCCTCTCTTTGGACATGCATATTCATAGAATGATGAATGACTATGTGGAAGCTACGAAGAATAATAAGATTATTGTTGGGAGAAATAAAATTTTGAGCGGGATAGGTTGGACGTCACCGGAGATGGATTGGGTGAGCCTCAACACCGATGGAGCTTGCTTAGATGGTAGAGAGTCAGGATGCGGAGGCGTAATGAAAATCTCTAATAGTGAATATCTAGGAGGTTTTGCTAAGCATCTTAACCATTACAATGTGGTGAAGGCAGAACATTTGGGAGTGTATGAAGGGCTTAAACTTGTTAGGGCGATGGATTTATCAAAAGTAGATCTACAAGTGAATTTCAACACTGTTGTAGGTTTGATAAAATCATATAATAATGTGAGCACGAATAGTTTTTCCTTATTAAATTGTATCAGGTGCTTATATACAGGATTAGAGAAGTTAAAATATCTCACACTTATAAAACAGTCAACAATTTAGCATATCATTTGCCTACTAGTGGTGAAAATTTGAGATTTCGTGAAGATTATCCGAATATTATTAGGCACTTAGTACATTATGATGTTATAGGAGTAGGATTGACAATGATCCGAACCAACTCGAATATAGTTTGGAATTTAATTTGATAATTAAATAGTTGAACTAGGTTCATGAACCAAATGAGTTGAATAAGACCAAAAAAAAATTAAATGTGTTAACTAAATAAGTTGAACTTGAACTATACATAGTTCGACTCGTTAGATTCATTAATCAACTCAATTATATATGAAAATGATTATATTGTCTTTAAGAGTAGGTTTAAAGATGTACACCAAATCTTAGTCTTATTTTTCTTTTAATCTAACGATTTTAATTGATATTTATATTCTCGAGTGAGTAAAATATTTATAAAAATAAAATCAACATCATATAAGTTATCTTGTAAAAAAAAATTAAAAATCAATATATATATATATATATATATATATATATATATATATATATATATATATATATATATTCTAATTTAAAAAATATCTTCTAAATTTCTTAAAATTTGAAAATAAATATATATTCTAAATCTATTTTAATTTTAAAAAATATTTTCTAAGAAAAATCTACCTCATATAAAATATCAAATATATATAAAAATAAATAAACTTTAAAAAATTATATTTTAAGTCTGGGAAACAACTGAGCTGGATCTAATGAGATTAACCTAACATGTTGAACCGAGTTGTTCGTGAACTTATAACGAGTCGAGTTTGAGTTTAAAAAAAAGTTCGCGACAAACTCGAACCGAGATTTGAATTAAACCAATTCTTAACGAATCGAATCGAGTTAAGGCGAGTTCGACTCAATTCCACTCATTTCCAGCCCTATATAGGAGCCTAAGTTTCGAGGTTAATTTTGTAAAAAAACATTTATGTTTTAGGCTCCGACACTCCTTTCTACCGAAAAAAAACTTAACTATTATTTTGTTTGCATTGTCATAAATACAAAATCATGAATAAAAAATTAAAAGTAAATACGACTTTAATTGAAAAAAGTGAAATTGAAATTACATAAAAACTTAAAAGTAATAATTTTTGGGACAGTATTTTGTAGGGGTGTCTGTAGTGAGGTTTGAGCGATTTTGACGCTAAAAATCATCTGAATCGCAAGAGAAAAAAATGTGCAGTTTGCTTTGGTTCAGTTGACTTTTAGAAATAAAACCATACCAACACTTTAGTTCGGTTGGTTCAGTTTTTTTACAAAAAATTTATTGATCCATACATATACATATAGATTGTTGGGAAAACTCCAATTTTGAAGTTAACTTAATCAATCTTGATGAACAAGAATCAGTCTCACTTATTGATCGCGCCTCTTGTTCTTCACCCTTCACTCAGGTGAAACAACCATTTTTTAATTGCAAGATGATTATACACTACACTGAGAATCGAAAGAAGAAAACAATGTACTCGAAAGTGAGAGAAAATAGACATTCTATAGGAAGAAGAAGAATCTAATGTTGTTGTGTAAACTGAATTCTAAGTGTTTGATATTGTGTGTTAATCACAAATGTAGTTTCAGAAACTACACAATGCAAAATTATCTTGTTACATTGAAATAGAGTTTCTCTCTATTTATATATGAGATTACATGTACTCAAAGTACTCACAAAATAACTAACTCAACTAAAACTAAGTTAAGTTGACTATTTCGACTCTATCAACTCCTTAGACAACTACATGCTTCAACGAGCTATGTTCGACTTTATATCAAATATATAAAATACACACTTTGTTCGACACAAACATCTTTCGGAACCTGTCGAATACAAACACATTATTTCGACTTTGACACAAAGAATTACATATTTCACACACAATATAATTCATTATGTCTAAGTTATCTATATTTATCATTGTTCTTGATCTCTTGAACAGTTTGACCTGCATAACCTTCGTCATCATATCTACAATATGATTCTCTGATCTGCAATGCTTCAAGATCAACTTTCTATTTGCTACCTGCTTTCTCAGCTAATGAAACCTCATTTCGATGTGTTTGCTTCTATCGTGTGTTATCAGATTCTTTGTCAGGTTGATAGTCGACATGCTGGCGATCTTCATGGTCATTGCTCCATGATTCTTCCCTATAATTTCTTCGACTAACTTCATCATCAATGTTGTTTGGCATGCACATAGAGAAGCTGATATGCATTTTACCTCACATGATGATAAAGTTACCACCAGTGTCTTTCTCAAACTTCATGTGACTGACGCACCACCTAACATGAATACATATCTTATTATTGATATTATATCTTTAACATCACCACACCAACTAGAGTCAGTGGGGCCTACGAGTTTGCATTTTGTTCCTTCATCGACTGAATGAACTAAAATACCATGGTTGAGTGTTCCTTTGAGATACCTCAGTATCCTCTTGGTAGCTGCAAGATGAGATACCTTTGGCTTCTGCATGAATCTGCTGACCATGCTTACACAATAGACTAAATTTGGCTTTGTGCGACAGAGCTATCGAATTGATCCAATGAGTCTTTTGTACTGCGTTGGATCAACATCATATTCAGTCGAATCTTTTATAAGTTGCAATTTGGACTTAGCTAGAGTCGAATTTAGGTTGTAAGCTTGCATTTTAAATCTCTTGAGTATTTCGTCTGCATATCTTCTTTGGTGCATCATCAAGCCTCTACCACTCTTGTAGAATTCGATACCAAGGAAGTATGAGAGATTTCCCAAGTATGACATTTCAAACTCCTTACTTAAGTCATGTTTGAAGTCTTCGATCTACTTCTTACAACTTCGATTTATCAATTGGTTGTCGACATAGAGACATAATATGAGCAACTCACTTGTGTTTCTTCTGACATACACATCATGCTCTATCAAACATTTCTCAAACTCTTTCTCTCTTAGAAAGTCATTTATTTTCTTTTTCCAAGCTCTTGGAGCTTGTTTCATTCCATAAAAGACTTTATGCAACCTGTATACTTTCCTTTCTTTGTCCTATTTCACAAACCCAACTAGTTATGTTACATACACCTCTTTGTCTAGAAGGTCGTCCAGGAATGCACATTTCATGTCCATTTAACATATCGACCAGTTACGCATATTGGCTAGACCAACATCCAACCTATTATTTTGATCCTAGCTATTGGTGCAAAGACTTCATCATAGTTAATTCCTTATTTCAAAAGAAACATTTTCGCTAAAAGTATTGTCTTGTGTCGAATTACCTCACCTGTTGGATTTAGCTTGAATTTGTATACCCATTTCACATCAATTCCCTTCTTCCCTTTTAGGAACTCGACTAGTGACCAGGTACCATTATCTTCTATTGATTTTACATTATCCACCATAGCTTTCATCCACCTTGAGTCTTTCAATGCTTCAACTACATTGACTGGCCCAGTATCTGCATAGAAGGCATAATGTACTAACTCACCTTCATTATTAACCACATCATCTGACGTGATTGGACATTCTTGCAGCCTTTCAGACATGTTTCTTGTTCTCTGAGGTCTGCCTATGCCCACTTGACCTTCGACGGCTTCTTGTCGAACTTCCCTAACAACTTGTCTAACTTCTCTACCAGCTTCACTAGCTGGTTCATCACACATGATTCTCATTGAATCTTTCTTTATGTTCTTAGTCCAATCCCACTTCTTAAGCTCATTTACGATCACATCTCTGATGGTCAGAACTTGCTTGTTCACTGGGTCGAACGATTTGTATCAACTAGTCAAACGATATCCCACTAGGATCATATGAATCGACTTATCATCTAGCTTTCTTGTTAGCTGATTTGGTACATGTCTATGTGTTGTGAATCTAAACACTTTCAAGTGACTTAAACTATGTTTGACACCATACCAACATTCTTCTTATGTGATACCTTCAAGCCTTTTTATTGGACATTTGTTTAATATGTATGTTATAGTCGACAGAACCTCACTCTATAGGTCATTTGGGAGATGCTCGACTTTCAACGTACTTCTCACCATATTCATAATGGTTATGTTGTTTCATTCAGCAGTACCATTTTGTCGAGGAGTGTGTGGTGACACCACCTCATGCATAATTCCTTCTTTTGTACATAGTGTGTCGAAATCTTTCGACTCGTACTTTCCACCTCAATTTGTCCTTAGAACCTTAATCCTGTGACTACTCTGTCTTTCAACCATTGCTTTGAACTTGGTGAAAACATCAATCACGTTACTTTTCTTATTGATTAAGTAGGTCCATACTTTCTACTGTAATCATCAGTAAATGTAACAAAGTACTTGATCTTACCTGATCAGGAGGGCCTTCCAAGGTCTTGGTGAATGGGCCAGAGAATGAAATGAGAGGGGGGTGTACCTGCAAGGTGCTCCAATGCTTAAGTCAGAAAAGGTACAGAATGAGGTTATCAGAGTGTGAGTTAGAATACCTGCCCCTTTGCCATGAAAGGGGTATTTATATTGAGCCCCCAGCGCTGGGCCAAGGCTCCTAATGGGCTGGATTAGCTAGGCCCAAGGAGGAGCTGCCAGGGGACGCGTAAGAAGCGTTAAGACCTAGACCAAGGTCTGCCCCCTGGTCCAACTGCCCCTATCCCTAAGGAGACAATATAGGGGAGTTGGGTGACGTGGTGAGTGAGATGCCGTTATGGCTCTGCCCGACACAACTTAGGTGTCCGCGACGTGGGTTGACGACGAGTGGATGGAGATCATATGAGGAGGACCCGCTCGTTGTCCGACACGTATTTAAGGGGCCGGGGAGACGTTCGTCGGGCGGACGGTCGTTCACCTGACGTGTCCTCGTGGTCGTTTGGACACGGTCGTTTGGACGTGGGCTTGGCGAGCATTGGGCCGTGCCGTGCCTAGTGTCATGGCCCAGTCCAGAACAGGAGCCCCCCAAGTCGAGTCTCTGAGCCAGAGAGATGACTTATGTTTCAACTAAGGGTTCCCCGAGGCGATGGGGAAGCTTCATCGTTAGACAGGTGAGGTCGTAACAGACCTGTTCATGACCGACCCTTTCTCCGGGAATGTCGGGGATGGAGGTGATCGGTTGGTCCGCACCTTCCTTGTGGTAAACGTGGGTATGACGCGGGGAGGTGGCGTCTTGGTGAGTCGAGGAGACGGATAGGTGCTCGGGTCGTTTCAGTTTCTTATCTTTGATAGACGTGTCTCAGAATCAGTGGGGTCGCTTCGTTTCGTGTGCAAAGACGGCGTAGGCAGGCTAGGCAATGATGACCTAGCGTGTTGGTCCACGTGCCAAGCCCTATAAAAAAGGGGTTGAGTAACTTCATTTCCACTTTTTTCGCTCACACGTTCACCGGAGTTCTCCACATTCTCCCTCGTTTGCTCGCTCTACCGTCTGGACCGCCGTCTCCGCCCGTCCTCCTATCTGAACCACCGTCTTCTGCTCGGGCACCACCGTACCCCTTTCAACTTAACTATGACAGGTATGATTTTCCACTGTGACCCACTGTTTTTCCTTGTTGTTTTCTGTCAAACGCGTGCTATTTTTGTAGAAATGTGGTTAGGTTTAACTTAGGAACAGTGTAGTGGACTGTAGGTGTATATTAGGTGGTAGAAAATAGGGTTGGGATCATACTGTACCGGGCATAAATTTCATATGCCGGGCAATACTTGCATAGGCTGTATGAAGTTTATGCCCGGTCTCCATAGAATGCGCGCGTCACCGAGTTGAGCACGGTTAGTGTCCGTCGCCGCTACGCCCTTTCACTTGACCTGCGGTGGAAGGGTGGATTTGATACGACGTCGAATTCACTCTTTCTGTCTGCGTTTCAGGTGCTACCGGGCGCTTACGACCGAGGAGGGAAGATTCTGGGTCCTCCACCGAAGACGCGACAATCGCTCGTCTCCCTGTCGGGGATGGGAGTGTCCGAGATGGTACCGAACACGCCTCCTCTTCCGGGCAGGTCGACTTCTCATGGGTTGCGGACGAGCCCTTGGAGGAGGAATCAGACTTCTGTGACGAGGCCGTCATTGCTCACGCTATGGTCGAGACCATAAGCCGGGAGGATCCACCGAACTGGTATTGCTGCGCCCCCAAGGAAGAAGACCGCATTTGCCATCATTTCCCGGGGAAGCAGTTCACCATGTATGAATTTGCTTTCCGTGAGGCGGGGATTAGACTGCCCTTCAACTCCTTCCAGATGTCGGTCTTCAAGTGGCTCCGGCTGGCGCCGTCCCAACTACATCCTAATGCTCTCGCATTTATGCGGGCATTCGAGTTAGTTTGCCAGTTCCTCGGCATTGGTTGCACCCGGGCTCTCTTCTTCCACGTTTTCCATCTCCAGAGGTCCGGTTCCCGTGGTCGCCACAGTTGGGTTTCTTTCAAGCAGCCCGTGCGTCTGTTCAAGACGTACGAGGATTCTGTTCGCCATTTCAAAAACCGGTGGTACGTGGTGATGCCGATTACCCGGGCTGCCCTTCACTCTCTATACTACTATCAGCGGACACCCAATGGGGAGGAGACGCTGATGTCGAAGATACCGCTGAGGTGGCAGCGTGATCATTTCGATCTCTCCACGGCGCATTACCGAGTCAAGTATGCGATGCTCGGCGAGGAGGATAGGCTCGCGTACAAGAAGCTGGTCGATTACGTGCAGAGCTTCAGCTTGGGGTTCTGGGCGAATCGACAGGGCGTGCCCTACCTGGATGAGGCCGGGGAACTAATCACCGAGGCGCGTTATATCAATACGAAGGCTCTGCTCGAGTGTGATACCGAGGAGGAAGCTCTGGCGTTATTGAGTAGGCAGACTTTGTTTAGCTTTTTATTTCTGTTTATGACTTCGCTCGCTAATGTTGGTGTGTAATTTATTTGCAGGTGCCATGCCCAATGCTCGTGATCGGGTGCTGAAGCTAGCGAATCAGGTCGGCGCTCCTGACCGGGTGCCCAAGAAGAAGAAGAAAACTGTGGCCCGTCCCTTGGAGACTGCTGGCGATGCCGGGGCTAGTCCCTCGCAGGCGGCGAGCGTGATTCCTTCCTCTCCTCCGCGATCTAACCCGATCAACATTCCTGATAGCAGTCCGTCGCCAGCGGCTTCTCCCCTCCATAAACGGAAGCGTCCGGCTGGGGCCCTTACCAGGTCGTCTCCAGGAAGTTCGCATGGACCGGGCAGCTATCTTCTACCTCCCTGCTATGTGGAACGGTCGTTCTTCAAGGCCGAGGAGTCGATTGCTGTGCCTGCGCCTGAGGCCAAGGCTATTCTGGACCAGGATGTTGCTGCCCGGAGGAAAGATCTGGCCAGGGATATTGCTGCTGTCATCCGGGTGATGGAGACGGCCATGGTTTTGACCGACACTTCGGTCTCCACCGCCTCGCTGGAGGATGCCCTTTTGCAGGTTCGGACGGAGAAGGAAAGACTATCTCAAGATCTGTCGGACTACAAAGAAGAGCATCAGCTGCAGGAAGGGCTGAGCCAGAAGCTGGAGGAGGTGGAAAAGGAGAGGGACCAGTTGAAGGCTGCTAAGGCGAGCTTGGAAGAGCAGGTGGTCGACCATCAGAAGCTGACCGAGGACAACGCTTGCCTACGGGCTCAGGTTGAGTCTCTCGAGGGAAAGGTCCGTCCTCTGGCGGATGAGACCGAGGAGGAACACGCCCTTGGTTCGCGTGGTGAGCTGCTAGGGCATATTCGGACTCTCAACCAAGATCTCGTGGCCTGCTTCAAAGAGGGTTTCGACAATGCTGTCGAGCAGCTCGGGCTTCTGAACCCTGAGTTGGTGACAGTAGGGTCGGCCTATAACTGCTGCGTCCGGGACGGTGAGATTATCTGCCCGTTTGAAGCGGAGGAGGAGCTGGGGGGAGAAGAAGAAGAAGAGGATGAAGAGGTGCTCCGAGCGGAGTCTTAGTTTATTTGTTTTTCTTTGATTTGTTATCATGGCCTGCGTGCCTTATGTATTTGGCCTTCGGGCGTTGTAATATGGCCTTCGGGCGTACTTGGCTTCGGCCGCTCTTATCGTTTTTAATGCATGAATATTTACGTTATCATTCATTGTGCTCGTTTGTGTTTGATACTTGTTTGTATGAATTCGTACTCTGCTCGACTTTGATAATCTCCTCGGTTTAGGGAACCGACGAAGTGTCGGGCTTTGTGCCCGTGGGTATCGAGGCCCGGGTCCGTTGTTCGAACCCTGGTCCCGAGGCTTGGGCCCTCCCATCGCGAGCTGGGTGCCCTGCCAGTCCTGGTACTTCGACGTTGAGTCTTGGTCAAGATCCCAACCGTCGGGGAGGGTTGTGTTTGTCATGTGACCCCGGATCGTTCCCGGGTCTCGTGGTTCCTCCCTGGGGTTTTGGGGACGAAGAGCGTGGTCGTACCTGCCACGTCTCCCCGTGGTGTATTTAGCTGTAATATTGTCTAAGTTTTTCTGCGTTCCATGGTCGAGCGAGTTGTTCTCCTTGTAGGTTTTCCAGGTAATAGGCCCCGTTGCTCGTTTTGTCGCGGACGCGGTAAGGGCCTTCCCAGTTGGCCGCCAGTTTGCCCTCTCTCGGGTTTTTCTGGTTTCTTCTGAGGACCAGGGTGCCGACCTGGAACTCTCTTTTTATGACTTTCGCGTCATGGCGTAGTGCTATTTTTTGTTTGAGGGTTGTTTCCCTGAGAGCTGCTTCGGAACGTATCTCCTCGACTAGGTCGAGCTCGGCTCTAAGGGTTTCATCGTTCATTTCCTCGTCTAGGGGCTCCTCCGTCCTCCTCGTTGGCGTCCGTATCTCCACCGGGATGACTGCCTCGGTGCCGTAAGTTAGTCGGAACGGGGTTTCCCCGGTGGTAGAATGTGGAGTCGTGCGGTAGGCACATAGCACGCTATGTAGCTCCTCGACCCATGCCCTCTTTGCCTCACCGAGTCTGCGTTTGAGGCCACGTAAGATTACCCTATTGGCCGCCTCTGCTTGCCCGTTCGTCTGCGGATGCTCGACAGACGTGAAATGCTGTGTGGTGCCCAGGCTGGCGATGAAGTCCTGGAATCCTCCGTCCGTGAATTGTGTCCCGTTGTCTGTGACAAGTGCCTGGGGTATACCGAACCGAGCGAGGATGTTGCGTTTGAAGAACCGGAGAATGTTCTGCGCGGTTATTTTAGCCAGTGCCTCCGCCTCGATCCATTTGGTGAAGTAATCCACCCCGACGATGAGGTATTTATTCTGATATGATCCGGTGACGAAGGGTCCGAGGATGTCCATGCCCCACCACGCGAAGGGCCATGGGGAAGACAGTGATTTGAGGTCGTTCGGGGGCGCGAGGTGCATGTCGGCATGTCGTTGGCATTTGTCACATCTTTTGACGTGCTCTTTCGAATCGTTTTGCATGGTCGGCCAGTAGTAGCCTGCTCGAAGGGCTTTTCGTGCGAGCGATCGTCCGCCGAGGTGTTGAGCGTTAATTCCCCGGTGTATCTCTCCAAGTATGTCGGGGACTTTCTCTTCCTCGACGCATTTGAGTAGTGGGATGGAGAATCCTCTCCGGTAGAGTTTGCCCTCGAGGAGTACGTACGAGCATGCGCGTCGTTTGACAGTGGTCGCCTCTTTCGGGTCAGCCGGGAGTTCGTCTCGTGTGAGGTAATTGTAGATGGGTGTCATCCAACAGTGGGCATCTCCAATAGCGTTGACCTCGAGTGGAGGCGGTAGTTTGTCGATGCTGGGCCGAGGGAGAATTTCTTGGATTACTGATTTATTCCCACCCTTTTTCCTCGTGCTGGCTAGTTTCGAGAGAACGTCTGCCCGTGTGTTGTGCTCGCGGGGTATGTGTTGAACTTCCCATTTTTCAAATCTATCAAGTTTTTCTTTGACGAGGGACAAGTACTCGAGGAGGTTGTCGTTCTTGGTTTGGTATTCTCCTCGCACTTGTGAGGCCACGAGCTGGGAGTCGGTGGATATTTTTACCTCTTTTGCTCCCAGGTCCTCGGCTAACCTCAGGCCTGCGAGGAAGGCTTCGTATTCGGCTTGGTTGTTTGATGTTGGGAACGCTAGCGCCAATGATACCTCTATCAGGATCCCTTCCTCATTTTCGAGGATGATCCCAGCCCCGCTGCCTGATGTGCTAGAGGCGCCATCGACGAAGATCGTCCATTTGTGGGCGCTTTCTGCTGGAGTCGGGCAGTGGGTCATCTCCGCGACGAAGTCGGCCAGTGCCTGAGCTTTCAAGGCTTTCCTACTTTCGTATTGTATGTCGAATTCGGAGAGTTCTAGTGACCACCTGAGCATCCTCCCGGCCATATCAGGGCGCCCGAGCAGCTGTTTGATTGGCTGGTCGGTCCTCACCTTTATCGTGTGTGCGAGGAAGTAATATCGTAGTCTCCTCGCTGTGTTGATGAGGGCCAGGGCGACCTTTTCGATTTGCTGATATCGGAGCTCGGGACCTTGGAGTGCTTTACTCGTAAAATAGATGGGCTTTTGTCCTTCGTCGGTTTCTCTTATTAGAACGGCGCTGACGGCCTCGGTTGCCACGGATAGGTATAAGTATAGGGTTTCCTTTTCTGATGGCCGTGATAAGACCGGGGGTTGGGACAGAACCTTCTTTAGATGGAGTAGCGCTTGCTCGCATTCATCGGTCCAGTCGAAGGTAGCCTCTTTGCGAAGGAGTCTGAAGAATGGCAATGCGTGCTGGGCGGACTTGGCGATGAAACGGGAGAGTGAGGCGAGCACTCCATTGAGTGACTGGATCGATTTTTTGGTTTTCGGGGTCGGAAATTCCGAGAATGCCCGGCATTTGTCGGGGTTGGCCTCGATCCCTCTTTCGGTGAGATAGAAACCGAGGAACTTGCCTGCCCGGACTCCGAACGTGCATTTTTCGGGGTTGAACCTCATTTTACACTGTCTCGCCTGCTCGAATACCTTCGCAAGGTGTCGAGCATGGGTTATCTCCTCGTGTGATTTGACGATCATGTCGTCCATGTACACTTCGAGCATGTCCCCTATTTCGTCCTTGAAGACTTTGTTCATCATGCGTTGGTATGTAGCGCCAGCGTTCTTGAGTCCGAACGGCATCACGTTGTAATAGTAATTGCCCGTTGGGGTCATGAACGCTGTGTGTTTCTTGTCTGCGGGCGACATAGGGATCTGGTTGTATCCACTATATGCGTCCATGAAGGACAAGAGTTTAAAACCTGCAGAGTTGTCAACGAGCAAGTCTATATTAGGGAGGGGGAAAGCATCTTTCGGGCAAGCCCTATTAAGATCAGTATAATCAACACACATACGCCATTTTCCATTATTTTTCTTAACGAGGACTACATTAGAGAGCCAGGTTGTGTACTGGGCTTCAGAAATAAAATTTGCCTCTAAGAGGTCTTTTACAGCCCGCTCGGCAGCCTCTGCCTTTTCGGGCGATTGCTTGCGTCTACGCTGTGCTATGGGCTTGGCTGCCCGGTCTAAAGCTAGCTTATGACACGCGATCTCGGGGTCCAGCCCGGGCATTTCTGCGGCATTCCACGCGAAGAGGTCGGAGTTCTCTTTGAGGCATGCTACTAGCTCTTCTCTTGTTTCCTCGGGTAGTCCCTTACCTATCTTCACCGTCCTTTCCGGATCGTCCCCAAGAGGAATGAGTTCGAACTCCCCGTCGGGGATTGGTCGGACCGGGTGTTCGAGAGAGCGTTCCTTGGGGAACCTCCCCTCTTCGGTCTCGTCCAGCCCGATGCGACAGTCGAGGTCGATGGCGTTGACTCCTCGGGCAGGATCCTCGGTCTTGAGTTTTTTGTTGTCGCAGTTGCTCTTCGTGCTGACTACGGCCTGTCCTTTTACTGCGGCGTCGTAGCATCGCCGGGCTGCTTCGATGTCACCATGGATGGTGACCACACGTCCCAATTTGGTGTAGTATTTCATCTTCAGGTGGACGGTGGATGGGACCGCGGTGAGTTCGGCCAGTGTCGGGCGTCCAAAGATGCAATTGTAGAGAGACGGGCAGTCTACGACCAGGAATTGGATTTTGACTTCCCTGGCCGTTTCTTGTTCGCCGAAGGTGACGAGGAGCTCAACATATCCCCACGGTCTGGTTGTTGCTCCGTTGAATCCTTGGAGATCTGATCCGACGTAGGGGGCTAAGTTGGTCTTGTCCAGCTTCAGAGTCTTGAAGAGGTGGACGTACATGATATCCACTGAGCTGCCTTGGTCGACCAGGATGCGTCGTACGTCGAATTGGGCCATCTTTGCCCTTATCAATAGTGGGATGCCCGAGTTCGGGGATCCGCCCGGGAGTTCCTCCAGGAAGAAGGATATTGGGTTGGATTTTCCCCGGTATTTTGTCAATGTCGCTTTCTGCTCGGGGGCAGTCAGTAGGAGTTCGTCGAACTTACGTTTGACGGAGAGGGCCGCGGATTCCCCGTTAGTTCCTCCTCCTGATATCACCAGTGTGGCAGGGAAGTTTTCCCAGGGGCTGAGTGCAGTGATCTTGTCCTCGGGCAATGGTTCGGGGAGGAAGAAATCTTCCGGTCGTGACACGCAGAGGGCCACTTGATAGGGAGAGTTGTCAGGGGGTGTGTCTTCCCGGGGTCTCTTCTTCTCTGGCTCGTCGTGTCTGGGAGCTTCGTTCTTCCTCGTATACTGCTTCAGGTGCCCCTCTTGGATTAAAATTTCTATCGCATCCTTCAGGTGGACGCAGTCTTCGGTCACGTGCCTGTGACTCCTGTGGAACCGGCAGTACTTTGATTTGTCGGTGTGGGGCTTTGGTGCAGACGGTTTTGGGAACCTGACCCTGCCCTGCTTAAATTCAGAGTTGATACATTCTGCGAGGATGCGCTCCCGAGGAGCTGTCAGTAAGGTGTACTCGCTATATCTGCCCGCGGGGCCTCTTCCTTCCCGGAGCTCGCGAGGTCTTTCTTCTCTTCGTTTGTCTCCGTTGCGACGGGAAATGCTCGTGTCCTCGCGTTTTGAGTGCTCGGTTTCCCCAGCGTTACGTCCGCTGCGGGCATTGTGTGCCACCTGCTTTTCCTCGTATCTGATGTAGGCCTGGGCTTTATGCAGGAGCTCGTTTAAGGTGCGGGGAGGCTCGATCCCTACGGCTCTGCTAAGTTCACTGCCGGGCAAGAGACCTCTCTCGAGGAGATACTTCTTCATGTGCTCGGTGGTATCTACCTCGACAGCTTCCTGGTTGAATCGCTCGATGTATGAGCGCAGTGTTTCATTCTTCTTCTGCACTATGGCTTCGAGGGTCGCCTCAGTCTTGGGGTGACGACGGGAAGCTGTAAAGTGCCTGGTGAACATGGACCTCATGACTCTCCATGATGTAATGGACTCAGGGGCCAAGCTTTTGTACCAAGCCATGGCCCCTTTCCTGAGGGTCGTTGAGAACAGTCGGCATTTGAGGTGCCCGGTTATATCATTGCGGTAGTCGAGCATCGCGTTGACGTTGTCGACGTGATCGTCGGGATCTGTAGTCCCGTCGTACACAGCTAGATTTGGTGGTTTCTCCATGCCTTTGGGGAGCGGGGCTTCCATTATTGCCCGAGATAGGGGGCAATGCAAATCTTCCTCGTCGCTCCTTAAGGGAGACAGTTCGTTGTTGTCGGGGCTGTGTCCGCGCCTTGGTGATGTTCCCGCTCGACCACCGTCACGACGGGCGCGTGCCCTGCTGACGTGGGGTTCTGGAGAGCGACGTCCCCGCTTCTTCGTTGGCTCCGAACGTTGTTGTATCCTACTCACCGGCTGGGGCCGGGCCTCTTGTCGTTCGGCTTCGAGGGCCATGATCCGTTCGTGCTGCTGGTGGAGCATAGAACCGGCCTGATTGAGGGCATTCACCATGGCAATCATTACGGCGTCTCCTTCAACGGGAACGGGAATGGGATGAAATGTCTCTGCCCCTAAATTGTGGGCGTGAGAGGCATTCCCGTTGTTTTGGGGCTCTGGAGACGGGGTGGATGGATGACCGTCCCGAGCGCCCGTTTCATGGGATGGCGGGCCGTCGTCCATATTGTATTTGTCGAGGGGACGGCTGTGATCGCTATGTTGTTCTCAGGCCATGTTGGAAGGACAGAAATAAATGAGCTTTTGATCCTCGTTTGATGAAGATGGGGATAGCTATTTCCCACAGACGGCGCCACTGATCTTACCTGATCAGGAGGGCCTTCCAAGGTCTTGGTGAATGGGCCAGAGAATGAAATGAGAGGGGGGTGTACCTGCAAGGTGCTCCAATGCTTAAGTCAGAAAAGGTACAGAATGAGGTTATCAGAGTGTGAGTTAGAATACCTGCCCCTTTGCCATGAAAGGGGTATTTATATTGAGCCCCCAGCGCTGGGCCAAGGCTCCTAATGGGCTGGATTAGCTAGGCCCAAGGAGGAGCTGCCAGGGGACGCGTAAGAAGCGTTAAGACCTAGACCAAGGTCTGCCCCCTGGTCCAACTGCCCCTATCCCTAAGGAGACAATATAGGGGAGTTGGGTGACGTGGTGAGTGAGATGCCGTTATGGCTCTGCCCGACACACTTAGGTGTCCGCGACGTGGGTTGACGACGAGTGGATGGAGATCATATGAGGAGGACCCGCTCGTTGTCCGACACGTATTTAAGGGGCCGGGGAGACGTTCGTCGGGCGGACGGTCGTTCACCTGACGTGTCCTCGTGGTCGTTTGGACACGGTCGTTTGGACGTGGGCTTGGCGAGCATTGGGCCGTGCCGTGCCTAGTGTCATGGCCCAGTCCAGAACAGTACTTATTACCTCCAAGTGAATCTACCTGGAAAGGAACACACATGTATGAGTAGATTATCTCAAGAGTGGATTTTGTAACACCCTTCTAAAATACCCCAAATATTTAATAAAAACAACAAATATATATATATCAGAGTAATAATGCCCCAAGGGTGTCACACAACTACTTCACACCATAATAACTGTCATGCTCTTTATTTAATCAAAATAACATTTTCTTGCATAATTCGCAGCGGATAGAAATCAACTAACCATTCAAAACATATAACATATTACAGGTAAAAAGGTTCAACAACCAACTATAAAACAATTAAAACATCCCGTCCCGATGTTACATCTATCAGAGCATGACCCACTTAGGAGACTACACTAGACTCCAAGCATAAGCTTCTACTCAACTCATTGCTCGTTACCTGAAAAATAGTTGTAAGGGTGAGTTCTTCAATCGATATAATAAGCATTATAAATCATCATGTAATGCTAAGTAAATTCACACATTTCATCACCCTAATCGTAACATACATCCAGTAACGGCACATCAACTCAAACATCATACTTAATATCAACACAATTCCACTCCTCAATTAAATTAAATATCCATACAACAAGCCAACAAAATGCAACTCTAATGAGACTCGACTCGTCATGCATGTGGTACCATTCGGAGTAAAACTCCCAACTTAAAATCATTGCCATTTTATTGGGCATCAAGGCATAAGCCTTCAACTTTCAACTTAAAATTTGCCAATCCAGGCCAACGTGGTGTGAGCAAAGCTCCGACTTAATGCATATGAATGTACATGGCATACACGACTTTAAACTGTCGACAACATAATAATAATAGCAATACAACAATGTTTTCAACAACATCAACTTATAATCAACTTTGGCTCACCAAGCCTACAACTCAGTATTTTCAACAACTTTCCGTACACGGAACAACTCAGCAACACACTTGTATCAACACTTCATAACATAAATCCAACAAAATTACTCATCACAATTAACTATAATAGGCCAATCACCAATTAGGTTCACAACATTAAAAATATCAATTTTTCAAATTTCCAACAGTGTTAACCGGTTAACGCTCTGGGTTAACCGGTTAACACAGGACAAAACACACTTTCTGGCAAAACGCAACAGTGTTAACCGGTTAACGCCCTGGGTTAACCGGTTAACGCAGGCAAAACAACACATTTCCACAAAATATAACAGTGTTAACCGGTTAACGCCCTGGGTTAACCGGTTAACGCAGACAAAACAGCAGTTCCTGCGCTAACACAAGGCAGAATGCAGAGTTCTCCGCATTTTCCGCCGTTGGAGGACTTCCGGACCTCCGATTCAATTTCCGTAAAAAGCTATACGTTCGGGGGAACACGACTCACACAATTACGGACTCAATTACAGCTTTAATACAACTTATTCATCACCATATTTCAGCATTCAACATCCCAATTAGGGTCAATTTCACGGTTTATCACTACCCATGACATGTTAATCTATAATACCCATTAAACGACGATAAACCCCCCTTACCTGAGATAATCCGGCAATCTCTAAGCTTCAAGCTTTTCCGTTCTTCAACCTTTGCTCTCTAGCTCTTCCTCTTTGCCCTTTCTCCACTTTCCACTTTTCAGCCGCTTTCTGTTTCACGTGAAAACTCTTTACCAACCAAAAACCCTTTTTTCCATATTCCAACTTATATATTTTCCACTAATTATTATTCCAAATAATATTAATAATAATAATAATTCAATAATTTAATTTATTTAATTAAATTATTAAATATATTATTAACTTAATTAAATAATCCTCTTATTTAATTCGGGGTGTTACAACTCTCCCCTACTAAAAGAGTTTTCGTCCTCGAAAACATACCTCAAGCAAATAACTCTGGATAAGACTCTTTCATCTGACTCTCCAGTTCCCAAGTCACATTGCCACCTGCTGGTCCTCCCCAAGCTACTTTCACTAAGGCAATCTCCTTACCCCGCAACTGCTTCAACTCTCGATCCTCAATCCTCATAGGCGATATTTCAACAGTCAGGTTATCTCTCACCTGTACATCATCTACTTGGATCACATGCGACGGATCATGAATGTACCTCCTCAACTGAGACACATGAAAAACCTCATGCAAATTCGCAAGTGACGGCGGTAAAGCGATACGATAGGCTACCTCTCCTATCCTCTCCAAAATCTGATAAGGACCAATAAATCGAGGTGTCAACTTCTTTGACTTCAAAGCCCGACCAACCCCAGTTATCGGAGTAACGCGAAGAAACACGTGATCTCCCTCTCGGAACTCAAGTGATTTCCTCCTCTTGTCATGATAACTCTTCTGACGACTCTGAGCAATTCTCATCTTCTCCTGAATCATCTTAATCTTTTCTGTAGTCTGTTGAACAATCTCCGGTCCAACTACAGCACTCTCACCGGACTCATACCAACATAACGGTGTCTGACATCTCCTACCATACAAAGCTTCAAACGGCGCCATACCAATGCTCGAATGAAAACTATTGTTGTAGGTAAACTCAATCAAAGGTAAATAACAATCCCAAGCACCTCCCTTTTCCAAAATGCAAGCTCTCAAAAGATCCTCTAATGACTGAATCGTCCTCTCAGTCTGACCATCAGTCTGCGGGTGATATGCAGAGCTCAATCTCAGTTTAGTTCCCAAAGCCTTCTGCAAACCTTCCCAGAACTTCGATGTAAATCTAGGATCTCTGTCTGAAACAATACTCGACGGAATACCATGCGAACTTACAATCTTCTCAATATACAACTCGGCTAATCTCTCTAACGGATAATCCATTCTGATCGGAATGAAATGAGCCGACTTTGTCAATCTGTCAACAATCACCCAAATAGCTTCAAAATTCTTAATTGTCCTCGGTAAACCAGAAACAAAATCCATACTGATACTATCCCACTTCCACTCTGGAATAGCCAACGGTTGCATTAGCCCAGACGGCTTCTGATGCTCAATCTCTGACTTCTGACAAGTCAAACAGGAATAAACAAAACTCGCAATTTCTCTTTTCATTCCCGGCCACCAAAATAACTTTTTCAAATCATGATACATCTTCGTAGCTCCAGGATGAATACTCAGGCCACTACGATGTCCTTCTTCAAGAATACTCTTATTAAGTTCGGTAACATCCGGAATGCACACCCGATTACCAAATTTCAAAACACCATTCTCACCAATTCTGAATTCGCCACCTTGACCTTGATTCACTAGAGTCAACTTATCAACCAAAAGCACATCGGATTTCTGACCCTCTCTGATCTCATCCAGAATACCACTTGTTAACTTCAACATTCCCAATTTAACACTATTGTGAGTACTCTCACACACCAAACTCAAGTCTCTAAACTGCTCAATTAAATCCAATTCCTTAACCATTAGCATAGACATATGTAATGATTTCCGACTCAATGCATCAGCCACTACGTTTGCTTTACCCGTATGGTAATTCAACCCAAAGTCATAATCCTTCAGAAACTCTAACCATCTCCTCTGTCTCATATTCAGCTCTTTCTGATCAAACAAATACTTTAAACTTTTATGGTCACTGAAAACCTCAAATCTCGACCCATACAAGTAATGCCTCCATAACTTCAGAACAAACACTACAGCTGCTAACTCTAAATCGTGTGTCGGATAGTTCTTCTCATGAACTCTCAGTTGTCTCGAAGCATAAGCTATAACCTGCTTATTCTGCATCAACACACCACCCAAACCCAACAATGAAGCATCACAGTAAACCTCAAATGGTTCCGACGAACTCGGTAATATCAGAATAGGAGCAGTAGTCAACCTTCTCTTTAACTCTTGGAAACCCTCTTCACATTTTGAGTCCCAAACAAACGCTTGTCCCTTTCTAGTCAACATCGTCAACGGTAACGCCAACTTAAAAAATCCCTCAATGAACTTCCTATAATAACCTGCAAGTCCAAGAAAACTCCTTATCTCCGAAACTGACTTCGGAGCTTCCCACTTAGATACCGCTTCTATCTTAGAAGAATCAACAGCAACACCACCTCTCGAAATCACATGACCAAGAAAACTAACCTCTTCTAACCAAAATTCACATTTAGAGAGTTTAGCAAATAACTTCTTTTCTCGTAGAACTTCTAAAACCACTCTCAAATGTTCAGCATGCTCTTCTTCAGATTTCGAATACACCAAAATATCATCAATAAACACCACAACAAACTGGTCTAGGTACGGATGGAAAATCCTATTCATATACTCCATAAATACTCCAGGTGCATTAGTCACACCAAAAGGCATTACAGAATACTCATAATGTCCATACCTTGTTCTGAAAGCAGTCTTCTGAATATCCTCGGTTTTCACACGGATCTGATGATACCCAGATCTCAAATCTATTTTGCTGAACACACTTGCACCAACCAACTGATCCATCAAATAATCAATCCTCGACAAAGGATACCGATTCTTGATCGTCACTTTATTCAGTTGCCTGTAGTCCACACACAACCTCATAGTACCTTCTTTCTTCTTAACCAATAACACTGGTGCACCCCACGGTGACACACTCGGACGAATAAATTTCTTATCCAACAGATCTTCCAACTGACTCTTCAATTCAGTTAACTCAACAGCAGACATACGGTACGGAGCCATCGATATCGGCCGAGTACCAGGTACCAAATCAATCGAGAACTCCACTTCGCGCTCTGGCGGTAATTCATTCACCTCTTCCGGAAACACATCAGGAAAATCACACACCACGGCTAGATCGCCAATCACCAGTTTATCTTTAGCCTCCAAAGTCGCTAACAGCATAAACAACTCTGCCCCATCAGCTACTTCCTCATTCACTTGCCTTGCTGATAGAAACAAACTCCTTCCCTCCTCAATCTCAGGAAAGACCACCGTCTTATCAAAACAATTGATAGAAACTCGGTTAAACACCAACCAGTTCATACCCAGAATGACATCAATCTGCACTAGTGGAAGACACACTAGGTCCATCCCAAAGTCTCTACCAAAAATACTCAAAGGACAATTTAAACAAACCGAAGTAGTAGTCACTGAACCCTTCGCAGGAGTATCAATTACCATACTACCAAACATCTCAGATATCTCTAACTTAAGTTTCACAGCACAATCCAAAGATATAAAGGAATGAGTCGCACATGTGTCAATAATAGCTACAAGAGGAAAGCCATTAATATAACACGTACCTCGGATAAGTCTGTCCTCACTGGAGGTTTGAGTTCCGGTCAATGCGAACACCTTCCCAGTTTGAGATTTCTTTGGCTTCTGACACTGACTTCCAATATGCCCTTCTTCGCCACAATTAAAACAAATCATTTCCTTATGCTTGCAATCAGCTATTGCATGACCAGTCTTACCACAACGAAAACATCTCTTTACTTCAGCAGTGCATACATTACTCTTATGACCAGCCTGACCACATTTGAAGCAAACTATACCAGCAGGAGCACCTCCCCTACTAGTCCTCTGAGCCGGAGCAGCTCCTTGTTTCCCTTTTCCCACTGGGGCATCATACGGCTTGCCACGAGTTTGATGTTGCTTGCCCCTGCGGTCACTGACAATCTTGTAATGAGCATTATTGTCTTCTTCAAATATCCTGCAGCTATCAACCAATTCAGTAAAAATGCGTATCTTCTGATACCCAACCGCCTTCTTAATTTCAGAGCGCAGTCCATTTTCAAACTTGATGCACTTTGAAAATTCAGCACCAGCACCAGTGTAATGAGGATAAAATTTGGACAGCTCCACAAATTTCGCAGCATAATCAGTGACAGACATGTTTCCTTGCTTCAGCTCAAGGAACTCAATTTCCTTCTTACCACGGACATCTTCCGGATAATACTTTCTCATGAATTCCCTGCGGAATACATCCCAAGTAATGACTTCACCTGCCACGGTCAACCTCTCGTGAGTCTCTAGCCACCAGTCATCAGCTTCGACTGCTAGCATGTGAGTACCATACCGAACCTTCTGAGCTGGAGTGCAATCCATAACACGGAAGATTCTCTCAATCTCTTTCAACCATCCCAAGGCTGCATCTGGATCATGCTTCCCTTTAAACACCGGCGGATTCTCTCTCTGAAAAGTCGCCAAGCTACGTGATCCAGCATCACCACCAGCATTTGGCAGGTTCTGCACAGCTTGTGCCATCGCTTGCATTGCGGCAGCCATTGCAGCGTCATTCCTTCCAGCCATTTCAACTTATCAATACAACACAACTTAAAAGTTAGATTAGTAACAATACACAATTGTTAGACAGTAACGACACGACAACTGGCCGGACAGACCGACCTGCTCTGATACCACTAATGTAACACCCTTCTAAAATACCCCAAATATTTAATAAAAACAACAAATATATATATCAGAGTAATAATGCCCCAAGGGTGTCACACAACTACTTCACACCATAATAACTGTCATGCTCTTTATTTAATCAAAATAACATTTTCTTGCATAATTCGCAGCGGATAGAAATCAACTAACCATTCAAAACATATAACATATTACAGGTAAAAAGGTTCAACAACCAACTATAAAACAATTAAAACATCCTGTCCCGATGTTACATCTATCAGAGCATGACCCACTTAGGAGACTACACTAGACTCCAAGCATAAGCTTCTACTCAACTCATTGCTCGTTACCTGAAAAATAGTTGTAAGGGTGAGTTCTTCAATCGATATAATAAGCATTATAAATCATCATGTAATGCTAAGTAAATTCACACATTTCATCACCCTAATCGTAACATACATCCAGTAACGGCACATCAACTCAAACATCATACTTAATATCAACACAATTCCACTCCTCAATTAAATTAAATATCCATACAACAAGCCAACAAAATGCAACTCTAATGAGACTCGACTCGTCATGCATGTGGTACCATTCGGAGTAAAACTCCCAACTTAAAATCATTGCCATTTTATTGGGCATCAAGGCATAAGCCTTCAACTTTCAACTTAAAATTTGCCAATCCAGGCCAACGTGGTGTGAGCAAAGCTCCGACTTAATGCATATGAATGTACATGGCATACACGACTTTAAACTGTCGACAACATAATAATAATAGCAATACAACAATGTTTTCAACAACATCAACTTATAATCAACTTTGGCTCACCAAGCCTACAACTCAGTATTTTCAACAACTTTCCGTACACGGAACAACTCAGCAACACACTTGTATCAACACTTCATAACATAAATCCAACAAAATTACTCATCACAATTAACTATAATAGGCCAATCACCAATTAGGTTCACAACATTAAAAATATCAATTTTTCAAATTTCCAACAGTGTTAACCGGTTAACGCCCTGGGTTAACCGGTTAACGCAGGACAAAACACACTTTCTGGCAAAACGCAACAGTGTTAACCGGTTAACGCCCTGGGTTAACCGGTTAACGCAGGCAAAACAACACATTTCCACAAAATATAACAGTGTTAACCGGTTAACGCCCTGGGTTAACCGGTTAACGCAGACAAAACAACAGTTCCTGCGCTAACACAAGGCAGAATGCAGAGTTCTCCGCATTTTCCGCCGTTGGAGGACTTCCGGACCTCCGATTCAATTTCCGTAAAAAGCTATACGTTCGGGGGAACACGACTCACACAATTACGGACTCAATTACAGCTTTAATACAACTTATTCATCACCATATTTCAGCATTCAACATCCCAATTAGGGTCAATTTCACGGTTTATCACTACCCATGACATGTTAATCTATAATACCCATTAAACGACGATAAACCCCCCTTACCTGAGATAATCCGGAAATCTCTAAGCTTCAAGCTTTTCCGTTCTTCAACCTTTGCTCTCTAGCTCTTCCTCTTTGCCCTTTCTCCACTTTCCACTTTTCAGCCGCTTTCTGTTTCACGTGAAAACTCTTTACCAACCAAAAACCCTTTTTTCCATATTCCAACTTATATATTTTCCACTAATTATTATTCCAAATAATATTAATAATAATAATAATTCAATAATTCAATTTATTTAATTAAATTATTAAATATATTATTAACTTAATTAAATAATCCTCTTATTTAATTCGGGGTGTTACAGATTTCGACTTGATTCTTGCATCCTTGCTGAATCTATTTTTGTGTTGATTTGCTTGAACACATTATTCACATACTTGTTAGGGAATGTGGATTTTTGGTAGGCCTAAAACCATGTTCTTCCTCTTCATATTATTGATGTCATTAAAATTCAAGTGACTAAGTCTATAATTCCATAACCATTCATCTCTGCTAGTTGTAGTCGCTAGGAACTTGTGTTCCAATACATTAAGTTCAATATTGAAGGTTTTATTATGAGACATATGAGCCTTCAAGATTAACCTGTTACTTGAGTTGATCACTCTCATCATTCTATCTTCGATCAATACTTTGTAATTCCTTTCGATCAACTTACCTATACTTAGCAGATTAATTTGTCAAGTATGTACAACACATTGGAAATTACTGATTGTTGGCCATCGTTTCTCCTGATCAGAATAACACTGATACCTTCAACAAATAAGGTATTGTCGGTTGCAAATTTTACCTTGTTCTTCAAAGAAGGACTGATGATGATAAACTAATATTTTCTTCCATTCATATGTGACAGACAATCTTAGTCGAGAAACGATTGATCTTTGAATATTTCTTCCATTTTTTATGATCATTAGCATCACTTCATTTTCTGCAAGCTTATCATCACTTTCTTGATCTTTCTCGCCTCCTTGACATTGACTTGCATAATGGCCACACTTTTGACAATTGTAGCACTGAATTTGACTGTTATCAGGTTTTCTTCCATCGTCTTTTCCTTCACATGCACCACCACGTCTGTGATTGCCTTGTTTAGAAGATTGTCTTTGATTTGATGAACTACCTTCTTGATGATTTCCTCTACCAGTCGGATTTTTGTAACTTCCTCTACCCTTGTTACCATTTCATCTTCCTTTGTCTTTCTTAGTCGATTGAGCTTGAAAAGCCACATCCATCTTTGACTTGCTTGTTATTCTTTCAACCACTATTTATTCGCGAGATTCAAGATTCCCTTTAAGCTCTTCTTTTGTCATACTTGACAAATCCTTCGATTCTTCTATGGCTACTACCACATGATCGAACTTTGGAGCCAATGACCTCAAAATCTTTGATACTACATATTTTGATGTCAACACTTTTCCACACATTTTGATTTGATTCACCAGTTTCGTTACTCTGGTGAAGAAATCAATCATGTTTTCATCATCATCCATCTAAAGTACTTCATACATTCTTTTGTGAGTTTGTAACCTCACCTCCTTAACTTTCTCAGCGCCTCCAAATTATTTTTCTAGGATATCCCATGCTTCCTTTGTTGAATCTACATCACCAAAATTTTCAAAGTTGTCTGGATCAACACATTGATGGATTAAAAAGCGAGTCTTGTAATCTTTCTTCTTCAAATATTTGTGCACAATCTTTTGTTCATCTGTAATATTCTCCCAAATTGATGTTACTCAATTCTTCAAAAGATTCCAAAGATCTTGATAACAAAAAAATAACCTTCATTTTCTTACAATAATTTTCATAGTTCTTTCGGTTCAAGATTGGAAGATTCTCCGAAAAATGCATGTTCAGATGATTTATCGTGATTCAATGTGTCCCAAAGATCACAACTAACGCTCTAGATACCAGATGCTGGGAAAACTCCAATCTTGAAGTTAACCGAATCAATCTTGATGAATAAGAATCAATTTCACCGATTGATCACGCCTCTTGTTCTTCACCCTTCACTCAAGTGAAACAACCACTTCTTGGTTGCAAGATGATTATACACTATATAGAGAATCAAAATAAGAAAAAAAATGTAATTGTAAGTGAGAGGAAATAGAAATTCTACAGGAAGAAGAAGAGTGTAATGTTGGTGTGCAAACTACAATCTAAGTATTTGATAATGTGTGTTAATCATAACTGTAATTTCAGAAACTACACAATGCAAACATATCTTGTTACATCGAAATAGAGCTCTATCTATTTATAGATGAGATTACTTGCATTCCAAGTAATCACAAAATAACTAACTCAACTAAAACTAAGCTAAGTTAACTAATTCGACTATGTCGACTTCTTCGACAACTACATACTTCGATTGCATGCTTGGACAAGCTATATTTTACTTTCTATCAAATATAACAAATACAAACTTGTTAGCTAGGATTTTCAACAAGGGATATTGCCTTAGCAAACAGGTCAAAATAAAGACGTGTCAACTTTTTGATGATTTGTGCATAGTGTTAGGTCCCAAATGAAGAGAAACTGGGACTTTGTATTTTTTGGGAATGTTATGGAGACATTTGTTGCGATAAAAATAAAATTGGAAGAGAGAACAATAGCATAAAATGAGAAGGTGTGAAGGAACGAATATAAGAGATTAGAGATTAAAAAAGAAGAGACAAGATGTATTTGGCAAAGAAGAGACAAGTTGTATTCACCGCCTTCAAAGACCCACAACAAAAGATACACTTTGGTAGCCACAACGCAAGAAAAGTGATTTGCTCTTCGTCAGAAACTTCGTCATCATCAATGACGTGATAGTCTTCAATGTATTAACCGAAGTTGGCACTGTTACCGTCAAAGTTAATGGTGTTTTCGTCACTCTCGTTTGGGTCGAATATTTCACTAGTGAGGCGAAAACTAGTAATGGCCGCAACATCAAAAAAAGTAGGCGTCAGCATCCCACAAGGAAGTTGGAAAGTGTTAGTCATGCTTTCCCAGAAGTACAAGAAAACGACCAACATATTTTGGCAATAGGCGGGACTAGTCCGCGACAGTTGGATTAGGTCGAAGATACTTTTCACTTTCCAAAATTCACTCTTTTTTCCCTCAATTTTGTTCAGCCAGAGTATATAATCCTCATTTTTCTTAGTGCGGGGAGCTGAACGAAAGATGCGTAAAATGGTAGTCATATACTCAAAATTCAAAGGTCCTGGAATGCAAACTAAAGGTTTTGTCCTATGGTAAGAAGGAAAAAATCTTTGATGTTGGTAAGATCAGTAGAGGGGTCATACATAGGACCCACGAGGGCATAAGTTTTCTCAAAGATAAAGTAAGGAATTATTTCCTGAGACTTGTAAATGCATAATTTTTCCTCGTAATTGGGAGGTTCGAGAACATACTATTGGTTCCTAATCACCTAAGCGTAGGAGAGCATGTTGGTCAAGGGTAGAAAAGCTTTGGGAGCCATGGTGCTCTTGGATTTGGAGGTAGTAACCGTTTATGTGTTCTTGAGTTTTCTGAGAAGTTTTTAGAATGAGAAAGTTCGAGGTAGAAGTTCTGAAGACGGTGAAGGAAAAGAAAAGAGAAATAAAGAAAATGGTATTTATAGTGAAAAAGGAAAAGTCTCTTCAGTATTTTTGATTGAAAAATGGCGCGAAGTAGGTGGAACGTGGCCTCTTCTTAGAGGAGGGATCAAAATGATTTGATGCACACAGACACGCCACCTATGAAATTGAAGCCATGACGATGGGAGTCATGGGATACTAGAAAGTGCACATTTTCAAAGTGATGGTTGATGGAAAGGTCATGATGACTATGATGTCATCTCACAAGAGCCTAAAAAAGGTCAAAAAAGCACATATCTCATAGTGCGTCGAAAGAGACCTTTTTGGGGGGAAATTTGTAGTTAGGATTTTCGACAAGGGAAAATGCCTCAGCAAACAGGTCAGAATAAAGACGTGTTGACTTTTTGATGACTTGTGCATAGTGTCGGGTACTAGATGAAGATAAATTGAGACTTGTCATTTTTTGGGAATGTTATAGAGAGAACTCGACAACGGTGAATGCATTAAGGAAGCAGTTATTTAGATGCACAAACATCACATTTAAATATGATAATTGTTTTTGGAGTTACGTTCGGAGGGACACGTTGAGGAAATGCACAACGAAAGGCATACATGCGTTCACGTGACGAAAGCTGAAGATCTGAATCATATAAAGCATTTATTCCTTAATAGTATATATAAGAATTTCATTTGTCGAATTAGGGGTATTCATTTTACTACAGAATCTCCTTTGCACTCAAAGTATCAATGTTGAGAGAAAAAAGTCTTCATTTAGAGAATGTACGGAACATGAAACACAAATCTTTACTTTAATGCTAAAGTCTTTCTATTTAATTTATCTTTTTTAGTGCAATTTACTTTCGTTTATACATCATCCAATATTTTCTCTTTACTTTTGCTTTACTACATAAATTTACATTATTTCTGTCGAAATTACATTTTTACATTGTCAATACAACTATTTCGACCAAATCGAGATAGAGTCTTTTCTTTGGAGTAAATCACAAACTAAGAATGTTAGCACAATGTCCTAGAATTCACTAGTCGGTCCTGCTTGTAACATTTGATTAAGAGACTAGCGATTGTTTGTGAAATTTCAGCGTAAACAAGAATCTGTTTGACACAAACACCTTTCGACACCCGTAGAATACAACACACTATTTCGAGTTCGACTCAAAAAACTACATATTTAACATGGATGATACCATAACTTTGTATTTTATCATTCATACACTACCAAATAGCAACATAACTCATCATATTTGAACAACAACTTCCCATTTAATATGGAAAACATCACATTAGACAAATGTGAAAAAATAAACATAAAACAATATCAAAATATTATAATGAAACAAAAAAATAAAGGAGATGGGAGATTAGTGAAGATGAAAAGGAAAAAAACAAATGAGATGAGAGATTAGAGAAAAAAATGTGCGATAAAATAAAAATTGGAAGAGAGGACAATGACATAAAATGAAAAGGTGTAAAGGAAAGAATATAAGAGATTAAAGATTAGAAAAGAAGAGACAAAATATATTTGACAAAGAAGGTGCGATACTAATAAGAGAAATTTGATAAGGCTGCCGAAATTTTAAGTATAAGAAAGAGAAAATTGTTCTTAATCTAAAACTAATGCATAATAGATTTAAGTTTTGATTGAATATGAGTTAATTGAAATTTAGATAATAACATACTATAATTTGATTCGATTTGATTCAATTTGTAGTGAAAATATGACTTTAACATATTCAAATCAAATAATATTTTTTGTTTTTAATTTAATTCGATTTAATTTACAATTTTCTAATGGATCGGTTGAATCTTGATAGCCCTTAGTATATTTTGTAACCATCACTAGAATTATTATAGAATAAACAGTAACTATTTTTTTTTTTTTAGCTCGAACAAGTAATAAAAAATCAATTGCTATCAATCAGAGAGAGAGAGAGAGGCAGTTATTAGTTTCGTTACCATTCCGATTTTCCCCTCTTTCCATTTCACATCACACCTTCCTCAATGTTCCTCAACAACACCACCAACAACCACCACACTGTATCCATCTCCGACGACGAAACCGATGAACTTGGTCGCATGCGCGTTCGCGCTCGCCGGAAACGGAAGAAACTTGGCAACCGACGATTAATCAGGAAGCTTCTAGTCAAATACTGGATGCTACTCATCATTATTCCAGCTGCGTTTTTGCTATTTTATGAAACAACACGAATTGGTCTAAGACCTAGTGCTTCTAACAATATTGCAACAACATCAGGTAATCAAGATGATGATCGATCTAGTCCTACATTGATTGAAGAAATTCGTGTTAAAACCAATTTGAATCGCCTTGATCCTACTACGCATGTTGTTGCTGGTGTCAGAGAACGTAAGTCCCTAATCGAATCCTCTTTTTTGTTGATTTTGATTTAATTTTGTTGAATTGATTATGGTATGAAGTTACTAATTGATTTTCTTACTGTTTATGTTTGAACACATGTTTGATTTAAAGTTGATTATGATTGAATTGATTTTGTAAATTGATTAGAGTTAAAAGTGAGTTTAAGATAGTGGTTTATGTTTGTAGACATTCCTATGAGGGTCTGTTTGGATAAACAACTTATTTTCAGCTTATTGAGCAAATGCTTAATAAAATAAGCGCTTATGAATAAGTTCTCATAAATTGCTTTTATAACAAAAGATAAAATACATTTAAATTGTTTTTATATATGTTATAAATTGAGTCACAGATAAGCTACAGTGCCCCAAAAATTTTAGCAGGAGATAAGCTCGAATAAGCCAATCCAATCCGGCTCTAAAAGTGAGTTGAACAATAAAGTTAAGGAGTTTAATTGGTATGCACTCTCTATGGCTTTCGCCTAAACAGAAGTAAGACGAAATATATGAAATGTAAGTTTAGTAAAAGAAGAAGTGTCTCGAACCTAGAGGTGAAAGTTGGAAACTATATCATCCCACAAGTCACGCAGTTTAAATATCTTGGGTTTGTAATGTAAAACAATGGAGAAATAGACGAGGATGTAAACCATCGAACTCAAGTTGGGTGGTTGAAATGGAGGAAGATTTCAGGGATTTTATGTGATAGAAAGGTACCGCTCAAATTGAAGGGAAAGTTTTATCGGGCTGTGGTAAGACCTACGATGTTGTATGAGACAGAATGTTGGGCGCTTAAGAATGAACACGAGAATAAATTAAGCAAAGCAGAGATGAGGATGTTGCGTTGGATGTGTTTAGACATTATAAGATTAGAAATGACAATATTAGAGAGAGTGTTGGGGTAGCACCTATAGTAGAAAAAATAGTGGAGAATAGACTTAAGTGGTTTGGACATATAGAGAGAAGACTTTTAGATTTTGTGGTAAGGAGAGTAGATCAGATGGAGAGGGGTCAAATAGTTAGAGGTAGAGGAAGACCTAGGAACTATAAGAGAAGTTATTAAGAAAGATCTTGAGCTTAACAATTTAGATAAAAACATGGTCCTAGATAGAATATTATGGCAAAACTTGATCCATGTGGCCGATCCCACTTAGTGGGATAAGACTTGGTTGTTGTTGACACTCTCGAGAGTAAACAACTTTTACACTCTCAGTCAATCAAATCAGTAGAACTTTATAGATTTTTTACTTTTAAAGTCATGCATATAAGTAATTGTGATATATTGTAAAACTCTTTACAAGATGGTGCATAATAATAAAATTCAACTTTGAGTATAAAAGTTAATTATAGAATCAAAAGCTCCAATTTCTAGGTTAGAATCAATTTTAGAGGGAAAATTAATTATATTCGAGAACAAACAAACATCTCTAAATCAATTATACATCTTTAGTAGAATTGATTTTGAGTAAAAAAATAGTTGATTTGCTTGTTGGTTTATGTTTGAGCATATTTTCCTTTATAGGCGAGTTCTTCCAAAAATAAATTTGAGGTTAAAAGTAATGTTTGGTTCCAATTCCAGTTCTGAGTTTTAACTTAGAATCAATTCTAGAGGCAAAAATAATTTTCTCCATAAATATTGTGTTTGGTTCTGTGGTGACAAAATTGATTTTGGAAAATGTATATTATGGGTGAAATTGAATTGAATGTAAAATGATTTATGTTTGGGTTTGGACAAATTCATGTAAAAATGAGTTGAATAATAAATTTTAAAGCTAAAAAGCAATTGTAGATGCAAAGCTCCAGATTCTAACTTCAAGTTAGAATTAATTCTCTCAAGACAAAATTAGTTCTATGCGAGAACATCCAAACATGATAAAGTCAATTCTACTCATGTAGCTCTAGAATCAATTTTGTCTCCTCCAAAAGTAGAATCAAACATAAACGTGCCAAAATTAATTTTATGCTTTTAGAAACATTTTTGTTTGTAGAGAGTGAATGAAAACAAGCACTTATTTTGACTGCCCTTAATTCTTTCATTTCATTTGATGAAATGACTAATGAGTGAGGTTTTGTATTTTATTTTGATAAAACTTAAGGATGCTGATGTTGTGTGTGACACGTGAGTTATTTCTATCAGGTTGCTTGAAGCTTCTACCATCTGAAAAACTTGAGCAACTAGAGATTCCTGTGGAAGAAGAATCTAGTTTACCTATTCGTGAAATCTTGTACATATCAGGGAATGATGCGTCTTTTGTAGGAGGCAATGCTACATTGTCTCAATTGCGTGCGGAGGATATAAGGTTTAATTTATTTACTGGAAATCAAACATTTGAGGAAAGAGATAGAAGTTTTGAGGTGAATAGTGCTGCTTAAATCATTTTCTACCAGAATAGTTTTAATCTCACATTTTTGGCTACTAGTTTTCACTACTTGACATGATTGGTTTATAGTTATATATACTGTAATATATGTAATATATAGTTTGGTTTGTTTCTTCATGATATAGGTGAAAGAAACTACAACGGTACATTGTGGGTTCTACAGTATGGATGGAGGGTTTAGGATATCTGATGAAGATAAAAGTTTCATGCAAGGTTGCAAAGTGGTGGTATCTACTTGTGCATTTGGTGGTGGAGATGATCTCTATCAACCAATTGGAATGTCACAAGCTTCGCTTAAGAAGGTTATTTAAGTAGTATGAGACTTTATTCTTACGTTTCTTAGAAGTCACTAATCTTATTTGCCAAATCTATTTAGTGGTATGCAGGTTTGCTATGTAGCATTCTGGGATGAAATCACACTAAAAGCACAGGAATTAGTGGGACGCAGAGTTGGTGACAATGGATTTATAGGAAAGTGGCGTGTTGTTGTCGTTCAGGATCTTCCTTTTTCTGATCAAAGGTTGAATGGTAAAATTCCAAAGGTATTAAATCTTTGATGCATGCCTCTCAGCCCTCTCTTCCTGTACATCATTTGCAACATCTTGATAATGATGTTTCATGTGCATAGCGGTCGTGTTGCTGCACTTTCGCATGCCCTACCAAAATCCTCTCATGCGATTCATGTTTTTTCCATTCGCTCTTATGTGAACCATGTACAAAATGGTTGTTGTCTTCATTAACTCCATGGACACACGCTCTATTATGTCAAGGATAAAATCTGATATATGCAAATGATGGTTTTACACGTCTTTTTGGGGAGGGGGGAACCTTCTTGATATAAAGCTTTTCGTTATTTGTTTCTTTTTTTAACTGTGTGGGTTTGGTTGTCTTTCAGATGTTAACACATCGTCTTTTCCCTCAAGCAAAATACTCTATTTGGGTAGACTCCAAGTCCCAATTTAGGAGGGACCCACTAGGTGTGTTGGAAGCACTCCTCTGGCGCACAAATTCTATACTTGCCATATCAGAACACGGAGCTCGCAGCAGTCTCTATGATGAGGCTAAGGCTGTTGTCAAGAAAAACAAAGCCAAGCCGGAGGAAGTTGAAGTGCAACTGAATCAATACAAAAAAGATGGCTTGCCTGGAGATAAAAGGTTTAATGGAAAGAAAGGTATAAATTGATTACATTTTCATCAGCTAACAGTGATTATAACACATTGTCTTCTTTTCTTCATAACTGAAAATTTTCTGATCTGTTTTATCCAAGATTTGCTGTCATCTTTTGATTTATTTTTGTCTTTAGCAATATGTATGTCGATAGATACCAATCCTGTCATTGAGTCTGTTACCAAACATTGACTTTCATGGATTGGACTTTTTCTTTACCACTGCACCAATATTTTATAATGTTCAATCAAACTTGTTTTTGCAGCTCTATGTGAAGCCTCTGTTATCGTGAGGAAGCTCACACCGCTATCTAATTTGTTGATGTGCGTCTGGTTTAATGAGGTGGTTCGCTTCACTTCCAGGGATCAGCTCAGCTTCCCATATGTTCTGTGGAGGTTGAAGGCATTCAAAAACATCAATACCTTCCCTGTCTGCACTCGCAAGGATCTGGTCAATAGCATGGGCCATATCCGCAAGGCAAAACCACTGCAAAAATGATTTAGTTAAATTGGTCGAACCATTGAAGCGATGCCTACCTGTAGTTATCAACTCATTCCATATTTCATTTTTTCATTAGCCAATTAGCCAATTCAAGTCAGGTATATGTGTTGTTTTTCTAGCCCCTCTCTCTCCCTCCCTCATTCTTCTCGTAAACAGTATAGGCTATAGTTTGTATTTATTGATTACTATGAGCTTTATGATTAGGTTATTCTAGAAAAGTTGTAGTTGATGGAAAGAAAAATCATACAAACAAGAGATTTTGCTTTGGACTTTGTTTCCAGACACGATTTTCTATCACCAATATTTTTCAAGTGAAAATAAATCTGTAATTTATTGTTGTTAAAATAAGTTCCCCTTGCCAGACATAGTAGCATTTTTGAAGTGGGGTCTGATGGCAAGGGTAATGATCAAAGTTAAACAGACAAGACAATGAAACACTGTCCCCAGCAGAACTACAAATCATTGATGCAATAGATGCTACACTGTGAAATGAAGTCCTTAATAGTCCTGAGATAGAAACCTTGCTTTATGAAGGGGGAACCCTTTTAAAGTTGGTTAATTTTTATTGAGGAAATGACTTTAGGATTAAGTTCTAGCTGGATGCTTATTTAGTTTCCAATTATCATTTTTTCGAAATATTTAGTCTTCAATTTTTTATATTTAGCTTGACTAGTCCTGAAAAAGATATACATAAGGAAAGGGGCCTTTCTAATGATGGGTAATTTTTATTATGGAAAATGCTATTTTCAATCTTATGGGTGCTCGCACACCATTGTGAAAAGTCAGACATATCTCTGAAGAAGTATTTCTGAACGCACATTTTTCACACACACCTTAGATGAATTTGTTGAGAAACTCTTATTTTGTTAAAAAAAATTGGTCTGAAGATGCATCTTTGTATACATAAAGGTTTAATTTGGAACTGCATCTCTGTGACGTAACTTAGTTCAATTTTAAGTGAGATTTTTGGAGATGCGTCTCTGGAATGTGTTATCTTAGTTCAAACAAGAAACAACCAAGAACAAAGACACCATAATGTAAAAACAACATAATTTAACTTCACAATAAACAATATATAGATAAAAGTTAACGTTAACATTACATTTAATTATAACATGTTGGTTTAGGACGTTGCAACATCCTTAGAATATCTTCAGTCGATTTGCAATCGTTGTGTCCATTTCAATCGACAATTTTTTGGAGTAACGATAAAAGATACTCCATGTAACCATAAAATCATCATTCGTCTTCCGTTCAAGCATGATGAGTCGTATCTTCCATTCGTTGTCAATTGAGGATGAATGGTATTCGAGTTTGACAAGTATGTGGTTTTTTGGATATCACAAGAGAGTATTCATTTTTGTTTTTAGATCGGCGAGAAGTACGTCCTCGAAAACCCGAAATTGAAGCGAGGGATTTTACGCTATTGAAGTACATAAATGTAAGATGAGAATATGTAGTCATTCTGGTTTGTGTAAGGAAAATGAAATGATAGACCCTATTTATAGAACTTGTAGATCAATAAGGACCTTACAAACCCTTATCATATCATCACGGAGCTTTACAGAGATGCACATCCGTATAGATCTTTGTTTTGGTTTTTATAATTTAAAGGTGTGTCCGGAGATGCATATTCGAATACGCACTTTTTTTAGAAATAAGGGGAATTACGGAGATGCACATCCATAAAGTCCCCTGTATTGTTTTTTTATAAGTAAAAGGATTGTTCGAAGATGCATCTTCGAACCCACCCAAACCACTATTCATACAAAACTTTAGTGTTATGCAATGCAGAATTTTAGAAACACTAAAATTGTCCAAAAAAATATCACCTAATTTTATAACATTATACAATGCGTTACATAAAAAAAAAGTTATATTGTTAGATTAAAACTAAAATGCGTTAAAAGATATGTCACTACTTAAATCTATGGGTGGTTCCTTCTTTACTTTCTTTATTTGTTTCTTTTTTAATGTTGGGCAACTTGGTGAACTCTTCAATCCTTTCTAGAAAGTGATTTGACGAAGATTCAACGTCTTGTGTGAATTGTGTCGTTCACTCTGGTGATGTCTTTGGCATATGACATCCTAGTTTCAAATAAATTTGAGCAACATATTCTGTTTTGAATAACCAATTAATATACATGATGTGTCCCGATGGATTTTGAGATGGCTTACTCTGAAGTGAAAAAAATGTTTCAGAGAAATCATATCGTGTTAAATCAATACACACACTGTCATAAGCATTTGCTATAAGATGTTCCATTTTCGGGAAGCACATTTATTTGTCAAACAGATTCGGACCACTAAGACAAGGAACAAGAGGATTGAGAATCGTATCAAAATTTGCTTTGTTCCCTCATAGCTTTGTGTATGATTCCATTTGCATCATCATCTCTTGTATAAGATGATGACTGACAAATTTGTAATCCTCCTCTCATTTATCGAGCAAACCTAAAATAACTTTAAAATCATAGTTGTTGTCACTTTCAACATTTACAATTAGGTTGATGTATTTGTGCATAAAAAATAATATTTCTTCAATGTGTTTGATTTTTGGTAATGGCAGTGGATGAGATGGTTTGCTAATGTGAGCACCCTTGAAAACACATTTTTGGGATTGTGGAGTCGGAGAATCTGGAAAACTTGAGTCAACATGTTCAAAGTATGAAGGGTATCGTTTTGTGGAGTTGTCACTTTCTATCGGTTTGACCTTTTTAGGGGCATCTTTGTTTTAATTGGTTTCAATGATGGTTTCGAATCTGTTGTTTCTGGATATGGAATCTTCCTAAATTGATCTTTAATGTGCAATTTCATGATGTCATCATCTTTTATGAATCTCTCTTGGATCACTTCCCCCTCGGTCATGATAGATATATTCGATTTGTCATCCTTCATCACACCATCATCATCAAAACGAAGTATTTTCCCGTGACTGCAAACTTCATTCATACGTATTGATTTTTCAAGCTTCATCTTCTTTGAAATTAAACATGCTCATGGAAGACCGTACATTTTCCGTAGTGTACATCCACACTTTGACCAAAAGATGTATGTATCTCATTATGTTGGTTTCAAAACATTTGGTTCACAGCGTCTCAAACTCGATAAAAATCACCTTTAGTGTTACTCAACTAATTCTTCAGTCTAGCATGTGTATATTCAATTGTGTTTGTTGTTGTATTGCCAAAGTGTCAGACCTGATCGGTCCAGACTCAAACAATTTTCTCTTTAACCTGATCCAAAATAGTGTCATCAATATATTTCAGCAAATCTGAATATCTCGAACATACACTCCTTAAATGTATTACAAATTTGGCATATAATTATTTCGTGGAAGAATTTACTATATCATTTCATGCATCCATGATATTTTTCACCTCCACACCAGGTTTGACCATTTTTCCATCTTCTAATATGATTTCTTTTGTGCCAACCGTAAGTTTTACTCGACTTCCTATATTTTTTATAATGTGATACTTACAAAGTAATATGGATAATATAGGAAACACCGTTGCAACCAAATTCATCAATGCAGTATCGCGATCACTGATTATTACCTACAACACATTTTCTATCTCCTCTAACATAGTCTTACACATTTTCAAAGCTTATGTAACATTATCCTTATTTTCGGATTCCAAAAATACAAAACCGATTGAATAAGTCATCTTTGTAGAAGTAACATCAACAATTTCCAAGAGTGGTAGTTTATACTTGTTTGTTTTGTATGTTGAATCAATTATGAGCACAAAGGAAAAATTGTTGAACAACTTGATGGAATCGGGATGACTCCAAAATATATCTTGAACGGTGACTTTGTCCTCACAAACTATGTACCTTGAAACATAGTCGTCATCTTCCAAAAGCTTCAACAGTTGTTGCATCTTATATCTTGGTCCTCTCACCGCCTTGTTGTCTCGAGCTTTTTATATTTGCTTGATATTTGAAATATTACCTGCAATTCAAGCTTTTTTTGCTCCTTTTGATGTGATGAAATACAATAATGATGTTTTGATATTAAAAAATTAATTGAGAATGAGAGAAATTTTTTAAGGGTTTTGAAAATGGAGGATATTTTTAGCATGAAGAAGATCATGCAAGGTGGTATTTTATTTAATTTTTTGCTTGATATTTTTGAATATGCATCTCCAAAAATATCACGGAGTCATTAATTTTATCAGTTCATTGAATTAAAACACCACAATTGAATATGGAGGTATTTAGGATATCCATCTTTGGATACACCCAAATAATATACAGAGATGAATATCTAGACAATTTTTTTTTTCAATTTGGGGTGGATCTCAAAAAAATAAAGGCTGATGTGATTTTTAGATGCGCCCGAAGATATATTTCTAGAAATATGAAGGGTATTTTCGAATTTTAAGAGGTGTGGTATACACACGTAAGAATGGAAAGGGTATTTTCTTTTTTATTATTAGAAGTTATGTCGTACGAGGAGTAGTGAGCCTATTTATTTGGACTTTGAGATTATTTATTTTAGCACCCCCATATTTATGTTGCACCCATTTGTCTTATAGTTGTTTTTTTACTTTTATTAATTGTGTAATTATCTAATTACATATGTAGTAAATTGATGTTTTTTAAACTTGAATATTTAAATAATCAAAATACTCTATAATATAGAATAAAATCACTTTCAAATTAATCAATTTCAAAAATCTTTTTCTCAATAAAAATTCGGCTTAGAATGATGATCGAATGAACATCCATTTTATTTAGACTAATCAAACGTCAAGTGCGCACATTGTCAATGTTGATTATTTGTCTTCCGTTTAAAAGTTATTAATAAAAGATTTGGATTAAAATGATGATCAGATTAACACATGTTTCGTCTAGAATAATTGGACGCAAAATGGAGACCTTGTTTTGGCCGTGTACGTGGATTGATTTGGATTGAGTTTTGTCGAACACAATACACAATCTACATAGGACACTCCAGTTTGGGTTGTGTAAAATAACCACACGTTGCATCAATGAGTTGGTTTGGACAAATCCACTAATTTTTGGATTGAGTTGGGTTGGGTAGTAGGTTGTCCAAATAAATTTTCTTTTTTTATTAGTATTAAATGACAAAATGGTGAGTCATCATATTGTTTCATAAAAATTACTCAGTATTTATATACTTTTTAAATGATTAGATAATCTATTTTTACTATCTTTTAGCATCATAAAATAATAAATGCTATTATCAATTAATAAAATTATCATAAAATACTGGCAACAAATTAAAGTTGCATTATATAAAATTGTATTAGCATCAAAATAATTAAAGTATCTAACGTTTAAAATTAGTTAAAGTCATGTTTCACTAAAATAGTAAAATTTAAGAGATTAAAAATGCAAAAACTAAGATAGTATTCATAAAGATCATTAAAATTATAATAATAAATGTTTGACTAATGGGTTAATGGATTTTTTGGATTTGAATCCGGTTTTACTCGAAACCCGGTTTTTTAAATGAGTTCTTTAGTTTTTAAACTCATATCTACTCAATTATCCAATCCAACCCACTTTTTTGGATTTTTTTTGGGTGGGTTTGACCGGGTTTTGTGGGTTGACTCAACCCATGTACACCGCTATCTTGTTTAAGTCCAATAATTCGTCTTCCACGAAAATTTTCTAAATTCAAAACTTGGATGCAAAAGGAAGATTGGATGCACATATGTGTTATCCTAGAATAATCAGACGCAGAGTGTACACTTTGTTTAAGATTTGTTATTCACCCCCCTTAAAATCAATTCCAACTCATCAAACCTATTTTTTTCGCACCCGTCTTAGCGCGATCAATTGAAAACCTTTTAAAATTAAAATCAACCAATAAACAATCATTTTTTATAAAGAACTACATAAGTTTGAATTTCTCATCACACCTGAGGATACGTAGGAGCGAAATACAATATCTCATCAAGCACTTTAATATAAAATTAATTTGTAGTCTTTTTTATAAATATTTTTAATAAGAAGAAGAAAACTTAAACATTTTAAGCTATCACATTTCCAAAACTAATTAAATGGTTCTCGTTGAGTACAATAGATGTTACGGGTGCTCATATCTTCCCTACGCATTTTTGCATCTCGAAAAATACGATCATTCACGATAGTCGCAGAAAAAGAATTCGAACAGAGTCTCCATCGAACTTTATTTATTCTAAAGAAGAAATAGGAAAATATCGATAAAAACTTTTTAAAAAATGGTCGTCACAACAAATTTCAGGGTTCAGGAGTCGATTACGCAAGGGAAATGTATTAACATACATCACGTTCGTTGTACTCAAATGAAACATTTTAGTTAAACTTGTGATTGAATGTTGACTTATGTTAATTGTTTTCTTTGAGTTGTAAAACTGTAAAAAGGAAAAGAAAAGGGGTCGCAAAAATGTTTTTATTAGGGTGTTTTACAAGATTGTGAGTCATACTTCTACGTATCCTCTGTAAAATGAAGAATTCAAAGCGACATAGTTTTGGGCAAGACAAAAGAATATTTTTGGTATTTTTTATTATAGTGTTTGGCGAGACGTGAATCTCGCTCCTACATATCTCCAGGTGCAATGAAGAACTCAAACTATGTAATTTTTGGTAACCAAAAGTGTTGGTTGATATGTTTTAAGGGACAAATGTTTAGGTTAGATTCTAACGGTTAAATATTGGCTTGTTTGCTCACGGATAGAAGACTTAGTGTTTATTTGTTTTGCGGTACAAGGGATCATGTTTGTTCGCGTTCTAGCAGTTTAAACATTTAGATGTATGATCGAGCATAAGAGGCTTAAGCGTTTGTGTTGTGTATGTATTACAAAGGACTAAATAGTTTTCGTTTGTGAAAAGATTTTCAATCATGCGGGGGCGAGAAAGTATAGGTTTGATTGGTTTGAAGTTTGTTAGGGTGAACACGTATTTAGATCGCATTCTAACGGTAAAACATGGCTTGCTTACTCACGGCGGGGGCTTAAGTTCCATTTTGTACGTGTTAGAAGGGGTTAAACAAATGTAGCCTTACGAAAGGTTTCTGATTGAATAATGGTTTATTGAATTGAACACGTGTCTATATCGCATTCTAACGATAAAACATGACTTGCTTACTCGCGGTTTAGGCTTATTAAATTTGTTAAATAATGGTTTATTAAATTTGTACGCGTTAGAAGAGATTAGACAAATGTACTCTTGTGAAAAGAAGTCGTTGATTGCACGGGGGAAAGAAGAGGATTATATTAAAGGTGTATTAAATTGAACATGTATCTAGATCATATTCTAATGATAAAACATGTCTTGCTTACACGTGGCGGAGGCTTAAGCACAAGTTTGTATGCATTAGTTGGGATTAGACATATGTACTCTTGTGAAGGATTTTCAATCGCACGGGGGCGAGAAAATATAAGTTTCGATGTGATGTATTTTTTAAAGGTGAATGTTGCATATTCAACAAGAACAAGACACTAGCCTCAGGACCAAGTATTCGAGGTATTACCGAAATACTAGACTCCAACGATACCTTTTTCGTTCAATGTATTCATAAAATTATTTGATGGACAATGAATATTCAAAAGATTGTTCAAAGGTTCCACCGGAATGCTAGGCTCCAACGTCCCCTCTTTTTGTCCAAGTTTTTAAGTGTTTTAGAAACGAAATGGTGAATGAACGACTAACCTAAGGTATGTGCCTCGGGAGTAATCATTCAAGGATTTAAGGAATGCGAGACTCCAAGGACTCATTTATTTCGTGTTTGTTTAAGAAAAGATTTTAATTTTTTATTTTAAACGGGGAAAGATGGTTTGCACCGGTAAGGATTTAATCGGGTTTGAAAATGATTACTTGGCATTGAACCAAGGTTTTTCTTATTGAAAAGATTCATTTTAAGTTGTCTTATTATTTATCAATGATGATTATGCAATCTAATTAATTAATTAATTAATTAAAAATTTAATTGAATTGACTAATTAAGGTAGTTAAAAATAATCATCAAGATTAATGATAAAAAGTGATTTCATCAACATAATCAAGTTAATTAGATTTAATTGATCGAAACCAATTAATTGATCAAAACCAATCAATACAATATACATGGCAGCATTAATAAAATAATAATAATAGTAAATTCAAAAAAATAAAAATAATAAGAGACATAAAATACATAATACTGAAGCATACTTTTTTTCCAAAATAAATCAAACTTTCTTCTCTCTCAAAGAGATAAACCAATAGCAACATATTCAAACCTGAATCATCTTATCCCAAACGAAATCAAAAAGCATAACAAGATCAAGAATAAAGTTTGACTCACCAATCGAAAATTAGTGAGTGATTACTTGTGGAGCAAAAATATGGAGAAAAACAAAAGTTGTGCAGACGCGGATGCAGCGGTTGATTTCCGCAATGAACACATCATCTCTGACGAGTGCCATGTGCCCAAGAGGAGGTCGTGTTTTACAATTCGGAAAAGTGATAGAGTGGATCCGCCGGCGGTTTGTGTTGTGATGCGCAGTTGGAAAAAGACAAAGTGAGCAGTGGATTTTATGGTGGTTCACGGTTGGAAGAAAATGGAGTGTGCAACGGATTTTATAGTGGTTCGCGGTTTCGTTTGGCTGAGGAAGGAGGCTACAATGGTGTATGGGTTTACATGGAAGAAGGGTGAGTTATTTCAATAGAGATGGTAGACGTGTTTGGATGGGTGTGGGTTTATTATGGAGTTAACACGGTGAGGGTTTTGCATGATGTGGTGGTCGTTCGTTTGGAGCTTACATGGTGGAGGGTGGTGATATTGAAAAGGAAGGGAATGGTGGTGGTTATGTTGATGTATTATTGGAGATGGTGAAAACGGATGGAGGCTGATAAAGGTGTTGTTTGCGACTGTCACGATGAAGAAGAAAGACGTGAGGTTGGTTTATGTGATTTAGTGTAGTTTGAGCGAGAGGTGTATAACTGGAGATTACATGAATGGATGAAGTTTTAAGGGAGAGAAGTCTGGTATGTGTATGTGGAAGAAGAGGAAAATGTTACATGTGGATGGTACGTGAATAATGAAGAAAAAAAGGTGGGATGTGTTTTAATTTTTTTTTCAATCTGAGAATGAGATATGTTTTCATACTGATAATGCCATCTGCCAATTAACGTGAGTGATGGAGTATTTGTTTGGCTGAATTTTCAAAAATGTTTTTTCTCCACTCAATTGGGACGCATGTCACCTCTTTAATGGTTGCATGTAGATTTTTATTTTAATTCCACCTATGTTGTCCGTTAGTGTATGCAATTTTTTCATTATACTTTTTTTTTATTCTCTTATTTCTCTAATTTTTTATGGTCAAGAAAGAAATGCAAGGATAACAAATGTGGACCCTTGATTAAACTTGACTCGAAGCCCATAATTGAATCAAAGAAACACACATAATTTAAAATGCCAAAGTTTCCCCTTCTAGAAGCTTTAATTAATTTAAATGCGATTAAATCAATTAAAATAACTAAAATTCACAACTTCTTAAATAAATACAATAAAATCAAAATGAGGATATGGAAAATTCTATTTAATTATTTCGAACGCCTTGACAAAAGAATGAAAATAAAATGATTGAATATGAATTAAAAAATCGAGCGTAAAAGTGCTCGAAAAACAAAACTGAATGCACTAAAATGATCAACATGAAATAAACTTCTCGAAAACATATAGGTTTTGATCAAATTTTAAAGCAAAAAAACGTCTGGTTGAAAGACTCAGGCTAATCAAAATACGTATGAAAAAGTAGTTGAAAAAATAAAAAGAGCATGTCAGGTTACACGAAACATAAATTAATAAAACAGACGTCTGCATGCCCGATCTTTAAGTTTTTTTGCCGGCTAATTTAATGTATATTTTAGAAACAATTCAACTGGCCTGTAGATCCAAAAATTTATTCATGTCAATATTTTAGGCATTGTGCATGATGAAATGCATGTTATGCTATGTAGATGATGTAAAGTAAAGATAAAGTCGGATGTATGTAAGTTTTAAAATGCCCGGACAAAATTAGGGTATCACAGTTGCTCATATTTAATTACCTTGAACCAGAAGGTATGAATGACAACAGTCTTCGTCCATCCATGGTGGAAGATAATTAAATACGAAAAGACCCCAGGTTTTGTCCTTTGAGACGCGGAGATGAAATGCAAAGAGAAAATTTAGTGAGAAATACAATGAAATTTAGGAAGAACAAGTTTATTGGCAAAGTTCTGCAGGGGAAAAGCTCATAAGAGACTTTTTAGGATAACCTATACTTGAGGGGAAAAGAGTGAAGACGCTGGGGAGTATCGTTATCAACACAAATTTGAAGAATGACTTGTTGGGGAATAATTCCACGAGCACATACAGGGTAATGACTCTTTTCAGATAAATATTATTGACTTGAATGAGGATCGACCTGGTTACTCATGATTATCCTTGGGTCCTGAATTATGTCATGTATGTTATGAAGTTTTGCACGACTTTCCATTTTGGGTAGAGGTACTATGCATGGGATAATGCATGGAGATGCATGTATGAATGCAATTGCTATAGATTATTAAATGCATGTAGGAATGTGAATAATTTTGTTAATGCTTTATGAAGCTCTCCCATTTCGGCGAGAATATTATGCATAAGTATGCTGATGATTTATAAGACTGTGTTTTTGGGAAACTTATCGTTTCAGCGGGAAAGTTATGTATAAAGTGATGCATGCGATGCATGTGGGGATGCAATTGGGTAATTGAATTTTTTTTGTAGGTTTTATTTTTGTTTTTGATGAGAAAATTGTCGGGGAATATCATCATCAAAGGGTTGATGGAAGATAATGACATTGTCAAAGGGTTGATGGAAAATAATTTTTCCTCATCAAAGGGTTGACGAAAAAAGATCAATTTACGTGATATTATCATCAAAGGGTTGATGGAAGATATTGAAGGTCGTCATCGAAGAGTTGATGGAAAAGAATTTGTCACAGACAAAGGGTTGACGGAAAAAGATTATAAAGGAAATATCATCATTAAATGGTTGATGAAAAGAACTTGTCGTCATCAAAGGGTTTGATGGAAAATAATTAATTATAGATTATCATCATCAAAAGGTTAATGGAAAAGTACTTCACTATGGAATGACATCATCAAAGGATTGATGGAAAGAACTTCACTAGGGAATGACATCGTCAAAGGGTTTACGGGAAATTTTTTGTCATTGTCAAAGGGTTGACGAAAAAATATCAATTTAGGTAATATCATCGTCAAAGGGT
Organism: Lathyrus oleraceus; assembly: GCF_024323335.1. Taxonomy (NCBI): domain Eukaryota; kingdom Viridiplantae; phylum Streptophyta; class Magnoliopsida; order Fabales; family Fabaceae; genus Lathyrus; species Lathyrus oleraceus. The sequence continues at coordinate 7,653,808 of NC_066584.1, forward strand.
TTACGGAAAAGAATTTGTCATCGTCAAAGGATTGACGGGAAAACTTCACTATGGAGTGACATCGTCAAAGGGTTGACGAAAAATATTATTTTGCGAATATCGTCATCAAAGGGTTGATGGGAAATGATTTGTCTTCGTGAAAGGGTTGACGGAAAGAACTTGACTATGGAATATCATCATCAAAGGGTTGATGGAAAGGAAACAATTTTAGGTAATATCATCGTCAAAGGGTTGACGAAAAGAAATATCATCATCAAAGGGTTGATGTATATAGAATAATTTAGGTAATATCATTGTCAAAGGATTGACAGAAAAGAATTTGTCATCGTCAAAGGGTCGACAAAAAGGACTTTGTCATTGTCAAAAGGTTGACAGAAAAGGACTTCACTGTAGGGTGGCATCATTAAAGGGTTGATGGAAAAGGATTTTTCATCGTCAAAGGGTTGACTGGAAGAAATTCACTAGGGAGTGACATCATTAAAGGGTGATGGCATCGTCAAAGGGTTGACGGGAAAGGAACTGTCATTGTCAAAGGGTTGACGGAAAGAAATGTGTTATGTATGCATGTGGTGCGTGTTAATGAAAACTTCTCTTTTCGGAGAGAGAGTTTTTTATATGAATCTTCATGCTTTGGCATGAAATTAATGCATGAATGTTGTATGAAATGCATATGGGAATGCAAACAAGTGATTATTTTTGGATTGGTCTCCTCTTTTGAAGGTGAGATCATTCTGGGTACCAATGTTAATTGGATTTGAGTTTATGAAGATGCTAGCAAGGTGGACTTTGATCTTTTTGGTAGGTGCTAATATGGATTGGACTTTGGTTTTTGATGGTAGTTGCCAATATGGATTAAACCTTTGTTTGGTGAAAGGATTTGACTTCCGACACTCGGTCATGGCAATGCTATGATCGAAGGATAGATGTGGACGCTCTTGGTTCCCGGAGTTGTATCCGTTATTGATAAGTTGCGTGTTTGTCCCTAAGATAACCTCAACTTTTTGCCTAATATGCCACAACGACTTGGAAATCATCTTATGTGCGTAACGACATGATCAATGCATGTTGATTATGCTTTTGCTCTGTCATAAGGCTTCGTGTCAAGATATGATGTTGTAGTAGTGTGGTCTTTTGACACTTGATTTGAGCTCGGCGGTTTGATAGCATTTGAACTGGTCTATTTGACCAACTTGAAAGTATGGGGAAGCTGCCCATTTGCAACTTGTTTTGTCCTAGTCTGAATCATGCAACGGTCTGCCCCTAATTGACCCTTTGAGAGATTTTTACCTAACTTGAGTGAGTATTTTGAAATGAATTGCCCCATTTATCAATTGATGCTTGGATATTTGCCTTTGACTGACCAATTTATTGGTTAACATAATCATTGGATTCCATGCCCATAGTTTATAGGGTTATGAGGTGGTATAGATTCGTGTCAGTTCCGACGAATGATCAAATTTCTCTCTGATTGCTTCTTGGAATTTCCTTGATGTCAAGTACTGACTTATAATTAAAAAATTTCATTCAGAAATGGTAATTTTAATGTGATATTCATGCAAGTTTGAAAAAATCGTTTATTGAGATGATGTGGTCGTGTGCGACGAGTGGACCATTAGTCCAAACGTAATACTGATTTAGATAGTGTGTGAAAGATACAACGAGAATATGACATAAAAATAGAAGATTTAGAAAATCTCTAGGAGTCAGCTTACGCAACCTTTTTGTAGTATGCTTTTAGAATAAACCATCCTTCAATTATGTCTTTTAAGGGTTGTAACATGGTCTAGTTCACGGTTATTGAAAAAAATAATATAAATCTCAAATTTGGTATATACCCACTAATTCATAGTGATAAACTTCAGTCTTACATTCAATTAATTCAATGCATACATTCGTCGTCCAAGAGAGCTCGACGGTGTAAGAGTAAGGATGATGGTTCAAGATTTCTTGAAATGACAATCACCTTATTTTGTTTTTGGATGTCGATGACCCTTTAATTCTTGATATGGTGGTCACCGAATCTTGTTTTATTTTTGTTGAATATTTAACGACCTCTTTTGATTTTTTTAATCCATATTTTTTCCTGGACCTCTTTTGAAGCTTTTAGTCCATAATGAATGCCCTAGTTTTTTCTTAAGTCTCCTTTTGGGTACTCGACTTAGCAGGCTTTTTCTTTTTCTTTATTTTTTATTTTGTTGAAGGGTTATGATTTTCAAGTCATTGGTTATTGAAGAACAATCGACATAACTTTTGGATTTGCATGATTCTTTCGACACTTCAGGACGTGTGCAAAGAATATCATGTGGTTGATCCTCATATAGGATGTATTCACTTACAATTTGAATGAAGAATCAGATTAACTAAACACTACCATACCCCAAGTTAAGCGTAAGAGTTTTTAGATGCAAAAGAAACACTTACTTATAGGCTCGAAGTGGTTGATTAAGGATTAACTCCTTATCTCTCTAGTGTTTGGGGATTTGAAATAATGTATATACATCATCAATAGGATTTTATCCGAAAGTATACCATTAGCAATTCAGGTATTTTGTTTTCGTCATTCCCCCTTTAATATTTGCTAAAACAACAGTTTGATAAAGGAAGTGAAGTGGAGAAACTTTTATGATTTTTTGTAATAAATGAGAAAAGACAAGTGAATACGAAAGGATTCATTCAAAACATGCATGTTCATTTCATTAATAATACCATTAATAAACAATAATCTCTAACAACAAGTAGCATTTAACAAAAATGGATTTACAAATGCAAATGATAAACAGTTTAATGACCAACGGTTTTGAGGACGCGCCTTCTTGACTGACCCACTAGCTTTGTGGTATTTATTCACTGCTTGGTTGACCTATTTGGGACCCAAATGTTGATGTCTTCGTCTTCATCAATATCATTGGGACGATCTCCAGGGTCTTTTCTTTTGGCCTTCTCACAAGATGCAACCTTCTTGGATTTATCTCCCGGTTCTTCTTTTTCTTCACTTATATGGGTGGTGGCCTCCCATGTTGTTGTTTCAGTGTTCTTTTCAAGAAATAAGGCCATTTCATCTACCATAGGCTTGACCTTCTCCCTGTGGTACAGGATCCTGAAATGTCCAAAAGATTTTGGTTTTTCTCTTTGTTAGGCCTTTGGTTTAAACCATCTGGGCTTGGGTATTTCTTCTTGACTAACTTCTGCAATTTGTTGCGAAAGCTCTTGCATTTGTCGACAGTATGCCCCATGGTTCTGGTGTGGTACCCACACTTAACACCCGGGTTGTCTTCTTAAAAGACTAAGCGTTTGTTGTTGATTAACTCTTGAAGTTTACCTTTAAATGACCAATTATCTTCAACAGAGTGACCTATTGACCAATTATGGTATTGATCACATTGCACATTGGGATCATACCTAGGTTGATAAGAGGTACGAGTTGGCTCGAGGTGTAACACCCCAAATAAAGAAAAAAGAATTATTTAATTAAGTTGATAATATAATTATTAATTTAATTAAATAAATTGGATTATTGGATTATTATTATTATTATTATTATTATTATTATTTTGGAATAATAATAATTGGAATATATATATAAGTGGGAATAAAGAAAAGGGTTTCATTCTTAACAAAGAAATTTCACGTGAAACTCAGAGAAGCTGCAGAGAAGAGGAAAAAGGGCAAAGAGCCGAAAAGCACGGTTGAGGAACGGAAAAGCTAAAGCTTAGAGAATTGCCGGATTATCTCAGGTAAGGGGGGTTTATCGTCGGTTAATGGGTATTATAGATTAACATGTCATGGGTAGTGATAAGCCGTTGATTTAACCCTAATTGGGACTGTATATGATGAAATTGACGTTGAATAAACCGTGTTAAAAACTGCAAATTGAATTGATAGTTGTGTGAGTCGTAAATGTTAGACTATAGCACGGATCACAATTAAAAACTTGATTCGGCACTACTAAATTAAAGACAAATTAGGTTTTCTTAGAAAGGGTTTTAGATGCGGAAGCGGCCGGAAAACCCGATCTGCGTGAAGCTGACGGAACTTGGAATAACTCAGAAAAATCTGAGTCTGCGCGCGAGCGGTCGACCATAGGGTCGGCGTGCGCTGACCCGTGGGGCATGCGCCGACTGCATGCGTCGACGCAAGGCATTTTGGCGCCGACCCGTGAGTTAAGCGTCGACCCCATGCGTCGACGCAAGGGGCCTTTGCGCCGACTCCCTCCAGTTGAGCAGAGTCTTTGCAGTATGGAAAAATAGTTGATTTTATGTTGTGAATGCAATTGGTAGCTGGCCTATCATAGTTAATTGTGATGAATGAATTTATTAGGTTTATGGTTGTGAAACGTTGATGCAATTATGTTGAAAAGTTAAATTTTAAGTTGCTTTGTTGAAAAATACTGAGTTGTAGGCTGATGAGCCAAAGTTGATTTTAAGTTGCTTTGTTGAAAAATACTGAGTTGTAGGCTGATGAGCCAAAGTTGATTTTAAGTTGCTTTGTTGAAAAATACTGAGTTGTAGGCTGATGAGCCAAAGTTGATTTAAGTTGTTTTGGTTGAAAAGCTGTTGTGTTGCTGTTGCTATTATGTTGTTAAAGTTTCAAGTCGTACGTGTCATATACATCCATATGCATTAAGTCGGAGCTTCGTCTCACACCACGTTGGCCTGGATTGGCAAAATTATGGGGCTTTTGCTCACACCACGTTGGCCTGGATTGGCAAAATTATGGGGCTTTTGCTCACACCACGTTGGCCTGGATTGGCAAAATTTTAAGTTGAAAGTTGAAGGCTTATGCCTTGATGCCCACTAAACTGGCAATGATTTTAAGTTGGGAGTTTTGCTCCAAATGGTACCACATGCATGAAGAGTCGAGTCTCATTGAGTTGCATTTTATGTTGTTATTGAGTTGCCTTTACGTTGTGTTTGAATATGATAATTGAGTTGACTGTGCCGTTGCCTAATGCATGATATAATTAGGGTGATTAACGTGTAGCATTACTTAACATAACATGATAAATTATAATATTTGTTATATCGATTGAGGAACTCACCCTTACAGCTATATTTTTCAGGTAACGAGCAGTGAGTCGAATAGAAGCTAGTGCTTGAAGTCTAGTGTGGTTAGAGGGTCATGCTCTGATAGATGTAACATCGGGACGGGATGTTTGAATTGTTGAATAAATGTTAATTTTGATGAATTACAGATGTTGAAATATTTTATCCGCTGCGTATTGTTAAAGAAGTTTTATGTTGAATAAAATTGAGCATGACTGATTTTATATTGACTTTTGTGAAGAAGTTGTTATGTGACACCCTTGAGATGCATGATTACTCTGATATGTATGATTTAATTGTTGTTGTTTTATTATTAAACAGTTGGGGTATTTTAGAAGGGTGTTACATTAGTGGTATCAGAGCAGGTCGGTCCGTCCGGCCAGTTGTCGTGTCGTTTTGTCTAACAATTGTGTATTGTTACCAATCTAACTTTAAGTTGTGTTGTATTGATAAGTTGAAATGGCTGGAAGGAATGACGCTGCAATGGCTGCCGCAATGCAAGCAATGGCACAAGCTGTGCAGAACTTGCCAAATGCTGGTGGGGATGCTGGATCACGTAGCTTGGCGACTTTTCAGAGAGAGAACCCGCCGGTGTTTAAAGGAAAGCATGATCCAGATGCAGCCTTGGGATGGTTGAAAGAGATTGAGAGAATCTTCCGTGTTATGGATTGTACTCCAGCTCAGAAGGTTCGGTATGGTACTCACATGCTAGCAGTCGAAGCTGATGACTGGTGGCTAGAGACTCACGAGAGGTTGACCGCGGCAGGTGAAGTCGTTACTTGGGATGTATTCCGTAGGGAATTTCTGAGGAAGTATTATCCAGAGGATGTCCGTGGTAAGAAGGAGATTGAATTCCTTGAGCTGAAGCAAGGAAACATGTCTGTCACGGATTATGCTGCGAAATTTGTGGAGTTGTCCAAATTTTATCCTCATTACACTGGTGTTGGTGCTGAATTTTCAAAGTGCATCAAGTTTGAAAATGGATTGCGCTCTGAAATTAAGAAGGCTGTTGGGTATCAGAAGATACGCATTTTTACTGAGTTGGTTGATAGCTGCAGGATATTTGAAGAGGACAATAATGCTCATTACAAGATTGTCAGTGATCGCAGAGGCAAGCAACATCAAAACCGTGGCAAGCCGTATGATGTTCCAGCTGGAAAAGGGAAACAAGTAGCTGCTCCGGCTCAGAGGACTAGTAGGGGAGGTGCTCCTACTGGTGTAGTTTGCTTCAAATGTGGCCAGGCTGGTCATAAGAGTAATGTATGTACTGCTGAAGTGAAGAGGTGTTTTCGCTGTGGTAAGACTGGGCATGCAATAGCTGATTGCAAGCACAAGGAAGTGATTTGTTTTAATTGTGGCGAAGAAGGGCATATTGGAAGTCAGTGTCGGAAGCCGAAGAAAGGGAATCAGTCAGGAGGCAAGGTCTTTGCTTTATCGGGTTCTGAGACTTCTGCAGATGATCGTTTGATCCGAGGTACGTGTTATATTAATGGCTTTCCTCTTGTAGCTATTATTGACACAGGTGCGACTCATTCCTTTATATCTTTGGATTGTGCTGTGAAACTTAAGTTAGAGGTATCTGAGATGTTTGGAAGTATGGTAATTGATACTCCTGCGAAGGGTTCATTGACTACTACTTCGGTTTGTTTAAATTGTCCTTTGAGTATTTTTGGTAGAGACTTTGGGATGGACCTAGTGTGTCTTCCACTAGTGCAGATTGATGTTATTCTGGGTATGAACTGGTTGGTGTTTAACCGAGTTTCTATCAATTGTTTTGATAAGACGGTAGTCTTTCCTGAGATTGAGGAAGGAAAGAGTTTGTTTCTATCAGCAAGGCAGGTGAATGAAGAAGTAGCTGATGGGGCAGAGTTGTTTATGCTGTTAGCAACTTTAGAGGCCAAGGATAAGATGGTGATTTGTGATCTAGCCGTGGTGCGTGATTTTCCTGATGTGTTTCCTGAAGAGGTGAATGAATTACCACCAGAACGCGAAGTGGAGTTCTCGATTGATTTGGTACCTGGTACTAGACCGATATCGATGGCTCCGTACCGTATGTCTGCTGTTGAGTTAACTGAATTGAAGAGTCAGTTGGAAGATCTGTTGGATAAGAAATTTATTCGTCCGAGTGTGTCACCGTGGGGTGCGCCAGTGCTATTGGTTAAGAAGAAAGAAGGTACTATGAGGTTGTGTGTGGACTACCGGCAACTGAATAAAGTGACGATCAAGAATCGGTATCCTTTGCCGAGGATTGATGATTTGATGGATCAGTTGGTTGGTGCAAGTGTGTTCAGCAAGATAGATTTGAGATCTGGGTATCATCAGATACGTGTGAAGACTGAGGATATTCAGAAGACTGCTTTCAGGACAAGGTATGGACATTATGAGTATTCTGTAATGCCTTTTGGTGTAACTAATGCACCTGGAGTATTTATGGAGTATATGAATAGGATTTTCCATCCATACCTAGACAAGTTTGTTGTGGTATTTATTGATGATATTTTGGTGTATTCGAAATCGGAAGAAGAGCATGCTGAGCATTTGAGAGTGGTTTTGGAAGTTCTACGAGGAAAGAAATTATTTGCTAAATTGTCCAAGTGTGAATTTTGGTTAGAAGAGGTAAGTTTTCTTGGTCATGTGATTTCAAGAGGTGGTGTTGCTGTTGATCCTTCTAAGATAGAAGCGGTATCTAAGTGGGAAGCCCCGAAGTCTGTTGCTGAGATTCGAAGTTTTCTTGGTTTGGCTGGTTATTATAGGAAGTTCATTGAAGGGTTTTCTAAGTTGGCGTTACCGTTGACGATGTTGACTAGAAAGGGGCAAACATTTGTTTGGGACTCAAAATGTGAAGAAGGTTTCCAAGAGTTAAAGAGAAGGTTAACTACTGCTCCTATTCTGACATTACCGAGTTCGTCGGAACCATTTGAAGTTTACTGTGATGCTTCATTGTTGGGTTTGGGTGGCGTGTTGATGCAGAATAAGCAGGTTATAGCTTATGCTTCAAGACAGCTGAGGATTCATGAGAGGAATTATCCGACGCACGATTTAGAGTTGGCGGCTGTGGTGTTTGTTCTGAAGTTATGGAGACATTACTTGTATGGGTCAAGATTTGAAGTTTTCAGTGACCATAAAAGTTTAAAGTATTTGTTTGATCAGAAAGAGCTGAATATGAGACAGAGGAGATGGTTAGAGTTTCTGAAGGATTATGACTTTGGTTTGAATTACCATCCGGGTAAAGCAAATGTAGTGGCTGATGCGTTGAGTCGGAAATCATTGCATATATCTATGCTAATGGTTAAGGAGTTGGATTTAATTGAACAGTTTAGAGATTTGAGTTTGGTGTGTGAGAGTACTCACAATAGTGTTAAATTGGGAATGTTGAAGTTAACAAGTGGTATTCTGGATGAGATCAGAGAGGGTCAGAAATCGGATGTGCTTTTGGTTGATAAGTTGACTCTAGTGAGTCAAGGTCAAGGTGGCGAATTCAGAATTGATGAGACTGGTATTTTGAAATTTGGTAGTCGGGTGTGTGTTCCGGATGTTACAGAACTTAAGAAGAGTATTCTTGAGGAAGGACATCGTAGTGGGTTGAGTATTCACCCTGGAGCTACGAAGATGTATCATGATTTGAAAAGGTTATTTTGGTGGCCGGGAATGAAAAGAGAAATTGCAAGTTTTGTGTATTCCTGTTTGACTTGTCAGAAGTCGAAGATTGAGCATCAGAAGCCGTCTGGGCTAATGCAACCGTTGGCTATTCCAGAGTGGAAGTGGGATAGTATCAGTATGGACTTTGTTTCTGGTTTACCGAGGACAAGTAAGAATTTTGAGGCTATTTGGGTGATTGTTGATAGATTGACGAAGTCGGCTCATTTCATTCCGATCAGAATGGATTATCCGTTAGAGAAATTGGCTGAGTTGTATATTGAGAAGATTGTAAGTCTGCATGGTATTCCGTCGAGTATTGTTTCGGACAGAGATCCTAGGTTTACATCGAAATTCTGGGAAGGTTTGCAGAAGGCTTTGGGAACTAAGTTGAGATTGAGTTCTGCATATCATCCGCAGACTGATGGTCAGACTGAGAGGACGATTCAGTCATTAGAGGATCTTTTGAGAGCTTGTGTTTTGGAAAAGGGAGGTGCTTGGGATTGTTATTTGCCTTTGATTGAGTTTACCTACAACAATAGTTTTCATTCGAGTATTGGTATGGCACCGTTTGAAGCTTTGTATGGTAGGAGATGTCGGACACCGTTATGTTGGTATGAGTCCGGTGAGAGTGCTGTGATGGGACCGGAGATTATTCAACAAACTACGGAAAAGATTAAGATGATTCAGGAGAAGATGAGAATTGCTCAGAGTCGTCAGAAGAGTTATCATGATAAGAGGAGGAAGTCACTTGAGTTCCAAGAGGGGGATCATGTGTTTCTTCGTGTCACTCCGATAACTGGTGTTGGTCGAGCTTTGAAGTCGAAGAAGTTGACACCGCGATTTATTGGTCCTTATCAGATTTTGGAGAGGATAGGAGAAGTAGCCTATCGTATCGCTTTACCGCCGTCACTTGCGAATTTGCATGAGGTTTTTCATGTGTCTCAGTTGAGGAGGTACATTCATGATCCGTCGCATGTGGTCCAAGTAGATGATGTACAGGTGAGAGATAACCTGACTGTTGAAACATCGCCTATGAGGATTGAGGATCGAGAGTTGAAGCAGTTGCGGGGTAAAGAGATTGCCTTAGTGAAGGTAGCTTGGGGAGGACCAGCAGGTGGCAATGTGACTTGGGAGCTGGAGAGTCAGATGAAAGAGTCCTATCCGGAGTTATTTGCTTGAGGTATGTTTTCGAGGACGAAAACTCTTTTAGTGGGGGAGAGTTGTAACACCCCAAATAAAGAAAAAAGAATTATTTAATTAAGTTGATAATATAATTATTAATTTAATTAAATAAATTGGATTATTGGATTATTATTATTATTATTATTATTATTATTATTTTGGAATAATAATAATTGGAATATATATATATAAGTGGGAATAAAGAAAAGGGTTTCATTCTTAACAAAGAAATTTCACGTGAAACTCAGAGAAGCTGCAGAGAAGAGGAAAAAGGGCAAAGAGCCGAAAAGCACGGTTGAGGAACGGAAAAGCTAAAGCTTAGAGAATTGCCGGATTATCTCAGGTAAGGGGGGTTTATCGTCGGTTAATGGGTATTATAGATTAACATGTCATGGGTAGTGATAAGCCGTTGATTTAACCCTAATTGGGACTGTATATGATGAAATTGACGTTGAATAAACCGTGTTAAAAACTGCAAATTGAATTGATAGTTGTGTGAGTCGTAAATGTTAGACTATAGCACGGATCACAATTAAAAACTTGATTCGGCACTACTAAATTAAAGACAAATTAGGTTTTCTTAGAAAGGGTTTTAGATGCGGAAGCGGCCGGAAAACCCGATCTGCGTGAAGCTGACGGAACTTGGAATAACTCAGAAAAATCTGAGTCTGCGCGCGAGCGGTCGACCATAGGGTCGGCGTGCGCTGACCCGTGGGGCATGCGCCGACTGCATGCGTCGACGCAAGGCATTTTGGCGCCGACCCGTGAGTTAAGCGTCGACCCCATGCGTCGACGCAAGGGGCCTTTGCGCCGACTCCCTCCAGTTGAGCAGAGTCTTTGCAGTATGGAAAAATAGTTGATTTTATGTTGTGAATGCAATTGGTAGCTGGCCTATCATAGTTAATTGTGATGAATGAATTTATTAGGTTTATGGTTGTGAAACGTTGATGCAATTATGTTGAAAAGTTAAATTTTAAGTTGCTTTGTTGAAAAATACTGAGTTGTAGGCTGATGAGCCAAAGTTGATTTTAAGTTGCTTTGTTGAAAAATACTGAGTTGTAGGCTGATGAGCCAAAGTTGATTTTAAGTTGCTTTGTTGAAAAATACTGAGTTGTAGGCTGATGAGCCAAAGTTGATTTAAGTTGTTTTGGTTGAAAAGCTGTTGTGTTGCTGTTGCTATTATGTTGTTAAAGTTTCAAGTCGTACGTGTCATATACATCCATATGCATTAAGTCGGAGCTTCGTCTCACACCACGTTGGCCTGGATTGGCAAAATTATGGGGCTTTTGCTCACACCACGTTGGCCTGGATTGGCAAAATTATGGGGCTTTTGCTCACACCACGTTGGCCTGGATTGGCAAAATTTTAAGTTGAAAGTTGAAGGCTTATGCCTTGATGCCCACTAAACTGGCAATGATTTTAAGTTGGGAGTTTTGCTCCAAATGGTACCACATGCATGAAGAGTCGAGTCTCATTGAGTTGCATTTTATGTTGTTATTGAGTTGCCTTTACGTTGTGTTTGAATATGATAATTGAGTTGACTGTGCCGTTGCCTAATGCATGATATAATTAGGGTGATTAACGTGTAGCATTACTTAACATAACATGATAAATTATAATATTTGTTATATCGATTGAGGAACTCACCCTTACAGCTATATTTTTCAGGTAACGAGCAGTGAGTCGAATAGAAGCTAGTGCTTGAAGTCTAGTGTGGTTAGAGGGTCATGCTCTGATAGATGTAACATCGGGACGGGATGTTTGAATTGTTGAATAAATGTTAATTTTGATGAATTACAGATGTTGAAATATTTTATCCGCTGCGTATTGTTAAAGAAGTTTTATGTTGAATAAAATTGAGCATGACTGATTTTATATTGACTTTTGTGAAGAAGTTGTTATGTGACACCCTTGAGATGCATGATTACTCTGATATGTATGATTTAATTGTTGTTGTTTTATTATTAAACAGTTGGGGTATTTTAGAAGGGTGTTACACGAGGCATTTAGATATTACTAGCAAACTCTGAATCAAATAGGGTAGGAGTTGTCCGCAAGGTATATGAATGGAGTCAAGAATAGTGTGCGGCTTAGACTGCTTACTACCTCTTCGATTTAGATTCTCGTGCCCTCGAGGAGAAATAGTCAAATTTTGTTGACATGGAATTTCTATAGGTGTTGGAGTTGTGACCATTACATGAGGATATACGACATATGACTTCCCCTTATCAGTCTTCGAGCTCTTTCCCTTGCTTGGAGATTCCACTACAATTTTTCAAGAAGCATACACTTGATCATTCAGGACCAAACCGTTGGATTTTGAGACATTGGTATTATTGATCTCCCACACCTTGTTATTTTCCTCGGGATAGGAAATTACCAAAGGTCCTAGGGATCATTTACCTCGGGCAGCGCGAGGTTTAGTTTGAGCATGATTCTCGTTCTACGCCATGTTATTCTGCCTTGGCTGGGGAATATGCATTGTATGTCATATGGGAGTACCATCATGTAGCAGGTTGATTAATGCATGTTGTTGGGGGGGGATGGGAATACCATTCCTGATGTGGCGCGTTATCGAAGCTCTTCCTCCCTTCTCGCCATAACGATTACAATTTATAGGATCTGATTCATCTTGCCTTCCATGACATTCATATCTCATCTCCACTTGACTCTGCTCCACACGTTCGATTATCCTTTAGTGGCTATAAAGGGTTCGACACGAGTATCGGGAAGTCAGCCTGCTGATTATAAATAAAAGATGGCTGAGTATTTTTTTGTTTGGGAAAATGATATGCAATGCATGCCGATGAAATGAGAATGCATGAATGTTTTTTTTGTATTTTGGTATGCAAAGACAATGCAATGCATGTATAGTTATGATCTAGGATAATATGAGTATCACAGAACAACATATCAGGTAGGCTCCCTATATTGGACAATTATACATTTTCTACCCATATACCACTAACAAGGTTAGCTTTGAGGTTTTGGATAAGGTACCCAGAGTCATGAACGCTAATCGTATCAATATTCTACAATGGGCTAGTTGTTTTATGACGAGAGTGACGAAAGGTCTATTCTGGATGGGGTTTTCATGTTAGGCATACAAGGAGAGGTCTTTGGAGTTTAACACTACGCAATCATTAAGACATAAATTGGTTCTAAGAGTGGTTCCTAGAGTCATGGACCCTTCATGAATCAAGTCATGCGAAAGGCTAGATGCCTTATAAAAAGATCTATGAAGAGGTCTACTCTAGGGGGATACTTCATGATAGGAACACAATGAGGAATCCTTGGAGACTAATACTACCCAACTTCCTAATCTAAAATATGTGTTCTCTCTTCTTTTTCCAAAGCTCGAGTGTAAAACTTTACTCATGATCTCATCCTAGATCTCATAGATAAACATGATGATAGATATCTAATGAAAAGGAGAAAGAAACAAAGAAAAACAAATAATAAAACAAGTATAAAGGAAAAAAAATTAAGCAAATCCAATATTTATCGCAAGGTTAACTAAGTTAGGTTTGACTCTCTCTTGCTTGGAGCAAGATCCCCAACAGAGTCACCAGCTGTCACATCTCAGAAAATATGATCCTTCACGATGTCACAGAAAAAATGATACGAATAGAGTCGCCACCAAGCTTTATTTATTCTAAAGAAGGAATAGGAAAATATAGATAAAACCTTTAAAAAAATGGCCATTGCAACCAAATTCAGGGTTCAGAAGTTGATTAGCAAAGGAAATGTGTTAACACCATTCACGTTCATTGTACTCAACGAGAACCTTTTAGTTAAATTTGCGATTAAATGTTAGCTTATGTTAATTGTTTTCTTCGAGTTGTATAAGTGTAAAAAGAAAAATAAATGGGATCGCAAAAATGTTTTTTTAGGGTGCTTGACAAGATTGAGAGTCCTGCTCCTACGTATCGTCAGGTACAATGAGGAATTCAAAGTGACGTAGTTATGGGCAAGACAAATAGATATTTTTGGAATTTTTTATTATAGTGCTTGAAGAGACGTTAATCTCGCTTATACGTATCTCCAGGTGTGACGGAGAACTCAAAGCTATGTAGTTCTTGGTAACTAAAAGTGTTGGTTTATGTGTTTTAAGGGACAAATGTTTAGGTCACATTCTAACTGTTAAATATTGGCTTGTTTGCTTGCGAATTAGAGACTTATCATTTGTTTGTTTTGCGGTAGAAGAGATCATGTTTGATCGCGTTCTAGAAGTTTAAACATTTAAATGTATGCTCGCGCATGGAGGACTTAAACGCGTGTTTGTGTATGCATTACAAAGGACTAAACATTGTCTGTTTGTGAAAAGTTTTTCGATCGCACATGGGCAAGAGAACATAGGTTTGATTGGTTTGAAGTTTGTTAGGTTGAACACGTGTCTAGATCGCATTCTAACAGTAAAACATGGCTTGCTTACTCGCAGAGGAGGCTTAAGCGCAAGTTTGTATGTGTTAGAAGGGATTAAACAAACGTTGCCTTACGGAAGGTTTTCGATTGATTAAAGGTGTGTTGAATTGAACATGTCTCCATATCACATTCTAATGGTAAGACATGGCTTGATTACTTACGGCGGAGCTTTAAGTGCAAGCTTGTACACATTAGAAAGGATTAGGAAAATATACTCTTGTGAAAAGAAGTTGTTGATCATAGGGGGACGAGAAGAGGGTTGTATTAAAGGTGTATTGAATTGAACACGTATCCAGATTGCAGTCTAATGGTAAAACATGGCTTGCTTACTCGCGATAAAGGCTTAAGCGCAAGTTTGTACGTGTTAGAAGGGATTAGACATGTGTACTCTTGTGAAGGGTTTTCAATCGCATGAGGGTGAGAAAGGATAAGTTTTTATGAGATGCATTTTTTAAAGGTGAATGGTGAATATTCGGTAAGAACAAGATGTGGGACTCGAGACCAAGTATTCGAGGTATTATCGGGATTCTAGACTCCAACGATACCTTTTTCATTTAATATATTCATAAAATTGTTTGATGGACAATGAACATGCAAAAGATTGTTCAAAGGTTCCACTAGAATGCTAGACTCCAATGACCCCTCTTTTTGTCCATGTTTTTAAGTGTTTTAGAAACGAAAGAGTGAATGAATGATTAACCCAATACGTGTGCCTCGAGAGTAATCATTCAAGGATTCAAGGAATGCGAGACTCCAAGGACCAATTTCTTTCATGTTTGTTTAAGAGAAGATCTTAATGTTGTGTTTTAAATGGGGGAAAATGGTTCGCATCAGTAAGGATTTAATTGGGTTTGAAAAAGATTACTTGGCGTTGAAGGTTTTGCTTATTGAAAGATTCATTTTAAGTTGTCTTATTATTTAGCAATGATGATTATGCAATCTAATTAATTAATTAAAATTTAATTGAATTAACTAATTAAGATAATTAAAAATAATTATCAAGATTAATCGATAAAAAGTGATTCCATCAACATAATCAAGTTAATTAGATTTAATCGATCAAAACTACTTAATTAATAAAAAAGAATTAATTAATCTTATTAACCAAGAAAATGATTTTAATTGGAAATGATTTATTGAATTTCGAAATGAAATGAACATAGAAATAAATTCGAAATATGCTCAGAATGAGTTTGTGCGTAATGACAACAGAAGTAGAATGTCATACGCAAGGGTCATAAATCGGAGAAAATGTCTTGTCAATGTATCGAAATTTCGACGATATAACGACGTATGAATTACATTGAAACTGAACAGCAATCACTCTCAAATAATAAATCAAGCACTACAAAACAAAATATTTATAATATCTAAGAGGTGCAAAATGGGCCTAATATAAAGAACAACAACCCAACTTAAACCAAACTCATTTTTCAAGAATAAAATATAATAATAATAAAATGAATTAAAAATAAAAGAATAATGAAACAAGTAAATAATAATAAAATAGATTTGACTTTTCCAAACATAAAAAAAAGGCCAATCAATATAGTACATGTGACAACATTAATAAAATAAAAAGAATAAGAGATATAAAATGCATAATACCGAAGCGTACATTTTTTTTCAAAATAAACCAAATTTTCTTCTCTCTCTCTCTCTCTCTCTCTCTCTCTCTCTCAAAGAGATAAACCAGTAGCAACAAATTCAAACATGAATCATCTCATCCCAAACGAAATCAAAAACCATAACAAGATCAAGAATAAAGTCTAACTCACCGATCGGAAATTAGTGAGCGATTGCTTATGGAGCAAAACTGTAGAGAAAAACGGAATTTGTGTAGATGTGGATGCATCGGTTAATTCCGACAATGAACACATCATCTCCGACGAGTGACATGCGCACAAGAGGAGGTCGCATTTTGCAAATCGGAAAAGTGATGGAGTGGATCCTCCGAGGGTTCTTATTGTGATGCGCGGTTGGAAAAAAATAATGTGAGCAGTGGATTTTATGGTGGTTCACGGTTGTGGAGTGGTGTACGGTTGGAAGAAAATGGAGTGTGCGACGAATTTTATGGTGGTTCGCGGTTTCGTTTGGCATAGAGTATTTGTTTGGCTGAATTTCCAAAAATGTTTTTTCTCCACCCAATTGGGACGCATGTCACCTCTTTAATGGTTGGATGCAGTTTTTTTTTTAATTTCACCTATGTTGTCCGTTAGTGAATGTAATCTTTTCATTATATTTTATTTATTTGTTTTGTATTCTCTTATTTCTCTATTTTTTTATTGGTCAAGAAAGAAATGCAAGGATAGAAAATGTTGACCTTTGATAAAACTTAACTCAAAGGTCAGGATTGAATCAAAGAAACACACATAATTTAAAATGTCAAAGTTGCCCCTTCTAGAAGACTTAATTAATTTAAATGCGATTAAATCAATTAAAACAACTAAAATTTACAACTTCTTAAATAAATACAATAAAATCAAAATGAGAATATGGAAAATTCTATTTAATTATTTCGAACAGCTTGACAAAAGAATGAAAATAAAATGATTGAATATGAATAAAAAAATTAAGCGCAAAAGTGCTAGGAAAATTAAACTGAATGCACTAAAATGATCAACATGAAATAAACTTCTCAGAAACATATATGTTTTGATCAAATTTTGAAGTAAAAAGCGTTTGGTTGAAAATGCTTAGGCTGATTAAATTGCGTCTGAAAAAATAGTCAAAAAAATAAAACAAGCACACCAGGTTAAACTATGCGAAACGTAGATTGATAAAACTGACGTCTAAAGGCCTGACCTTTAAGTTTTTTTGCCCGCTAATTTTACGCATATTTGATAAATAATTTAACTGGTCTGTTTGTAGATCCAAAAATTTATTCAAGTCAATATTTTAGGTATTGTGCACGATGAAATGCATGTTATGTTATGCAGATGATGCAAAGTAAAGATAAAGTCGGATGTATGAAAGTTTTAAAATGCCTGGATAAAATTGGGGTATGACATGCATAACCGACTCCTAAATCTAAATTTAGTTGCGACGACCATATTTTTGTTCTTCAAGAGTTTTGTCGATGTTTCCCTTTAAAAATAAAACTTCGATGACAACTTTGTTGTATATCGAGCGTTCGTACGCTCAGATATTTTTTACACCGCGTGAGCAGGGGCGAGGATCCTACCCTTACTTGGGGAGCGATCCTCTGTGATGTGGAGCACAATGAAAATATACGACTATATCACGCTATTTTCACTAGTCATAGGCTTCGACCCAGGGAACACATGCAACTCGCCAAACACGGTGCACAAATATATATACTACTACAACAAACACTAAATGCAACAAACAAGCGTATCAACCAAAAATGGTAGCTAACATCATTCAATACGCTAAATCACAAATCACAAAAATATGAAAATTCAAGAGACATATTTGCCACTTTATTGCAATAAAGTACACTATTTCATTCACAAAGTGAGCAATTAGGGTTCTCACACCCAAAACTGGTGTCCCGTTGTAGCCGATGGATTCAGTGGTATGACCTAAGCAAACAACTTCGCATCTTAAGGTAAAAGAATAAGTCTCAGAGTTACAACAATTCGCAAATGACAAAAAGAAGCAACACAACGACAATGATAAAGTGAAGAGAAACGTAAAACTCTAAGATAAATAATACCTAAATCATTGAGGTAAAAACATTTTCATAAACATTAAATATTGTTACACCCAGGCACAAAGACATGAGAAACATTGCAATAAATAAAAAAATACAAAGGAAAGAAAAATCAAGTCAAGCATTTGAAGCTGAGGTAACCAGACTACGCTTTTGAGTCACCGCGGGAGGAGATTGAAATAGGTCCAACGCCTCGGCCGAAATTTCAACATTGAGGCAGAACTTCGTCGCCTATTCCACAACTCGATCTTACACCCCAGGCATAATCTGCATAGTCAGCTGAAGGGAATCACAAAACGCTTGCCTCAAATTGGATACCTCGTCTTGGTGAGCTTTCAAGGTCTTGACATGAGCCTCATATTCTTGAAGAAGAGCTTTCCGATGCTCATCCACCTGGTGATTCTTTTCCTAAAAATAATCAAAAGCATTATGATACCGCTTATATGCCTCTTTGAGGGCATCCTCCAACTTTGTTACATGAGCAACTAGAGTGAAATGATAACTATTGATTTTTGCCTCCTCTTTCAAAAAGGTGGCAACTTTAACCTTTTCTTACAATGCAAAAATCTCTCCCTGGAGAGTAGAGCACCTAACTCCATAGCTTCTCATTTACCTTTCCAAGCACCCCTTTCCTTGGTGGGATTACCCGAAGCTAAGATGTCTCATCGACCAATAAAGACAAGAAAAATATAAAAGAGACCTCAAACATACTGTGAGTAATCTCAGAGTCGAGTTCCATTTTCTCCCCCTCAGGAAGATTTTAAATGAAGGATAAATCCGACGTTGAGACAATAAAAGCATCCTCCTTATGATTGCAAGCAAGTTGGGAAGAAAAGGCGTATGGAATCCGTATGAAGACCATTCCCGAAGCATCATACATAGAATAACAAGTTCATTTTGGATAACCCTCATCGTAGAGGGATCATTGATCTTCATCTCGGGCCCTCTTTATTAAAACTGGAGGCCGGGACGACTCTTCCATAATTAAACCACAACATGCATAACTTGATCTACCTCGGGTGCAGAAGTAGAAGTCTCAGTGGCCGAGATAGGAGTAGAGGCTGATGCAAGAGCAGTGGTCACCAAAGGAGCTATGGCAAAAGTGAAAGTCCATTCACCAATGCCTGAATACCTTGAGCATTTGAAAGATTGTAGAACAACTTCAACCTGTTCACCTTTTCCATGCTATATAAAAAATGCAATCGCGCATGTAAAAAAAGATGCACAAGGACTCCACTATCATCAACTATCTCTTTCCTCTCCTTTTGACTAACTGCACTCAAAATTGCATGAGTGTCAATCCATCTTTTTCTCACCTCGGTAGGGGAACGTCACCAAGCCCAAACCCTTCCTCGTAGCCAAGCCCCTGAAACCAAGGTTATATTTTCTTCTTCATTGCCACCTCGTGCGGAGAAAGAGAGCCTAACTTGGTACGATAGGAATGGGTGTCCCTGTTAAAGTAAAATTTAAACTAGTACTTTGGGTATAAACTCTTACAGAAGCGAGGATAATTGGCAGGGAGGCATCAAAAAATGAGATGGGCCATGGGTGTGAGGGGCTTTAACATCAAGAAGTGCCTCAAAAAGTCTCCCTAGTCTATATTAAAGGGGTCAAACTAAGAATGTACTTGATGAAAGTTAATAAGTCCCTGATTATGGAAGTTGTCATGAGAAGTGTGTCTCAGATGGAACATATTAAGGAATGATCTAAGGGAAGGTTTCTAGGATTTATGCTCAACACACAACTGGAATACCCTCATGAACGCCTAAGACCCTGAATGAAGTTGGAAGGATCAACTTTTAAATCCTTCATGGCATATACTCAAAGTTAGAAAAGGGTAACCGCGACCTTATTCTTGTGAACAAACATTCATAGAACGAGATCAAGCCGCATTTATAGCAGTCTCAGTGTTTAGAACCGATGGAGTGCCCGCTATTTTTGTGTCCACCCAATCCTACCCTATTTCGTCTGGTTGGTTTTAAAGATCCAAACAAGCCTTCACATCAGCGTCACTGGGCTCACACTTATCAGTCTTCAGGCGAAGCTGAATATAATATTTAACACAATATCTCCTCTGTCGATTGGCTTATATCTGCTCCTCTGACAAGACACGTGGGGGCATATGGACCTCAACACGATTAAATTCTCTTCAAACATTTGATAAAAAGGTTTATAATGATCCAATTAAATTCCTAGATACCTTTTTCTAAGTCAAAATTGTCAGATAAATGTATGATTTCTAGTTCCAGGTGATTGTGATTAAGAGAAGGAATATGAGAATCAGGGATGTCCCTATTATAGAGACAAACAAAGTTTCAACTTCAGAATCGCTCATTAGGTCAACCACACTATCACTCATCCTGACTAGAAAATAGGAAATGCTGAAGATAGAAGCTTGAGTTTAGGACAATACATGGTTATGTGAAATCAGTGAAGCATGAAAAGATGAAGAAAAGCAAATAATTTAAACAAAATACTGAAGATCACATCTAATAATATTATTAGGGAAGAGAAAACATATAAGTTTTATGGGAAAGTAGCCGTAAGTTTGAATGAGAAATGTTGCAAAAACTTCCAAACACTCGATTTTGCCTATTTATAAGTATAAGCAATTGAAGAATTTAGAGAGAAAAGTCACAAGATCAATAACTAGATTTTCCCATGTGGATAAAGTGAAGTCTAGTGCACTCGAGTGCACTGTAAACTCCGCCATACCCTAGCTAGTCACGTTACCACACATGTAAAAAGAAGGTTATGAAACATTTCAATGATGTGACTACATTTAATGCGCTTGTTCTCCACTATTTTTTTTCAACTAATTCTAAATATTTCAGTTTCATTTCACACCAGACTACATCTTGGGGGCCGACCAACATCACTTAAGACTTCGCCCGACAAAACATTGGGAGAAACTATTATGTGCCACTCAAATATCCAAATGGCTAAGGCCCAATCCATATAAAATCCACTCATCTTGACCCAAAGTATAAGGGCCAGTTTGTTTTAGTTTTAAAAAAATGGATTTTTTCTTTGTATTTTTGAAAATGGATTCTACAAAAATGTTTTTCAAAATATTATAAGTTTTTCTAAATTTGTTTTTTATAAATTAAAAGATTGAATTGTTCATTCTATAACATAAATATACATTATTGAAGATCAAAACATTGTCAAAATCACAATTTTTTCAAAAAGTTGTATCTTAAAAATAATTTTTATGAAAAGCTATTTGAAATAGCTTCAAAATTAAGTGATTTTTTGAAAATTTGATATCCAAAAAAAGTTTTGATAAAAGGATGAAATACCTAAAATAACATTTTAAGAATAACTATTCAAACCAAAATTTCATTTGAAGCTTTTATAAAAAGTTTCTTTGTAAATTTTTTTTACACTAAAATATGTAACACTATAAAAATCACTTTTAAAAAAAGGCAAAACAAACGGGCCCTAAATCAATTCTTACGCCAATATCAATATACATTCATTGATCTCCATTTTTTACTACATTCATCTTAAATCTTAAATTAACTTGGGCGTTTGAGTGTTAACGATGAAAGTTTTTTCCACGCCGTCGTAAACGAGATCTACACCACCGTACAACATCATCAATTATCTTTTAATTGGTTTGGAGTTTGAATTTGGACACATCGATTCTCTATTATAATAAATCCTTTCCTAAATTGAGGTATAATATTTTTATGAAAGGTTAATCAAATTTTCTTTCAATAAATATAAAATAAATATAATAAGTAAGTAATGAGTATTATCACACTTTTTAGTTATTATTATTTAAAATAAAATTAACTTACAAATTAATAAATAATTGATAAATATGATTTATATAGATTAAACTGAATAAATAAAAAAAGAAAATTGATTTATAATAGTGACTATTAAAAAATAATGTAAACACCAATATACATATTTCTAAATATGAGTCAATGTCTAAAAGTTTGAAGTTGCGATTGTTTTAAAGGTTAAAATTTTAAAAATATATAAATAAAAAATATTTCTTTTATTAAGATTAAAATAAAAATTTTGGCAATATTTTGAAGACAGATTCAGAAATTTTGAAAAAAATTGGACCAAAGTAATTAAGTGAGTCCAACCACGGTCATTCTCGGTAAAAAGCAGTAAAGAAAAGTAAACCCAAGTCTCACGGCAAAAAAAAAAAAAAATACACACAAGACGCACTCTATGCAAAGGAATCTAAAAAAAAATCTAACACCAACCGAGAAAACCGTTGATTTTTCCCCAAAATTCTCTCAGATCACAGAAACAATCGTGAAATGGCGAAATCCAGCGCCGACGATGTTGAACTCCGGCGAGCTTGCATCTCTGCAATTGAAGATCCTAAGCAGAAAATCATCTTATCACTCCGTGTCGCTAAGAGTCACGGGATCTTGGGAAAATCTTCCAAGCTTGGTCGTCAAATGGCCAAGCCTAGGGTTCTTGCTCTTTCAAGTTACCTATTTCTCTGTCTCTTCATGCCCTCAATTTAACTCTTGCTTATGCTTCTTGTTGTTTTGATTTTGCTTCTGCGAGATTTTTCAGTGTTTTAGCTTTGAAGATATTGTTAACTACTCTGATGTGAACATTGATTTTATAGCTATGACAATGACATTTAAAAGCTAGCTTCAATTTCCTATGCTGATTCACTTGACAAATAATTTTTTAGGTTTTATGGTGCATAAGCTATTGTTTATTCAGTAATGCTGCTTGCTTCCATTTTTTGTTACTTTTTTATCTCTGTAGCACTGATACCTCTTGAAAAAAGGTGTGTCAGTGTCGGTGTCCGAAACCGACACGGACACTTGCGATTAAGTTTAATTTATTATTTTTTTCAAATTATTATCGGTGTCGATGTGTCAGTCGGTGTCGTGTTTCTGGTGTCAGTGCTTCATAAGTTCTTATTGCATTCTTATGATGATTTTTGTGAAATAGCTAGTTGAATATTTAACCGATTGGTTGAATAATTAGATGTTGTTTGAGGGATGGTTAATTGATTGTGACATGTGAGTGCTTATTTCACTGGGTGTTATCCTGTAATTATTTGTTAAATTTCACATATGTATTGTTGTTGGTGACAACTTGCTATTTCCTGCAGCATTAACAAAGGGTCAGACAACTACAGCTTTTCTTCGAGTTTTGAAGTATTCTACGGGAGGAGTTCTGGAGGTAATTTTTCTTCTTCCTTTCTTCTCTTTTATTTTGGATATGCTTGACTTTTTAGTCTCTACGGGTTTCTGCTCACGATCTCTCAACACACTCTTCATATCCAATGCACAAAGTAGCTAGATCTCTCTCTTTGGCTGTTGTTAGTTGTTACTCACGCCATGTTTATTTTTTGCTTTTGTTTGATTGGCTTTATTGGACTTTGGAGGATTCGCGAGCCTCTTGTTCAAATATTCCTTCCTCTATGAATTGTTTTCTTGTAATTGCAGCCTGCAAAACTATACAAGCTAAAGCATCTCTCAAAAGTAGAAGTTTTAACGAATGATCCCAGTGGATGTACATTTACATTGGTAATGTTCCATAACAGAAAGTTCTTGTGATCTGATTCAATACTTATCGTTCTCAATTCCTTAATATCTTCCTAATCAGCTGCTTCTTGAACTAATGAATGTTTATATCTTGAAGGGATTTGATAACCTTAGAAGCCAGAGTGTGGCTCCTCCACAATGGACAATGCGCAATATTGATGACAGGTTGTATCGTTGAGAAGAGTGTTAATCTAATAATGGCTTATTTAGTGGTTGAGTTCTATTCTGTGGGAGGAGAGGGAAGTTTGCTAATCATGTCTTTCTATTTTATTGTAGGAATCGTCTCCTTCTTTGCATCTTAACCATGTGTAAAGATGTTTTGGGTCGCCTTCCTAAAGTCGTTGGAATAGATGTTGTGGAGATGGCTCTCTGGGCTAAGGTACATACAACGGTCTTCTATAATCCAATCTTTTAATTATTTCTTGACTATCAAATAGCCATGATTCTGTTCTAATGAATACTTTTTCACATTACTGCTTAATAATAATAATTAGGTATTTTTTACTATGTATGGAATTATTGGAGTGTTAGTATGTCACAGTCTGACTCATTATGAAGTCCATGATTTTATGCCGAGTAGGGGTGAAAATAGCGCAGACCAACTAACAGGCCTACGGCCTATCCTACACAGGCCAAAGCCAGACCATTTTTTAACAGAAAAAACTTAAGCTTTTTTATAAGACTATTTAGTTAAATAGGCTAGGCCACAAGTCATAAAAAAAGTCTTTTAAACCTATCAATTTAATAAAAAAAGAATACATTTATTATTATTTTATTGTATTTTGTATTTTATATTAGAATATAAAAGTAAAACTTAGTTATCTTGAAGAACTTATATGAGAATAAGTTGAAAAAACCTTATGAACAATGTCATAAGTTGTTTTCATAAATCTCCCAAACAAATAGTCTCCCAAAACTTATGCTACTAGGCAGGGGCGGAGCCAGAAATTTTATGTTCTGGGGGCAATATATTAATTTATGAATTTGTAACATAATATATCTACGACGAATAGAATTAAAAATTATAAATATATAACAAATTATAAAATTTATCTTTAAAAAAAATTAATAAAATTTAAATTTTTTATTTATGTAATTATTTAATTTCATTATCAACAACAATATTTATCTATCTACTTTTATATATAAGTAATTGACGATGATATGAGTAGTTGATCATAATTTTTCATAATGACATCTTAGTATTAAAATAAAAATATATAAAGCGATTTTTTTTAAAAAAGATTTTAGTAAAATATTATTTTAAAATTAAATAAAAAATCAATTTAGCTATATTTTAATCGAACATATTTTAAACTCAAAATTAATTTTTAAAATAAATAATTCACAAAAGAAACCCTAAACAATTATTCATATATTTAAGTTTCTTTTATAACAAATTGGTCATTTTGATTGATTTCAAATCTTTTTCTTCTTGTTTAGAACATTTAGAACATTTAGAGATTTTTCATTGTACTTCATCATTTTCATAACCACTCAAAATAATTACATCCACAATTTACACATTTACACGGTTAAAAAAGACTAATGATGCACATGTTTGATAATTTAAAGGAGCAGTTGTTACCCATAAAAACTTAAATGACAAATCTATTACATAAAAATAATTTAAAAGACTTTTGATATAATTTTGTCTATATATCATATAACTTTACATATAATTTTAAATTATAAATTCATAACAAAATACTCTTTCAATTATTTGATAAATTACTATTTTTAAAATAAATATTTTTTTATCAATTATTATATAAATATATAATAATATTAAAAAAATTAAAAATTTAGTGGGGGCACATGCCCCTTTACCACATAATGTGGCTCCGTCCCTGCTACTAGGTAAGCTCGGATAAGTCAATGCAAACAAACATTAGGCTCATTGTTCTTTTGATTTTTTAGTCTATTTAAACATTAGTTGAATTGCTTATTTAAATATATCCAAATAATATAAGCTTTTTAAGTTGGCTAATAGGCTAATCAGGCCTTCGAAAAAAGGCCAAACTCAAGCCTAAAAATAAGCTTATGATAAGGTATAATAGGCAGTTTAGGCTTTGAATTTTTTAGCCGGTCAAACTTAGGCTTGACAAAGCCTAGTTCGGCGCAACCTATTCCCATCTCTAATGCCGGGGATTTTAAGCTCTAACTCTGTTTGGAAGTTTCAAGTTGAGGGAAGAGAAATGGCAGGATGGAAGGGAATTTAAGCCCCTTGTTTTGATGCTTCTAAGTGAGGAAAGAAAGATAATTCTATTTACCTTGCTTGGGAGTTAGAAGTTGTGCAAATTGGAAAGCTACTTTCCCTTATTTAATTTGAATAAATCCTTACTTTCCCCCTTCTTATATCCCTTTCAAACATATTAATATTATAGATGTCTTCTTAATTTGAATTCTCTCTCTCATTTTGAACTTCACATCAGTGGTTAAGTGCCGTTAAATAATTATTTTTACAAAATGTGAAATAGGAAAATAGAGCCCCTGTAGCTACTCAGAGTAATGTGCAAGATGGTGGCCCTGTTGCTTCCATTATGACTGAGAGAGAGTTGAAAGTCAATGTTGAAAAAGACCTTGTCTCCCAGGCAGAGGAGGAGGACATGGAGGACATGGAAGCTCTTTTGGGAACGTAAGTGATATTCTTCTCTAACTAAAATGTTAGGGATTAAATACTTGTGATGATCCGAGTGAGAATATGATTGAAGTAATGTTTCTATTTATAAATTGCTGGTTAAGTCCTTTAAATTCTAGAGACACGGGGAATTTCTTTCTTCCCTTATACTATTTCTAGCCAAATTTTATTTGCAACATAGGTACAGGAACAAGGTAGTACAAACACTTCAAAATTGCAATGGTATCTTTATTGGGTACATATTCATGTAGGACACTTCAAAATTGTAGTGATAGCCTTGGTATAACTGTTTTATTGCGTCTGCGAGTGACACTCTCCAATCGTCCAATGTTAACTGATGTCAAACGGATCATGACAAGAGTCTTAGTTTCTAGGAATTGCTTTTCAGAGTTATACTAGCTATTATAAACTTGGCTGTTTGATGAAATTGTATATCTTGTAAGGTTTATAAATTTAGAAACTTTCTATGCGAAAATTCTTGATTTAAAGTTTTTAGTATTTTAAGTTTGGGTGTTACAATTTTGGTATTATTAGAAAATATTTTTAAAGGTTAAATATGTCGTTTTGTACCTATTAATTTTTTATTTTTTAAAATTACATTCCATATAAGTTTTTAGTCCCTAGGTTTTATAAAAATGAGTGGTAATTTTTTATGGGATTAAACTTAATAGAACTGTATTTTTTTAGGGAATAAATATTGTTTAACCCTATATTTAATTATATGGGTATTTTGTATTTGTTGCTGACAGTTTTTATTCCGTTTGATTACCTTAATTTGGTGATAGGATGTCCATATATTTGAGGTGTAATCACTCTTTGTAAATTAATCTGATTAAGTGAATTTTGTCTGATCATTTTCTTTTCAATGGTGTATACAATCACTCACACCAACTTTTAAAGCATTTCTGAGATGTATTTTGCACTTTCTATTTTTATTTATTTTTATCACAAGACAAATGGAAATACCACAGCCATCAAGATAAATGTTTTATTCTATCTACAATCACTTATGCCAACTTTTAAAACATTGATCTTTTTTCTTTTCCCTTTCGATTTATTATTTGCTTTTTTAAGTAAATTTTAAATTTGAATTGGATTCATATGTTGTATTATAGCCATGCTATGTCCTATAATAACAAAAAAATTATTTACTCCTCTGTGTTGTATCATATCTATGTTTGTATCGTATCGTATCCAGAGTCGAATCTATGTACAAGGCAGTTACCCTCACAGGATAATTTTTTTGGTTACCATATTTAATAAAATTTTATTCTGCTTTTAGAAATTTTAAATGTCGCTTAAATTAATTCTTTCATAGAGATATTTTAATATCTATCATGGAATAATCGTATGGCATTTGAAATTTGTGACAAGCAAATTGGTAATTTTCAACTCTCAAGGAAGGATGTCTTTGTAATTTTTTTCAAGGGTCACTGTGGTCCTTTACTTTTGAGAAAATTTTAGACTATTTTTTGCCCCCACTATCAAATGTTTTTGGATCCAACCCCTGGTTGTATCCCTATTTCCTAGTGTAGAAAATTCATGTATTAACAGAAAATGTTGAAACATATTTGTCAAAGTTCAAAAACAAAAAAATTACGTCAGTTGGACATGCATAATTCATGCGCAAGATCACATATTTCACAATTTCAATGTCAAATGATTGAGATTTTCTAAATGCAGTTATGTAATGGGTGTTGGTGAAGCAGAAGAATTTTCTGAAAGACTTAAGAGAGAGCTCCAGGCTCTGGAAGCAGCAAATGTGCATGCCATTTTAGAAAGCGAGCCTTTGATAAATGAGGTATTTCTGCTCTCAGAACTGACTGCTTTTCTTTTGTTGTTGTTACCTTCCTTGACGTGATCCAACTTGGAGATCCTTAACAATGAGGATCTATCCATGTAACTTGTACCCAAATTTGCAATAAGAATTGAAATTAAGAAGAAAAGAAGTACACAAACTGGAAGCACTCTTTATGCAACCAAAACATGATCATTCATGATGAAGAGAATCTGTAAATCAGCTAAAGCTAGATCGATTAAGTTGAAATTAAGAACAGTAAAAGATGGAAGGTGGGTTGTAGTACAGAATAAGGAGAACAAACAGGACAAACATTTGAGTCACATCACAACTCTTTGGTTGGCAGTGGTCAACAAAAGAAAAGAAATGACATTTACCTAAATACACTATGCAAAGAGATCGTTTCCTTATGTATCAGACTACATACATAGTAAATAGATCGTTTCCTTATGTATGAAATCAAATTGATTGTCCTGTTTTAGTTTATATCAGACTAGATACATAGTAAATAGATCGTTTCCTTATGTATGAAGTCAAATTGATTATCAGTAACTTCATGGTATGACTCCACTCTTTTCTTAGTCTCCGTTCTTTTCTATAATTTCACTATAAGTTGCACAGTTTTGTATATCCCCCTTGTTCTTATAGATCTATATGTGAACATATCACTCCCCTTTTGTATGTGATAAGGTGTTCATCGTTTTCTCTAAAGCATGTATTAACTATAGTAAGATCAAAAACTGACGAAAAATCTAGAATGGATTTACCCTCTGTATTTATCTCCCCGAGGCCATACCCTTAATGTAACAACAACAACAACCAAGTCTTTTCCCATGGGGTTGGCTACATGGATCAACTTCCGCCATAAAGTTCTACCATGGACCATGCTTCTATCGAAATCGTTAATCTCGAGATCTTTTTTAATAACTTCTCTTATAGTTTTTTTAGGTCTTCGATGCATGCCCTCAAAATCTCTCTATACACTCCCTACATGCCATCAAAATCTCTTGACCTATCTCATGTAATAACATTCAGCATAATATCATTCACACCAATATTAATAATATCATTATGTAAAATTTATAGTAAGTTGTTCGTTGCAGGTGTTGTATGGGCTTGAAGCAGCAACAAATTGTGTAGAAGATATGGATGAATGGTTAGGCACATTCAATGTAAAACTCCGGCACATGAGAGAGGATATTGCATCAGTAAGGGCTTGTAACCTTCAAGCGAGACTATTTTTTTCCTTGATACAACTTACCTTGTGGTTGTAAGGGTTGTACTTGCTGGGATCACTACACATTTGTGTGGTTTCTTTGTTCCTTTGTTAATTAAAGAAAAGGAAATTTATGCATTAGTCTAGTATACCATGTTCAATTTTTAATGGTTCAACCTCGTTTATATTGACGTTACCTGTTTTGTTTTCTGTTATAATGTTTACTCATTTATACTTATCTTGAAATTTACTTCCCAAAGTCCTTAAGTTAAGAAATGGAAATAAAGCACCCATCTCTCCTGATATTTATGTTTCCTTGGAAACAGCTGCTTGGTAATTTTTTACACTGTCCAATCCAGTTTAATCAGGAACAGGATACAAAGAATCTCTGGTGGATGATCTTGGGTTTTCCTGCTTAAATAAGAGCAGTTTTTTGTTTGTTTGAGGGGATAGTGGCTGTAAGACAAGAGAAAAGAGAGAGAATTGAATCATTTATTTTGAAAATTCGGTTATTGATTTTCAAATTCAATTTGTGTAGTAACTATTATTACTAACTTACCCTTTGTGTATTGATATATTCAATATTAACTTTTCAAATTCCAAGATTAATTAGTAGTATTAATTAGGGTTATGTTTGGAAAATAAATAAAAGCACCTAGTAATTTTAAAGACTGCTTATACTTAGGGGACACATTCTACCCCCCTAAAGGTACTAAAAATTAGGGACTGAAGAGAGTATTAATCATGTTTAGTAAGAGTAAATTTCTCGTGTTAAAGGAAATTATGCTGCCTCTTCATTTGAAAATAGAAGTCTACAAACATCGTCTCTTATCCTCTTTGTAGTTTGTCTTATGGTCTCATTAGGGAATTTTGATATAGAGAGGGATTGAGGGTTCTCTCACTCTGCCACCACCTCTCTCTCTGGTGTGCGAATCAGTCATGTGGATATTTTACTTTTTATCCACCTTCCATTATACCGTTTTCTCTTTCCAAAGTTGTCTCCTTTTCTCCAAAAGAAGCAAAATAGAAAAACTTTATTTTTCCCTTTTTAATATCTTCCTTTCGAGTTTAAAATGATATTACTCAGATTTAGATGATATCTTTGAAAATTTAGTTTATAGTTTAGAAGCAGCCTTTCTTTGGTGCTGGGAAAGTTGTTTGCTGCCTTGAATTTTTTATCCACTTTTGTGTGCTTTCTAAGTTGTCTAGTTGATATGATTTCAGATTAGAAGTTTTAAAATTTGTGGGTCTCTTACTTTTGTTTGTTTTAATGGTGTTTCTGTGTCCAGATAGAAACCCGTAATAACAGCTTGCAAATGCAGTCGGTAAATAACAAATCTCTCATTGAGGAGCTCGATACACTTCTTGAGCGGTTGCGTGTCCCTTCTGAGGTATGCCTATGATTGGTAAATTGTATCTAATTTAGCTCAATGTACTTACCTAGCTTAGTTATTTTAATGATGCCTTTGTGGGTGTAGTATGCAGCGTGTTTGACGGGAGGTTCATTTGATGAAGATCGGATGCTGCAAAATGTAGAGGCATGTGAATGGCTGACTAGTGCCTTGCGTGGTCTTGAAGTGCCCAATATTGACCCTACTTATGCAAACATGAAAGCTGTATGTTCTCTGATTATTTTCTCTTGTTAAATCATCTGCCAAAGCATGTTGATTATGATTTATCCATTTAGGAGACAGTTTTGTTCATGGGACATTGAATGCTTGTTGTGTTGTTAGAGAAGTATTATTTGTTAGAGATGTATCACGGATATGGTTTTTATTCATTAATTTCTACCGTTTTAATTGGTTGGTTGGAGAGAATTGAGACTTCTATATGAATTTGGGATCATAGAGAGAGCACTCTGAAAAATATGTATGTGACTTAAAAGTTACCTGTTTTGATCAGTCTCCCTGCTCTACAGGTTAAAGAGAAGCGTGCAGAACTTGAAAAATTAAAATCTACTTTTGTCAGGAGAGCTTCTGAATTCTTGAGAAATTACTTTGCTAGTTTGGTGGATTTCATGATAAGTGATAAAAGCTACTTTTCTCAGGTATTTTCTATACATTCAATACTGAATTGTTACTTTTGAAGTCTTGGATTGAATCTATTAGTTTCACATTGTCTCCCTCCTTACTCTAAAACAGAGGGGACAGTTGAAGAGGCCTGATCATGCTGACCTGCGGTATAAGTGCAGAACATATGCTCGTCTTCTTCAACATTTGAAGGTTTAAATATGAAGGACCTACTATCCCTTTTGCATTTGTATATTGAGTGATATTCTTTGTTTTCTACCTAAATTATCTTCCTACGTACTTGCAGAGTCTTGACAAGAATTGCTTGGGTCCACTGAGAAAAGCTTATTGCAGTTCTCTAAACTTGCTTCTTCGCCGGGAGGTCCGTTACATCATACATATTGCTTTTTTTGTTTCTTTATCATAAGATGTCAAAGTTTGTTCCACAACTTCCTCTTTCATCTTTTATAAACTGAGAAGTAACCTTATTACATGTGAGTTCTAGATCACATGTACTTCGTTTTATGTTTTCGTATGGATATCAATGGAGTTGAAAGTTTCACACATTCATGTACAGGCCCGGGAGTTTGCAAATGAACTCCGTGCTAGTACAAAAGCATCTAGAAATCCAACTGTGTGGCTTGAAGGTTCAACTGGTTCTGGTCAGAATGTAAATGCTACCGATACTTCTACGGTCTCTGATGCATATGCAAAAATGCTCACAATCTTTATTCCACTTTTGGTGGATGAGGTGAAAGCTTAATATTCCTTTATTTTTAACACAAATTTATCTGATATTTGAAATGTATAACTCTTCATGGTTTACATTGCAGAGTTCGTTTTTTGCACACTTCATGTGCTTTGAAGTTCCCACACTTGTTCCTCCCGGAGGTGTTGTTAACGGAAATAAAGCTGGTTATGACGATGATGATGATTTGGGAATTATGGACATTGATGAGAATGACAGTAAATCTGGTATATATTTCTGACTTTCTTCAAATAGCAGTTTTGTGCTTTTGAATTTCTATCTAGTGTATAGTAGGATGGATTTTCACTTGATGGTCCATACCGTAAACATTCAACAAGGTTTTATTTGACTTTTAACTGCGTAACACAATTCTCCAATCAGCGCTATGAATTGCACAATCCTCCATTCAGCGCTATGAATTGCAAGTAGGCATTCTTTCTGTGGTTTGCACATGCGTGGAGAACACCTGTAGAAGCACCGTTAAGGAGGATAATTCAATAGAAAATAGTCCAATAGTTAGAGGTAGAAGGAGGCAGCTATAACCTGAACCATTAGAAGAGATTTGGATTAAATGGTCTGTCATTATTAATGACAGCATGGTTTATTATGACATTGAGACTTAAACCATTTGATCCATATATCGTTTAATGCACACGGCTGACTCCACCTAAAAGATTTTAGTTGTTGCATAATGTAGTTTTTCTATATTTGTTTTTGGTAAAATGACGATTTCTTCCATTTTGTAGGAAAAAATTCTGCGGAGCTTGCAGCTTTAAATGAATCACTTCAGGATTTACTGGATGGAATTCAAGTATGCATAAACGTGCTCCACTTTCAAATCTACCTTTATTCTGTTGATATTTTGAAAAGATGAAAGGATTTGGATATTGGATCTTTTCAGTGTTACGTGATGAGCATGTAAACTAGAGTACATACTTTTTAACTTCTTGTGATGAGATAATTTTGTGTGGTTTGGAAGAAGTTATTTCATAAGGAAGAAAAGACACATACAGAAGTAGAAGAAAAGACATCATTCACAAGAAAATTTATAAAAAAAATATTTAGAAACTAAACGGGAGGCCATTGAAGGGGTTAACATCCAGCCTAAGTAGTGAAAGCAGGTTAAATCTGACTGTTCCTGCTCTACCTTTTTCAGCTAAGTCAATCTTAATCCCAAAAATGACCTCACAATATAGACATAATATGGACAGAGGAACCAACCTTTGGTTCCAAGAACCTGTCCAAATCAGCCTCCTAGTCTATCCCCCTTAACCAGTCCATAAGGAGCAGCTACTTACACCTGACGAGTAGGAAAATAAACTACAATGGTAAAGAGGATCCAAGTTTACTGTTTTGTGTTTTCATCTCTAACATAGTTGTAATCCAAGTGTACCCAAATCCAGGATAAATTGGGGAATGTATATGGCTTAATTCTCTATCCTTCCCCTTAGTGATGGTGTGAATTTCATATATTTGCATACTTCTAGTTAGCTCACAGCTTTCTAGAGGGTATGAACAGTTTGTACAAACAAGTTTTCAACATATGTATCCTATATTGAGTAGTACATACAAATGACAGCAATGCTAAGTATAAAATTGAGGCTCTCTAAGTCTCTGACAGAATCTAGATGCCAGAATGCACTAATTTTGGTATACAAGGCAACATTTAAAACGAAGCTTAGGCAATATAATTGAATTTTTTGAATGGTCAATATTGTTAAGAGTCCCATATCGGAAAATATATGGCCTGAACATGTGTTTATAAGTGGAGGCAGTCCTCACTCTATCAACCGGTTTTGTAGGGTTGAGTTATGCCAAACCACACATTCTTAACATGGTATCAGAGTCTGGTTTAAGATCCGGTGGACCACCTACTATGGTTTCCGTTATCGGGCCACCCGCCATTTATTTCCACGCTCCAGATGTCCAGTCCTGGACGTGAGGGGGTGTGTTACGAGTCCCACATCGGACAATATATGGCCTGAACATGCGTTTAGAAGTGCAGTCCTCACTCTAACAACCGGTTTGTAGGGTTGAGTTAGGCCAAACCACACATTCTTAACAAATATGACGTTATAGTCAGACTGAACAACATATTTATCCTTATAAAATGATATTTTTATAAGTTGCAGGTAATATAGTTTAATTTTAAAAGCCTGTATTTATTAACATGGTTTAAAAAAAGCCAATTTTTTCAGCTATAAAGATGCTCTATATGATTTCAGGAAGACTTTTATGCTGTTGTGGATTGGGCATACAAGATTGATCCTTTACGCTGCATATCAATGCATGGAATAACAGAACGTTATCTTTCTGGTCAGAAAGCTGATGCCGCAGGATTTGTACGGCTTTTGCTTGGCGACCTAGAGTCTCGGATATCTATGCAGTTCAGCCGTGTAGGTTACTAGTGTATTGAAGAAGAATATTTTCCCAAATATATTTTGAAGATTAAAACACTAACCCAAATCATTTGTTTGGAAATCTTTTGGCAGTTTGTTGATGAAGCTTGCCATCAAATTGAAAGAAATGAACGCAATGTTCGCCAAATCGGTGTCCTATCCTACATTCCCAGGTAAAATGAATCCATATTTTCTACTTTTACTCTTCTCCAAACTCCAAAGAAGTAGGATGTTCTTTGAGCATTATAAAACAGTTGTATCATACAAATTTTATTGCAGTGAAAGGCTAACCATTTTGTATTCATATAAGATATTGTTACACTACAAATTTTCCCTTTTGGTACTAAGCTTTTTGCAAATTGCTATGAGTTGGAGTAGTTTGTTTTTGGGTTCCTGAAATATACATGTTTTTTCTTAATCATTCCTGATAATTTACCTTTTGAGTGAAGTGTATCTCTTTAATTTTGGTATAAGTTGAGTTTATTTTCGTAGTTTGGTTTAATTGTAGATGAAATCGTTATGTAGTTGCTGATGTGTGTGGAGATACATAGCCATAAGAATCACATGAAATGCATAAATCATCTTACCCTTGCTTGCATGCATTAATGTGTTAAGCTTCTAATGTTTCCATCTATTTTGGAGCCAGTTCCATTCCAAATTAACAATTGTAAGGACCCACATGAAAAAAAAATTGAGTGAGGTTGAAAGTTCATGTTTTCAGATATCTAATAAGTTATAACATTTCAAATTTATGTTTTTTCTTTGAAAATGGTTTCTCCGCCTCCGGCATTTTGGATTCAATGCTCAGGATCACATTTAATACTATACATCTTAATTGCTCCGAGACACTTAATATT
Organism: Lathyrus oleraceus; assembly: GCF_024323335.1. Taxonomy (NCBI): domain Eukaryota; kingdom Viridiplantae; phylum Streptophyta; class Magnoliopsida; order Fabales; family Fabaceae; genus Lathyrus; species Lathyrus oleraceus. The sequence goes on from NC_066584.1 coordinate 7,688,980, forward strand.
AAAAAAGTAGAGAGTTCTCTTGTATTGCTAGGTGTTAAGAGTCCCACATCAAAATGAGATATGACTTGAAAATATGTTTATATAAATGGTGGGCACTCCTCACCTTACAAACTGTTTTGTAGGATTGCTTAGATCTAACTTAAATTTTAAGATGGTATTAGAACCTGGTTGAGGATGGTTAGGTGAGAATTAGACCCAGGAGGTTAAGGATGGTTAGGTGAGAATTAGACCCAGGACCTATGCTATGCGTGAGTGTGGATATTGAAATTGTTTTAGAATCCCTTATTGCTAAGGTTCTCGGTTGTTGAATGTATGAATGTGCTTGGACTCCCTTATCTTTTTAGCTAGATTCTGGGAGCTGAGATCCAAACCCATATAACATGGTATTAGAGTCTAACCGTTGGGATACCCATCATTTCTATCCACGCACCAAGCTGAATAGTACTTGGCGTGAGGGGTGTATTGGAAAAAACATAACTCCCACATTGAATAAAGATAAGATTTGAAATCAGTTTTGTCATTCTCACCTTACAGGATGTTTTTGTAAAAATGAGTTAGACCCAATATAAAAACTAATATGGTATCAGATCTTATCCAAAATCTGTTGGGCCACCAGCTATTAGGTCACTTGGGTCATGCACCGGATGCCCAGTCCCGGGTGTGAGAGTGTGTTTTCGGAGTCCCAAATTGGATAAGATATGGCCTGAAAATATGTATATATATTAGTGGTGGGCAGTCTTTACCTTCCAAGCTTATTTTGTAGGATTGTGTTACCCAACCCAAACTCAAATGCTTAAGGCTTCCGATGCGTAGAATATGTAAAATGTGCTTTGTACAGATTACAGTAGTCATATTATTTTCTACTCCATCAACTTTAGCAAAAATGAAAGTTGGTATTGTATCAGGGTATAGTTAGGTGTAGACGTGTAGTTCAAGGTCTGAGGGTTAGATATGTGAAATATGGTTGTTTAGTGAGCAATTACAGTTGCTAATATTTGCTAGTTTCTAGTTTGTATTTATTTCAACTCATTCTCTCTTCACAGTTGATATTAAATGCTCTGTTGATTATTTTGCACAGATTTGCAACCCTTGCAACTCGTATGGAGCAGTACATTCAAGGACAGTCTAGGGATTTGGTTGACCAAGCATATACAAAATTTGTAAGTCAGTCTTTTAAAACACTGTCCTGTTTTTATGATTTCTTCGGATTTTGATGGGAATCAAGCATATGCTTCCCAAAAATGGGGAGGATAAAAATCAGTGAACTCTCTTCCAAGAGTTTCTTTGTCTACTCTATCGCTAAATGTTTACATTACTCAATCATTTCCCTCAGTTCTTGTATCCTCCTATTTATACAAATATTTCTCAAACTAACCAAGCAACTAACCACTTTAACTACTGAAATGTCTCTTATTCTGTATCCTAACAGACAGTTACTGCGAGCACTTTCATTTATTGATTATTAAATTTTTATCTGCATTCCAAATAGGTGGAAAGAAATACATAATCATTTTTTATTTCAATGTACTGAGTAACTATTGACATAATGTTTGTTGTTGGTGGTAATGTTACTTAACAGGTTAGCGTAATGTTTGCAACCTTAGAAAAAATATCACAAACAGATCCAAAGTATGCAGATATTTTTCTTTTTGAGAACTATGCTGCCTTTCAGAATAGGCAAGTGTTTCCATTGCCCGTCTGCCAAGAGGCTGTTTCAGTTCTTGTTTATTAAGTTAACTTTGAGAAGAAGATCACTGTCATTTTTAACTTATTTTTGTGGTTGACTTAGTTTGTATGACCTAGCCAACATCGTGCCCACTCTGGCCAAGTTTTATCATCAGGCCAGTGAAGCCTATGAACAAGCTTGCACACGCCATATTAGCATGATTATATACATTGTGAGTGAATTTTCCCCTATTTTTCATCTTTTTCTCAGCTGCTCTGGAACTCATTCTTTAGGACCCAACTCATTAACACATTTTTTTTTCTCTTGGAAAGCAATTTGAACGCCTTTTCCTGTTTGCTCGAAGGATTGAGGATTTGATGTTCACCGTTGCACCTGAAGAGGTTAGTTTGTATAATGCTGTCCTGTTAATCTTTCATAGCCTCGGGGTATACAGTATCTCACCATATCTAGAATTATTTGTCTTAACAAACTGGATACAGTTATGTATAGACCAGAAATTGTTTTTTTAATTGTTTAAAGTGAAATTCCTTATGGGCTGTATATATTTTTATACACTACATAAGAATTGCAATCATAAATACATTGAAACAAATCGAGAATGAAAAGGATTGGAAACATTTAATTATGTCTAAATTGAAAGTCTGGTCATTTGACTTTCAACAATCTGAAAGTTCTATAATATTTTACATCAATTTCAGATACCTTTCCAGCTTGGGCTGTCAAAAATGGATCTTCGGAAAATGTTGAAATCCAGCTTATCTGGGGTAAGCTGATTCTTTTCTTCTTTAAATAGCCTTCATATTATTGTATGCTTATTGTGTAAATTATATTTTTGCTCTTCTATGCAGGTTGACAAGTCCATTAATGCGATGTATAAGAAACTACAAAAAAATTTGACTTCAGAAGAACTGCTACCTTCCTTATGGGACAAATGCAAGGTATGCTGTACTTAATCCTTATTGGCCAGCAAAGATATCTCATATTTACATTAGTTCAGTTTATTAAATAGTACCAACCGAAGTATTTTATTTTCCATGAGTTGAGCTTTGTGCCAAGAGAATATGCAATTTTACAATCGATGAGATACATGCAAAATGCAATTAAATTGGATTTAAATGATATCTACTAGTAATGTGCAGTCTTGTGAATGGAAAGATTGTAAAATGAAACAAACATGTTGGGAACTAGTTAATTATAGAAAAATGATTACTTTTCCTAAATACTTAGGAGAGTTTTAAAAAAAGAACATTTAAGATGAGCAAATTCAAACAGACACAGAAAATGCATTAAAGTGAACAATTTCTTTAACTTTTTTGCAGAAGGAGTTTCTTGACAAGTATGAAAGTTTTGCTCAACTTGTGGCTAAGATTTACCCTAATGAGACAATCCCATCTGTTGCAGAGATGAAAGACCTTTTAGGCAATAGCTAACATGTAAAGGATGTTTGTGTATGTATAGTTTTCTTTTTTCCATCTTATAATCTTTTTTTTTCCTTTAATTTTTCATTGTTGTATGTAACTTTATTTATTCAATAAAGTACATCTTTTTGTTGATTTAACTTTGGAACATAATTTAACTATCTTCGAACAAATGTGATAAAATGTGCACACTTGTTCTAACTTTTATTATTTTAATGAGATGTGAAGGACGTGATAAAGGGAAAATGAGAGTTAGAAAATGAACTCTTAATTTTCAATGCAATATTTGTCATTAAAGACTTTTTTGAGTTTTTCCTTTGTTTCTTTTTATAAGGTTCTTTTAAATTTTTAACTAGGTTATTATTATTATTATTTTATTAACATATCTTGAATAATGTATACATCCTTTTCTCCGGTACGTAATAAATATTTTAAAGAAACATTACTTTTATTCCCACTGTTTTCATCTTTTTTTCCACAAGTATTCTCGTAACCCATTATTATTAGACCAATAATTGTGTGAAATAAATGCTGAATTGACTACAATTTCAGGCACAAGTTTCTTTCAGTTGTATCCACCAGTTTTGTGAAACTTAAATACACAAACAACTGCACTAGAAGGGTTTCATCATTCTATATGGAATTTTGCCATATTTTTAGCACAAAATACTACATGCATAATAACAATAAAACCAATATACTCGTCCCAAAACGAGTGACTCAGTTAGTTGACTATTTTACACAGAATAAGAAAAATGAATGATTGAGAATGATGAAAGTAATATTAATTATAGGATAAAATTGAAAAAAAAATATTGAAAATTGAAATGGATCATTTATTTTAAAATATTCTTTTATTCTAAATGGGTCACTCGTTATAGGGGACGGAGAAGGTAATTTCAAATTAAAACGTTATCGGTCTCATAATTATTGACCATTTGTAAAAAGAATTGTCTCAAAATCCATTTTCAATTGGACATTCTAATTAATATTCTTTGCATCATTCCAATTCAATATATCCCACTTATGATAACTTTTGAATTCACAAACACTTGAATATTTTAGTAAAGAGAATTATCTCAGATTCATTTTAATTTTGAATATTTTTTATATAAAAGATTTAAATGAATTACTCGGGACAGTAATTCGTTAAAATTGAAATATTAAATCTAATTATTTTATTTACTCTAAAACTAAAAGAATAAAATATCAGATAAACTCATTAATGTTGAAAGAGCGATCCAATTTAAGATAATAACTTCTTAAATAATTAAGAGTTATATGTTAGAACCAAGTTTTACGCCTATGAGAATTCAATGGAGGCTGTGACCGACACTTTCAAGAAAGATTACTTAACTATGAGAATAATAGCAATAGAATTTGAAGTGGTTACGCGTCAATATTTGACAATCTAAATCTCAGAAATTCAGGTTGAGGTTTGAAGTTCACCGAAGAGAACATGATAACCATGTTCCATGTTTCACTGCATTTGAAACAACCAATATAACTGAAGGAGCGATGAACATTTTTCTTTTCTTTTAGCTTTGCATTTATTTGTGAAGGTAAGACGTAGTAAATTCCACATTGTCTTTTCAACATGTCCCCAGCTGCGAGCATTTCCATAGCGTATCGATGTAGAAGAACAAGACTTGTATCGTTAGAGTATTATTTGATGAGTTTGACAAGCTAGTATCAATATGAAAAATAACATGAATATTGGCCAATAAAATCTGCCATAGGTATGGCTCGAAAAATATGGACCTCCCCTTTTAGTAAATTATCTCGCATTAAAGAATTTATATTTGTTCTAGTAGAATTGATATTTGTTCTAGTTTTTTAGAAAGAAAGGAACATTCTATTCGTAGGAACAAAAAGAAACAGATCTATTCTATATCCGATAAGTAACAATACGCAATGGTGGTGGGGGTTTACTTTTTTTGATATGCGTGTTTATATCAGTGAATGCAGACGTTCTTCTACATTTTCTTTTTGTTTTGTGTCTTCTTCAAAAATTATAAACATAATTTTCTATTTACATTATATAAATTATATAAGAAAAATAATAAATTACAATAAACAAAATATTCATAAATATTTACGAATATCTTAAAATACACATATATCATCTGACAAATTTCTGCACAGGTATGAGGCGGGTACGAATATCATATTTGTTAAACGGAGCGGATAGCGGAGGACTAGTATCTCTGCCCATGAGTATCCATTATCATCCCTAAAACTATCTTAATTTTGATCACTTTAATTAACTACTAAATAAATAATTAACAAATATAGTACTCTTTTCGTTCCACAACATTGAAATAAACTACATCTCCAAATCCAATCCATTTCCAGCCAGAACAGTAGGGGAAAACTATTGAGAATGTGTCAAGTGTGAGTAGTGTGGATAATAGTCCCACATTGGTTGATAATGTGGAGACTTGAGCATTTATAAGTGAGAGAACCCACTCACCTATCACCTTAAGGTTTTAGGTGAATATGTGGTGTGTCTCTCACAAGTGTTGCTCTAGAAAGGAAGTCCCACTATGTTCAATGCTCCCTAGTGAAAAATCTCCCCCAACAAATGGTATCACGAGCCTTTGGTTTCAGAAAGGGACCAGGTTACTTGTATCGAAAGTCAAAAAACGGACCAGGACTACTCCCCCAACAAAAACAAAATCTTGATGAAGTCGCAAACAAGAGAAGAAAGACTGAAACACAAAATTTGGATGTTGATCTTACTATCAAGAGACTGTTGTAGTAGAAATGAATGTAGAACAATCAAGACCAGATTCAGTGATTGCGTCTTAAAAGAGTAATAGTTGTATTTGTAATTATTTTATGCCTAGAGCAACTCCTAGAGCTCATTCTACTTTAAAAAGCGTGTTACAAAATTAGGAAGTGGTGGAGAAGTGTCATCTCGACGGTTCATTGATTCTTCGATTCCATTCAATGTAGCTAATTTTGCATATTTTTAATCTATGGCTGATGCACTTCGCAACATGAGTCCGAGGTATAAAGTTTCAACTATGCATAGTATTTGTGGGTATTTTTTAAATAAATGGGTTGAAGACGTGAGAAAATTGATAGAGGAATATGGTGAGATTTGAAAGAAATTTGGTTGTACTCTAATGGTTGATGAATGGACTGGTCGAAAAAGAAGAACTTTTACAAAACTTTCTAGTTTATTGCCATAAAGGTACTATT